>NC_142871.1:137906666-138220000 GCF_051225735.1 Oryctolagus cuniculus | reverse complement strand
CAGGGAACTGGATCAGAAATGGAATAGTCATGACTCAAACAAGTGCCCATATGGGATTTTACACTGCAGGTGGTGGCTTATCCTCCTACACCACAGCACCTGCCCATGTCAAATATATTTTAAGTTTTACTAATCTTACTCAAAGTACACAACTGTTGCATATAATTTCAGATATACCAGAGACACCAACCCAGGAATCTGTCCACAAACATCCCAGAGGCTCTGTTCCTAGATTTAGAACAATTACTCAGAGTAACTAATTCCTCTGCAACCACTGAATAGATACTTAAAGGAAGCAACCCAGCCTGGACAGTGGACAGAGCACAAAGAAGCAGAGAAACCATATTCTAGAGGGCCAGGAAGACCAAAGTGGGCCATAAAGAGGAATTTGTGTGTAAGAGTACCGATCCCACTTCCTTCTCAGTAAACTCTGAGTCCTGAGCAGTCAAGCATGATTCCCAGGGTCATCTGGAGACCAGCACTTCCTGATCAACACAGTCCTTACACTGCTCCAAGCTCTCCACACCTGAACTCTCTGTGGTCACCCCGCCAATGACAATGGTCAGTTGAACTGTTGAACTGGGGTTTTAAATGTTGCTAACCCCAACCATGACCTGCAGTAGACAAAGGGCCCAGAATAGAAGCAGAGCTGTGTTCTCATGAAGGAGTCCCTGGCATCTTCCCATGGAGGTTACAACACTCACAAGGAGAGCAGAACGCCCAGCCCATCTGGAGTTGAGTCCACAGGTAGAGAAGGGGCAGGGCAGAGGCAGGGCAGGGAGGCAGAGGAGCCATCAGCGTCACTTACCAGCATACAGCTGCGCCTTCCTCCAGGCTGAAAGGAAACACACCCTGGTGAGACCACAGCCACACCACCTGCCCAGCCCTCCCTGCCCTCTGTGCTGAAGGTCAGACTCTGCAGGAGGAGAGAGGTTGCACAGGAGGGGCCTCCTGCAAGTGCAGAGAGCAGAGGATTGTGGGAAACTCCCTGACCACAGATCAGGAAGCCTGCAGGACAGCTGAGTTGCACCCTGTCCCAGTGCTGGGTGACTTTTGGCTGTCAGCTCTCTGCCCTGTGCCTCAAAACCCACAAAGACTCCTGTGTCACTGGACCCTCAGTGCTGTTTGTCAGGACCAAATACTATCTCTGTGAAAATAGTGAAAAAGAGCAATTTACTCCATTTTCATAGCAATTAATAAATGTACAGCATTTCCTGGCAGGGACATTGGGGAAATTAAAGGAGGAAATTAATGGATGTAAGGCCAACTGCAGAGTCTAAGGGGCCAAATATTCCATGAGAAAATGTTTTCTAAAAAAGAAATATTTATTTATTTGAAAGGCAGAATTCAGAGACAGAGGGTGAGAAAGAGAATATTCCATCCATTGGTTCACCCTCCAAATGGCCAACAACCAGGGCTGGTCCAGGGCAAAGCAAAAACTAAGAGTTTCTTCCTGGTTTTTCATGTGGGTGCAGGAGCTCAAGTACTTAGGCCATCTTCCACTGCTTTTCTAGGAGGATTAGCAGGGAGTTGGAAGAAATGGAGCAGCGGGACATGGACCAGCAGTCACATGGGATGCCTGAATTGCAGGCTCATGTTTAACAGGCTACACAACATTTCTCTAGAATAATTTCTTTTAGAGAGAAGCATCCCTACTCTGAGAAGTGCTCAGCTCATTACATCACATCTCCACACTGGTCAGCAGCCCTGTCCTCTGCCATTCATTTTTTCACAGCACCTTGGAAGCAGGACAGGAATGACTCCCCCTGGGTGGTGTTTAGGAAGGAGGGAGGGGGCAGAAATCGCACTCCCAAACACAATGACCTCACATTTGCTCCTCTCACTCCTGTCTTGAACTCTCACAGCTTCTGGCATATGCCTATGGTGCAGTCAAGAGCTAGAGCATTGGAGGATAAACACTGACAATTCTCATATAGGGCAGAGGCCTGGACTGGAAAGAAACCCAGGACTCAGGCAGACTCCATGCGCATCATGCACACACGTCTTGGAGCCCAGACTGCAAACAGTCACCCAGATGTGAGAGAGCCCAGGTAGCAGGGTTCTGCCATCACCACTGCCACTGCTGCACTAATAAGGAGTCCACATGTCTGTGCCAGGACAGAGACAAGGAGGGAACAGCTGGGAACAGGTGCGACAGAGACCACAGGACATCTGGAGAGTCACTCACCAGCCAGGTAAGCTGTCTTCCTCCTACCTGAAAAGCAGCACACAGGGAACAGGTGAGCTGAGACCCAGAGCTTCCTCCACAAAGGGACACAGAGAATTCAGGAGGGGAGCAGAGCTTACCTAGATGCGCCTGCAGCTCATCTGAAAGAGAGAAAAAACCTTGAACTTCCATGCCAAGAAAAGAAGAGACCATGTGCCTGGAGAACACATAGGAAAGACCTCATCTATATCTAAGGAAAGTTCTTACTCAAGAACCACGCACAGCTCCAGCCTCTAGCTGTCCTGTCTGGGTCTCCACAGCCACCTGCCCTGGAGAGCAGAACCCACAGACTCATCTCCCAGCATCCTTCCTCTCAGCACCAGCTGCCCCACTGCCTGGCCCCTGGCCTCCTACCTCTGGCCTTCAGTGCCTCCTCCTCTGCCCGCTGGTCCTCCTCCTTATCCCAGTGCAGCTTCTCCCGTTTCTTCCTCTCCTGCAGCTTTGCAGAGTGCTCTCTCCTGGTGAAGCAGCCAGCCACAGAGCAGGAGCCCCAGCACCGTCAGGCTCCCAGCAAAAGCTGCCTTCCAGGGAGAGGCCTGCGGGAAGAAGGGCTCTGGGGCCCAGGCAGAGACCCAGTCAGGGGAGCACCCAGGCCCACCCCACACACTCAGGGATGCCAGCAACACCTCCAACCCTGCCAGGAATGAGAAGCAGCACCGACCTGGGATGGACACGGCCATCGCCTTCTCCTGGCCCAGGATGGGATTGAGGACAGAGCAGCTCACACTCCCTGCAGAGCTGTCTCTCACCACCAGAGCCGCCTCCACGCTGAACAGCCCTGCTGCGTCCTGGGCATGGGCCTCAGAGAACTCCAGGAACTTCTTCCCGCTGAGGTCTGTCCACTGCACCTGGGGCTTCGGGAACCAGCCCGAGGCCTTGCACACCACGCGGACCCCGTCCTGCTCTGGCCCTTCAATGTGCACTTGAGGGGCAGAGCCCAGGCCTGCAAGAGGGGAGCTGTGGAGACCTTGGAGACCACTTGGCCCAGGGCCTCAGCAGGGTCTGGGTGTGGCACAGCTACAGGGGAGTCAGTGTTCCATTCTGGAGATTCCATAGGAGGGCTTGGCCTGAAGGAGGGGAAAGAGCCCTGGGACCCATGGGGGCACAGAGTAGGGGGCTTTCTCCTCAGCTGTGCAGATTGGAAGACTGAGGCCCAGAAAAACCAGGAGCAGGAGCTTGACCTCAGGATTCCACCTGAACCTCTGATCTCACCTCACTCCCTCCTGGGGCACCTGCTATGATTCCCACTGCCTCTCTCTGTAAATCACTTCCTAATCTCTATACAAATCATTAATCCTGTCTCCTCACTCCCTTCTCTTATGCCCACCTCCCTATGAGTTATTTCTGCCAGGTTTCCTTACATACACTAGAAAATCTGACTTTCAGAACTTAATACATATTATTAAAATACCTCCTATACTTTGGCCATCTTTGTATGGAGCCAGCCCTCTACCACACACTCGGTGGTTCCCTCACGTTGGCACTCTGAGGTTGGTCATGTGACCCGACTTCCACAATGAGAGAGTGGCTTAGCCTGATTGGAGCAGAGGCTTGGAAAGCACTTGGAACATTGGTGCTCTTGTGGGCGTTTGGAAAGTGAACCAGCAGATGGAAGGTCTCTGTCTCTATCATTAACTGTTGCTCATTTGAGTAAGTAAAACCAAATAAATAAAACTTTTTAAAATGAAATTCATGTTACATCTGTTTGATTAAGTAAAAAAATGATGAGATCCTATGTCTTCGCAATCCCTTAATAAACTGCCTATGATGTGTCTCACATTATGGTTTGGTGCTTATTTAGGAGTGAAACAGTTGTGTTTCCCTACTACCTTTGCAAAGAGGAATTCTGGGAGAAGACTTTGGTTTTGATTTTACTTCCATGCGCACACCAAAGATGTGTGAGTAACCTGACTGACACAGTAGGGCTCCACAAACAAGATTTACATTGAGAACATCAATGAGTGACTGAGCTGTCTTTCCTCACATATGAAATGAGGTGTTTAATTACATGAGTTTCCTCCCAAGTCCAGCACTCCCAAGGTCCAGATCTAGAATACAGATCAGGTCACCCACCTGCCACCTGCAGTTCTAGAATGGCCTCTTCATAGAAGCTTCTGGTTTTGAAGAAGCAGACGTACATCCCATTGTCCGAAGCCTGGACTTTCTGGATGTGCACAGCAGCCTGCCCCTGGGTGAGGAGGTCCTGTACCAGCGAGGTCCGCCCTGCGTACTGAGGCATCTGCTCCTTGTGCTGTTCCTGGCGGTTCCGATAGATGAGCACCGCTTCTGAGAACTTGGTACGGAACCACCGCAGCCCCATGTCCTCTGCATTCATGGCTGGGACCAGGGAGCAGGGCAGAATGGTGTCACCACCCAACTCTGCCACAATGGGATCTGATGGGCCAATCACCTGGAAATCGTCTGTGGACACAGAATAGATTGAGAACACTGGAGAGACTCAGGCAGGGGCAGAGACACACACACCTGTTGTGGTCATGGGACAGCTCCTAACACACAGCAGATATTCCGTTAATACTGGGGGAGGAACTAAATGAACAAGTGAATGCTCAGAACACCAAAAAGGAGGGAAGCCAAAAATTAGGGAAGAGGTATTTTCAAATTATTGACAAATCCTTTTACAATGGTCAAGATCACTATCATTCACTGGATCACCTAGTGATACATCCTAAATTCTTAGAGACAACCAGTGGTTGGGGCAGCACCGCCAACTTTCTAGAGCCTGGGGCTCTGCAAACCTCACCCTGTCCTGACCAAGAGGGCTGGGGCTCCTCCTACCCACAGAAGACCCAGGGTGAGGGACAGGGACAGACTCACCTGCAGAGCCCCACGTGGGCAGCTGGGCGAGGAGAAGCAGGGAGGGGAGACTGCAGAGCAGAGAGGGGCGGCAGCCGTGCTCCATGTCCTCAGAGCTGGGGAACGGCATGGGGAGGAGGAGGCCTGGGCCAGCAGGCAGCAGGCAGGAGACAGGGCCACAGCAGAGTGTCAACCCCTCTTCAGGGAACCTGTGCCAAGGCCGCTCTGTCAGCCCCAACAGAAGCAAAGTCTTCCCTACAGGCTCAGCCCACAACAAGGGTCCCCACATTATCTGACAGCACAGACAGCTGGGCCTTGGCTCTGCCCAGCCCTTCTGGGAAGACTGCTATACCAGACAGCACTTAAGGTACTTGGGGAGAAACAGCCCCTTCTCTTCCCACCCCAACTGAGGCCCCTCTGCCTAGATAATCAGGTCTCCTCTTTCTTAGAGCCCCCTCCAGGGGCCCCATGGAGGAAACCATGCCACTATGCACACAGTGCCCAGGACCCACCTTACCAGGACAGAGGACCCTTATTCAGGCCGCTCACCCTGAAGGATGCACCACCTCCTGCTTCCTGCAGCTCTTCAACTCCCAGTGGTGACCTGGGTGTCCCCTGAGAAGTGTCACTGAACTCACCGAACCTGTGCTGCCCTTCCCAGGGGCACAGCACCTGTGGCATCTGTGGCTGTGGAATTCACCAAAATTTGACCCCACCCCAGCCTCTTACTCCAGGGCCCAGGTCATGGCCCTGCGTTCAGCAGGTGCCTGGGGCCAGTTTCCTCTGACAGGTGAATCCTCACTCTCTCCACATTCAATGATCTCTGCACTAACAGTTAAGGATCCTGGTGAGAGGCAGGGCCACAGAGAAAATGGTCCCTGATCAGAGGAAATGACCCCCACACCACCCTCTGTTTGTGGGCAGGAAGAGGAGGCAGCCATTCCTCCTGGGAAGAACAGGCTCAGGGCACCCCCCGGGGTGCTCCCTGCAAGCTCAGCCAGGCTAGGTCACAGCTGAAGGCAGAGCCCTGGAGTTTCTGGGCCTCAGTTCCTGCATCTGCAAATGTGAGTAACAGCGTCTTTCCCGAGGATTGCAGGGAGAGGTTTTTGACTCTGTATCAGCACAGTCACGAATGCAGTCAGAGCAGGGCCTGGCCTAGTGCACATTTGAGAAATGGAAATCAAAGAAATGAACACAGGCTCAGTGCTCACTAACCTCGTCCTGGTTCTTCCTGCATTGAGACTTCTCCAGCTGCCCCCCTCCCACTGCCCTGAGCCCACCACACTCTCAGCTCCTCCCTCCTCCCTGCTCCCTGCTTCCCTCTTCCTCACGCACAGGTGTTTCACAGCCAGCTCACCTGCTCCCTTGTGCTTCCGGCTGTGACTTCCTCCAACGTCTCTAAATTCAGCAGCTCCAGAGACTTCAGAGTCACCGAGAGCCCAGCAATTGGAAAATCCCCTTCCCAGGTTTGCACCTGTCCTGAGCTGCCCTCAAAGCCACAAATCCTGCTTCAGGGTCCATGCTGGGGGCCCAGGAATCCTCATCCAAAGGAGGCAGTGGGCTCCCGGGGGACCGGAGAAGCAGCAGAGCTGGCACAGTGCAGCAGCCTCTGCAGAGGCCCTGGCCCTGGGGCCCCACCAGGACCTCCCAGCCAGAAGAGCCAGCCCCTCCGTCTCCTTCCACCATCTACAGTGAAAGCTTGCACAAGCAGCCTGGGCAGGAAGTGCCCTGCCCTGTGGACCTCGCTCCCTGTTGTCAGCATGAGTACAGCACCACAGCTGCCCTGGGAGTGGCTGCAGCACAAGCTGCTTAGAGCTCACAGTGCCCTCAGCCCCTCCCCCTCAGCCACCACCTGCACCTGCCCAGCACCAAGACTTCCCCAGGCCCAGAGACGTTAGGGAACTTCAGGAAATCAGAGAAGAAACTGAATTTCAGTCCATGACTATTTAGAGCCAGATCTGGGCTACACACAGTAGATTCCTGCAGCTCCTGTCACAGCTGGGAGCAGATGCAGGAGGACAAGAGCCCTGCACCTCCTGACACCAGGAACTTCCTAGGAGTAGGAGGGTCTAGCTACAAGGAGACCCCACTCCCCATACCCCATCCCTACACAGAGTGGCATTTTTGTTTCAACTTTAATAGTTTTCCTTAGGGGGACCGGCCCTGTGGCAGAGTAGGTTAATCCGTCTGCAGTGCAGCCATCCCATATGGGCACTGGTTTGTGTCCTGACTGCTTGTCTTCTGATCTAGTTCTCTGCTATTGCTTGAGAAGCAGTGAAGGACGGCCCCAGTGCTTAGGTCCCTGCAACCCCATGGTAGACCCGGAGGAATTTTCTGGCTCCTGGCTTTGGATCAGCCCAGCTCAGGCCATTGTGGCCATTTGGGGAGTAAACCAGGGGAGGGAAGAACTTTCTCTCTGTCTCTCCGTCTCATTGTCTATAACACTGCCTCTCAAATAAATAAATAAAATGTTTTAAAAAAGTTTTTCTTGTGATCTGTAACCATCATCAACCTGGATGGTGGGCTGAGCTGTGACCAGGCAACCTGCTGAGCAGAGCCCTGGTGGATGCTCCTCCCTCTGGCTGCCATCTGCCCCTCAGGTGGGAGAAGTCTGCAGCCGCCACCCCCAGTCCAGGCTGTCACCACCACAACTGATGTTTACAAGCAAATGAGGCTCAGGAACACCTGGATGCTCTCAGCCCAACAAAGGACCAGGGTCTGCCCAGCCCTGCCCAGAGGTCAGAAGCAGAGCCCTCCTGGCCTGGGACCCCTTCCCAACCCTGCTCAGAACAGGCGTCCAGCCCACATCCACACTTGAGGGTCCAGGGCAAGTGTGGAGGTCTCCCTCCCCTGCAACCACTGAGATGCCCGAGGGGCCTAAAAATATCATGGAAAACATAATCAAAAGATCAGTTTAGGGACCAGAGCTGTGGCATAGCAGGTAAAGCCAGCATCCCATATGGGCGCCAGTTTGAGTCCCAGCTGCTCTACTTCCAACCCGGGTCTCTGCTATGGCCTGAAAAAACAGTAAAAGATGGCCCAAGTCCTTGGGCCCTTATAGCCATGTGGGAGACCTGGTAGAAGCTTCTTGCTCCTGTCTTCAGATTGGTGCAGCTACAGGCATTTTGGCCATCAAGGGAATGAACCAGTGGAGGGAAGACTGAGTAGTCTGTCTATCTATCTATCTTTTATCTGTGTATCTATGTATGCACCTATCTATGTATCTATCTCTATCTCTTTTTCTCTGCCTCTGCCTGTCTCTAACTCTGCCTTTCAAATAAATAAAAAATTATTTTAAAAAGGTCAGTGTACTTTGGTGCAAAAATTTTGTAATCTGATTTTTTTTTAGATTTATTGATTTATTTGAGAGGCAGAGCTACAGACAGAGAAAAGGAGAGACAGCGAGAGATGTTTCCATCTGCTGGTTCAGTCCCTAAGTGGCTGAAATGGCCAGAGCTGGGCCAATCTGAAGCCAGGACCCAAGAGCTTCCTTCAAGTCTTCACATGGGTGTAGGGGCCCAAGCACTTTGGCGGGCCATTTTCTATTGCTTTCCCAGGCCATAACCAGAGAACTGGATTGGAAGTGGAACAGCCAAGACTCATATTGGCACCCACATGGGAGGCCAGCACCACAGGTAGAGGTTTAACCTCTATGCCACAGCACCCATCCCATCTACTTCCATAACACACACTCTCCACAGAGTTTTTGCAGGATTTCTATAAAGGTTTTTTTTTTTTTTAATGAGGTCAAATGGAAAAGGGTATTCTTACAGAAAATTTAATGAATTTTATTAGACTAATAAATAAGCAAAAAATAAATACAAATTTGAAAGAAAGTGCAAGAATGATGACACAAACAAAGAAACAGCATAAAGGAAGCAACAGTGCCAGCTCCCATATGGGCGCCAGTTCAAGTCCCGGCTCCTCCACTTCCCATCCAGCTCTCTGCTATGGCCTGGGTAAGCATTAGAAGATGGCCCAAGTGCTTGGGCCCCTGCACTCATGTGGGAGACCTGGAAGAAGCTCCTGGCTTCCAAATGCTTGTCTCTGGCCATTGCGGCCATCTGGGGAGTGAACCAGTGGATGGAAGATCTTTCTCTCTGTCTCTAATTCTGTTTGTAACTCTACCCCCTCAATAAATAAATAAAATGTTAAAAAAAAAAAAAAAAAGGAACCCAGAGAGGAAGCAGGCAGGGTTATGAAGAAAGAAGCCCGGATGTATCCGGGGCGGGGCCGATGGACCCCTCCTCCCACAGGGCCTCAGCGCTTTCCCCGGCTCCGCAGTGGCCGGGCCCCGAGCGCCAGCGCCAGTGCTGCCCAGATGGGGGCGTCAGCGACCTGGAGGAATTCTCTGACCCTTCACCTCCGGTTCTGTGTGGATCAGGCCCTGCCTGGGCAAGGGTGCAGCAGGCAAATCCTGGCAGAGGGACTGCAGGAAGTGGTGATGGGAAAGACCCCGGTTTTATCCCTAAGAGAACACAGGAGAAGCCTGGGGCGGCAGAGGCTACAGAGGCGCCGTCCAGTCCTGCGAGGCCAGTCTGAGAGTGCCGGGATGACGCCTGCCCTCTGCTCTCCCGGGATTGACGCCAGCCCTCTCCCGCCATCTCCTCTACAGGCAGAGCTGTGGGCTTCAGCCCTGCGCCCAGGGCCCGGCTCTCCCACGGCCCCCACCACACACTCGGCCCCGCTCACTCTCCCGCGTTTCCCTCTGAGCAGCACACACGGAGTGTCCCTGCCCGTCTTCCTGCGTTACTGTGAGGCCTCTGCTGTCCTCCTGTCGCAGCTGAGACCCGGGCTCCCAAGGTGAGGAACCCACCAGGGTCAGCCCTGCCGGCGCCAGCTCCGCCCAGAGCTCCGCCTGCTCCCAGTGGGGCCACCACGTGGGGGGCAGCAGCCCTAGCGGTGTCCAGGGATCTGGGGGCAGAGGGGAGGCCAAGGACCTGGGAGGGCTCTTCCAGAAGTCCCTGGAAGTGCGTTTAGGGAAAAGCTGCTCACGGACCTCACAATGCTTTGTACCAAAATAACCTTCCCTTTTCATTCTCCTTCTCCGTGAGCTCCTCATTATTTAAAGGAGTGTGTGTTCCCAACAGTGCGGAGATCCTGGCTCCAAACCCCTGCTCCAGAACTCTGCACAGCAGCAGGCCCCAGAGGAAGCAGGGCAACCCAGAGGCAGCGCCAGCGGCACCGGGTTTCCCAGCCCTCTGCTGCCCCCTTGTGGCCAGAACTGGCGGACAGCAGCACTTCCCAGCAGGAAGGCTGGCAATGCAGTCCAGAAACCTAAGAAACGAGGACAGGAATCCTGGACACCAGACACAAAACACCACGCAGTGCAGGACTGCAAATGCATGCAATGAAAGAGCAGCAGGAGGAGCTGCGGAGAGAGATTTGGCGCGAGGAGCTGGCCCCTGGCCGGCAGAGGAGGAGGTGAGGTCGGGAGGGACAGGTGGGATTGTCCTGGGGGCCAGGAGCGCTCGCCTTCATCCAGGAGGGTCACACAGTGGTCGTGCAAGACTCTGGAGAGTGGTGCACTTCATGCTGTGCTGTGGACCAGGTTCAGTCAGGGGCCGATGGGGCTGGAGGCCAAGGCCTCCTTGGGCAGAGCCCAGACTGCAGTAGGGATGAGCAGGTCTCACTCCAGCTTCTCCCGCGGGTGTCTTGGGGCTGGGTGCTCTGCCTCCTTCTCTGGGCCTCTGTCCACACGTGTGGTTCAGGCTTCTGCACACCGAGCTGCCCTGAGGCACATTACGTCACATAATCCATGAAACATTCAGGGGTTGTAGTGTCGGCTCCTCTCTTCATTTCATGGCACACCCGCCTCCCTTCAGCTGGAATATCAGCACCTCGTCCTACTCCAAGGCTCCCAGGTGAGCCTGCGACACTGCTCCCCTGAGAACAGAGAGGGCCAGGGTCTCCCTCCTCTTGGACACCACCCCCCTCAACACACCCTGACTGCATCCCTGGCCACACCTGGGCTCCGCCAGCCCGTCCTCTAAACTTAAGTTTTCTGCTCTCCCACCCCCTCCCCTCTCCCTGCCACAGTGCACACTGAGCGGTCCTAGGACTCAGCCCCACATGGAGCTGTTCAGAGAGCATTTATCAAGGCTGCTGCGGGCATCCAGACACAGAAAAGCCTGCAAAACTGACATCACGATCTCTGAGGCTGGTAAGACACATGGGGACAATCAGTGAGCAATTAAGAGAGACACATGGGGACAGAGAGAGAACCGGCGTGACCACAGCAAGCCATCTGACTTTCCTCTTGTCACTGTCTCCTTGTGATCGGCCACACCCTCACAACTGTAAAACAGTTCGTCTTCTGCTGTGCCGCAGATGCCTGTGCTGGCTCCCCCCTTCTGATCCAGCTCCCTGCTCACGCACCTGGGAAAGTAGAAGAAGATGGCCTGAGAGCTTGGGCCCTGCACCCACGAGGGAGACCTGATGGAGCTCCTGGCTCCTGGCTTCAGCCTGACCCAGATCTGTCTGTTACAGCCATTTGGGGAGTGACCCAGCAGATGGAAGATCTCTCTCCAGCTCTTTCTCACTCTATCCTCTCTCTCTCTCTGTCTCTGTCTCTCTGTCACTCTGCGCAGTTACTCCCTCAAACTCTTTCCCTACAGGTTCTCCCTCTGTCCTTCTCTCCACACAATCTTCCCTGTTCCTACTCAGCCTCTTAGTTCTGGCTTCATAATCACCCTCCACACCCCTCCTGTATGTTGTTTAAATGTAAGAATGTATTGTAAAATTATCGTAAAGTCAGAAGTATAACTCTAGACAAAGCTAAAATTCAACGTATCTTTCAATTACCTAATTGTTGATGAAACAGTACAATTGTTGAGCTACATCAGGGAGTGTTTGGAAGAATAGACTCTGTATTATCCATCAGGAAAGGCATTTGAAAGTAAATACATTGAGTTCGTCATTGTGGCCCAGTGGATAAAGCCTCCTCCTGCAATACTAGCATCCTGTAAGAGCTCCAGTTCAAGTCTCAGCTGCTTCTCTTCTGATCCGACTACTTATGTACCTGGGAAAGAACTGGTGGATGGCCCAAGTGCTTTGTCCCTGAGAGCCACATGGGAGACCCAGAAGAAGCTCCTGGCTCCTGCCTTCAGCCTGGCACAGTCCAGCCACGGGACCATTCCAGGAGTGAACAGATGGAAGCTCTCTCTCTCTCTCTTTCTCTCTCTCTCTCTGTCTCTCCCTCTCTCTATCTCTGCAACTCTGACTTTCAATAAACAAAATAAATATTTATAAAAATGAAAATAAATACACTGAGAGTAAGAGGAGGAAAGTGGCAAACATCTTATGGTGTGACAGAACTATAGGCTTTGGGATACTCAGAAAAGCACTTGGTACCTTTGATCAATATTAACTTCCAAAATAAATTCATTGCAAAATGTACACCAAGGTGACTTACAAATCAATCTAAGTGCTACAACAGTGACAGTTTTAATCATTGCTTCTGAAGCTATTAAGGCAGCTGGTGTACTTAGCCATAGAGATCACTTCTAAGGGCTGGTGTTGTGGCATAACAGTTAAAACCACTATCTGCAGTGCTAGCATCACATATGGGCGTTCCGCTTCCCACTGCTCCACTTATGATCCAGCTCTCTGCTGTGGCCTGGGAAAGCCGTGGAAGATGGCCCAAGTCCTGTCCTTGTGCTCCTGCACACATGAGGGAGACCCGGGAAGAAGCTTCTGGCTTTTGGCTTTGGATTGGCACAGCTCTGGCCTTTGCAGCCATGTGAGGAGTGAACCAGCAGATGAAAGACTTCTCTCTCTGCCTTTCAAATAAATAAATAAATAATAGAGAGAGATATCATGCCTGTTTTTGGTAAATAATATCATATCTTCTGCATGCCTTCCTCTTCTGTCTCTTTCAAAGTATTCCCATAGATAATCCAAAGTAAAGCAGTGTCCTAAAGATACATGCAAAATGGAATGAGGATGAATAGGACAGCTAATGTGTAAATATGTTGAGTATACTTAAAATCCAAGCAAGGGTCCTGTAGAGTATGTGTGTATGGTCTTATCTTGGGATGAAAAATGTTGATAAACGTATGAGTGCCTCAGATCCCTTTTCCCAAATAGTGTGAGCATTGAATCTGTAAATTGCTTTTGGAAGAATGGACATTTTGATGATATTGATTCTTCCAATCCATGAACATAGAAGATTTTTCCATTTTTTGGTATCCTCTTCTATTTCTTTCTTTAAAGTTTTGTATTTCTCATCATAGAGATCTTTGACATCCTTGGTTAAGTTGAGTCCAAGGTATTTAATTGTTTTGGTAGCTATTGTGAATGGGATTAATCTTAGAAGTTCTTTCTCAGCCATGGCATTGTCTGTGTATATAAAGGCTGTTGATTATTGTGTACTGATTTTATATCCTACTACTTTACCAAACTCTTCTATGAGTTCCAATAGTCTTTTAGTGGTATTCTTTAGATTCCCTAAATAAAAAATCATATCTTCCACAAATAGGGATAGTTTGACTTCTTCCTTCCAAATTTGTATCCCCTTGATTACTTTTTCTTGCCTAATGGCTCTGGCTAAAACTTCCAGTACCATATTGAACAGTAATGGTGACAATGGGCATCCCTATGGGTATCAGATCTCAGTGAGAATGCTTCTGATTTCTCCCATTCACTATGATGCTGGCAGTGAGTTTGTCATAAATGGCCTTGATTGTGTTGCGGAATGTACCTTATCTACCCAATTTGCTTATGGTTTTCATCATGAAAGGGTGTTATATTTTATCAAATGCTTTCTCTGCATCTATTGAGATAATCATATGATTTTTCTTCTGCAGTTTGTTAATGTGGTGTATCACATTGATAGATTTGCAATTGTTGAACAATCCCTGCTTACCAGGGATAAATCCTTCTTGATCAGGGTGGATGATCTTTCTGATGTGGTGTTGGATTCTATTGGCTAAAATTTTGTTGAGGATTTTTATGTCTATGTTTATCAGGGAAATTTGTCTGTAATTCTCTCTCTGCTGAATCTTTTTCAGGTTTAGGAATTGAGGTATGCTGGCTTTGTAGAAAGAATTTGGGGGGATTCCCTCTCTTTCAATTGTTTTGAATAGCTTGAGAAGAATTAGAGTTAGTTCTTCTTTGAATGTCTGATAGAATTCAGCAGTGAATCCATCCAGTTCTGGGCTTTTCTTTGATGTGAGGGCCTTTTTTACTGATTCAATTTCTATCTTGGTTATGTGTATGTTTAGATTTTCTGTGTCTCCATGGTTCAATTTAGGTAAGTTACATGTGTCCAGGAATCTATTCATTTCTGCTAGATTTCCCAGTTTGTGGTCATACAACTCTTTGTAGTAGTTTCTGATGACTCTTTTTATTTCTGATGTATCGGTTGTCACATTCCTTTTTTCATCTCTAATTTTATTGATTTGGCTCTTCTCTCTCTCTCTCTCTTTTTTTTGACTAGTTGGGCCAATGGTGTATCAATTTTGTTTATTTTTTCAAAAAGCAGCTCTTCATTTTGCTGATTATTGTAATGTTTTTTGGATTCAATTTTGTTGATTTGTACTCTAATTTTTATTATTTTTCTGCTACTAGTTTTGGGTTTGGTTTGCTGTTGTTTTTCTAGATACTTGAGATGCATTGATAGCTCATTTATTTGGTACCTTTCCAATATCTTGATGTTCGCACCTATAAACTTTCCTCTTAACACTGCTTTTGCTGTATCCCATAAATTTTTGATATGTTATGTTATTATCTTCATTTGCTTCCAGAAAGTTTTTTATTTCTCTTTGGTTTCTTCTACGACCAATGTTCATTCAGGAGCATGTTGTTCAGTACACATGTGTTTGCATTTGCTCTGGAGATTCCTGAGTTGCTGATTTCCAGCTTCATTCCATCGTGATCTGAGAAGATGCATGGTATGATTTTGATTTTTTTGAATTTGCTGAGACTTGCTTTATGGCCTAGTATGTGGTCAGTCCTGGAAAAAGTTCCATGCACTGCTGAGAGGAATGTGTATTCTTTAAGTGTAAGATGAAAAGTTCTGTAGTTATATGTTAGGTCCATTTGGTCTATAGTGTCGATTAAATCTGCTGTTTCCTTATTGATTTTCTGTCTGGTTGATATGTCCACTGCTGAAAGTAGAGTATTGAAGTCCCCCTATACTGTTGTATTGGAGTCTAAGTCTCCCTTTAAGTCCCTTAACAGATCTTTTAAATAAACCGGTGCCCTGTAATTAGGTGCATATACATTGATAGTCATTATATCTTCCTGTTGAATTTATCCCTTAATCATTATATAGTGCCCCTCTTTGTCTCTTTTAACAGTTTTTGTGTTAAAGTCTATTCTGTCTGATATTAAGGTGGCTACACCAGCTCTTTTTTTGGTTTCTGTCAGCATGGGATATCTTTTTCCAACCTTTCACTTTCAGTCTGTGTCTGTCTGTTGGTAAGGTGTGTTTCTTTTAGGCAGCAAATAGATGAGTTTTATGTTTTAATCCATTCAGCCAGTCTGTCTTTTAACTGGAGAGTTGAGGGCTTTTACATTCAATTTGACTATTGATAAGCAGTGACTTGCCCTGCCAATTTTCTAAAGATATTCCTAATTTGTACATTGAACTTCCTTTGACATTTTACTGAGAGATTTTCTTCCTTTACTTTCTTTAGTATTAATGGCCATGTTTCTGTGTTTCCGTGTGTGACACATCTTTAAAAAATAAACATCTTTTGCAGGGCTGCATGTGTGGTGACATATTCTTTCAATTTGTTTGTTATGAAAGGTCTTTATTTCACCTTTATTCACAAATGAGTGCTTTGCAGGGTATAATATTCTAGGATGACAGTTTTTTTTTCTCTTAGTACTTGGGCTATATCTCGCCATTTTCTCCTAGCCTATAGTGTTTCTGATGAGAAGTCTGCTGTGAGTCTAATTGGAGATTCTCTGAGAGTAATCTGGTATTTCTCTCTTGCACATTTTAGAATCTTGTCTTTATGTTTCACTGTGGTGAGCTTGATTATAATGTGTTATGGCAAGGATCTTTTCTGGTCATGTGTATTGGGAGTTCTGTGTGCTTCGTGTACTTAGACATCTCTTTCTCCAAACCTGGGATAGTTTCTGCTAGTATTTCACTAAAAAGGCCTTCTAATCCTTTCTCCTCTCCATGCCTTCAGGAATTCCTAGAACCCGAATGTCAGGGTTTTTGTAATAATATCCTGTAGATTTCCAACGATATTTTTTACATTTCTAATTTCTTGTCTTTGGTTTGACTGTATACTTTCCTGTGCTCTGTCTTCTAAGTCCAGTATTCTCTCTTCTGTCTCACTGATTCTGTTTTTAAGGCTCTCCACTGCATTTTTCATTTGTTCTATTGAATTCTTCATTTCCTTTTGATTTCTCTTCAATATTTCAATTTCATGTTTTATTGAATTCTTTATTTCATTTTGATTCCTCCTTTTTTTTTTTTTATTTTTTTGACAGGCAGAGTGGACAGTGAGAGAGAGAGAGACAGAGAGAAAGGTCTTCCTTTTGCCGTTGGTTCACCCTCCAATGGCCGCCGCGGCCAGCGCGATGTGGCCGGCGCACCGCGCTGATCTGATGGCAGGAGCCAGGAGCCAGGTGCTTTTCCTGGTCTCCCATGGGGTGTAGGGCCCAAGCACCTGGGCCATCCTCCACTGCACTCCCGGGCCACAGCAGAGGGCTGGCCTGGAAGAGGGGCAACCGGGACAGAATCCGGCGCCCCGACCGGGACTAGAACCCGGTGTGCCGGCGCCGCTAGGCGGAGGATTAGCCTAGTGAGCCGCGGCGCCGGCCTTGATTCCTCCTTAAGATTTCAGTTTTATGAGAAAGATTTTCTTTCATGTCCTGCATGTTTTTCAAATGTTTGTGCATTTGCTTTTGATTACTTCTATGTATTCTTATAATCAATTTTTTGAATCCCATTTCTTGCATTTCTTCTATCTCATCATCTTCCTAATCTAGTATTGAAGTGTCATGTTCTTTTGGGAGTGTCATGTTGTCTTCCTTCTTCCTTCTTGTTTCTTGGATTGCTGTGTTTGTTGTTCGGCATTTGTGGATAACCCATTGGTTGTTTCATCTTCTTCTTCTCCTCCTCCTCCTCATCTTCCTTCTTCTTCTTCTTTTTTCCACTGTGGTGCCATTTATCATTCTACTATGACTCTGTAGATAAGTGGACTGTCTGTTCAGTGAATCTCTAGAAGCTTGTAGTGGGTGTGGTCAGAGACCTCTGTTCAGTTCTCCAGAGTTAAGTGTGTCCCAAAGGTGACACACCCATGTTTGGCATGGTAAATCTTCTTTCTCTTTTTTTTAATCAGAAGGGAAGCATATTCTGCTTAGCTGAGCTCTCCTCAATGGAGACTAGTGGGTATAATATTTGTCTGATCTGTCCCAAGAATCACACATAGGATCTGTGTAGTCCTCAGTGTAAGTTCAGATTCTCCAGCAATGTCTCTCACCAGGTAACCAGAAACCCCCAAGCTTGTGGTGTTTCCCACTGAGACTACTCAAAGTCCCAGCCTCACCGTGAGTTCTCCCACACACCCTCAGTTTTTTTCACAATCCTGGTTCAGAAGCTGCACACAGTCACAAGCTCCTACCTCCCTGTTATTTCTCCCTACCAGAGTCAGAAGACTCCACTCAACTGATTGCCGAGTGCAGACACAAGCTGGTGCAGCTGTTACATATGTCCAAAATGGTGCCCTCTCTATCTGCTTGTCACAGTACAGCTTTATAAATTGATCTGAGAGAGAGAAAATTGTCCTGTCTTTTTTTTTTCTTTCCGCTCTAGTTTGGCTGGTGCACTTTCCCCCATGGGGTTTCAAGCCTAGTTCCCTTGAGGCTCTTCCTGCTGCTCTTTCAGGAGTGACTTGGGCTACTGTGGTCTTCTCTCACCTCACTTTCTAGTGCTGGTGTGTAGGCTCTCAGCTGCTGGAGTCCCAAGTTATGGGTGCCCATACCCTCAATGTAGGTCCACCGTATCCCTCTAATTTTGGTAGAGTTTCCTCTGCAGTTTTTTCCCTCTTTCCTGAAACTACACTATCTCCACTTTTTTAAAATCATCTTCTCTTGGGCTAGGGCAGTAAGCTCCCTCCCTACTCCACCATCTTGGAACCCTCCATATGAATTTCCACATCATTTTTCTTTTTTCTTTTTTTTTTTAAGATTTATTTATTTGAAAGACAGAGTTACAGAGAGAGGTGTAGACAGAGAGAGAGGTCTTCCATTTGCTGGTTCACTCCCTAGATGGCAGCAATGGCTGGAGCTGTGCTAATCCAAAGCCAGAGCCAGGAGCTTCTTCCAGGTCTCCCACATGGGTGCAGGGGCCATCTTCTACTGCTATCCCAGGCCATCGCTAAGAGCTGGCTTGGAAAAGGAGCTGCCAAGGCTTGAACCTGTGCCCATATGGGATGTCAGCACTTCAGGTCAGGGCTTTAACCCATGCACCACAGCACTGGCCCTCAACATCATTTTTTCTATATCTGAGAAGAATATCTTTGTTATTCTGATTAGTATCGCATTGAATCTGTACATTGCTTTCATTAGTATGTCATTTTGATGATATTGATTCTTCCAATCCATGAACATGGAAGATTTTTCCATTTATTTTTGTATATTTTTCTATTTCTTTCTTTAATGTTTTGTAATTCTCATTGTAGAGATCTTTGACATCCTTTGTTAAATTTACTTCAAGGTTTTTGATTGTTTTGGTAGCTGTTGTGAATGGGATTGATCTTAGAAGCTCTTTCTCAGCTGTGGCATTGTCTGCATATACAAAGGTTGTTCTTTTTTCTTTCATCTTTTCTTTTAAACACTTAATAATTTTTATTTGGTAGGTAGAGTTAAGGACAGGAAGGTGGAGAGACAGAGAGAAAGTTCTTCCTTCCGTTCACTCACTTCCCAAATGACTGCAATGGCTGGAGCTGTGCCGATCTGAAGCCTGGAACCAGGTGCTCCTTCCTGGTCTCCCATGTAGGAGCAGGGGCCCAATCACATCAGCCATCTTCTACTGCTTTCCCATGCCACAGCAGAGAGCTAGGTTGGAAGAAGAGCAGCAGGGATTAGAACTGGTGCCCATATGGGATGACAGCACTGCAGGTAGAGGATTAAGCCACTGTGCCACGCACCTTCCCCAGGCTCTTGGTTTTTGTGTGTTGATTTTATATCCCTCTACATTTCCAAACTCTTCTATGAGTTCCAATCGTCTCTTAATGGAGTTTTTTGGATTCCCTATGTATAGGATCATATCATCTGCAAATAGGGATAGTTTGACTTCCTCCTTCCCAATTTGTATCCCTTTGATTTTTTTTTCATGTCTAATGGCTCTTGGTGGACCTTCCAGGACTATATCGAAAAGCAGTGGTGGGAGTGGGCACCCTTGTTTGGTTCCAGATCTCAGTGAGATTACTTCCAACTTTTCTGCATTCAATAGGATTCTGGCCATGGGTTTGTCATAAATGGCCTTGATTGTGTTGAGAAATGTTCCTTCTATTCCCAGTTTGCTTAAGGTTTTCATCATGAAAGGGTGTTGTATTTTGTCAAATGCTTTCTCTGTGTCTATTGAAATAATCATATGGTTTTTGTTCTTCAGTTTGTTTATGTGAGGTATCACATTGATTGCTTTGTCAATGTTGAACCATCCCTGCATACCAAGAATAAATGCCACCTGGTCTGATGTGTTGTTGGATTCGATTGGCTAGTATTTGGTTGAGGATTTTTCCATTTATGTTCATTAGAGAGATTTGACTGTCGTTCTCTTTCTCTGTTGTATCTTTTTTGGGTTTAGAAGTTAAGGTGATGCTGGCTTCCTAGACAGAATTTGGTTGGATTCCCTCCCTTTTGATTGTTTTGAATAGCTTGAGAAGAATTGGAGTTAGTTCTTCTTTAAATGTCTGGTAGAATTCAGCAGTGAAGCCATGTGGTTCTGGGCTTTTTTTGTTGGGAGAGATTTGAGTTCTGTCTTGGTTACTGGTCTACTTAGGACTTCTATATCTTCATGGCTCTATTTAGATAGGTCATATGTGCCCAGGCATCTGTCCATTTCTTCTGGATTTCCCATTTTGTTGGTGTACTGTTCTTCATAGTAATTTCTGATCATTCTTTTTATTTCTGTGGTGTCTGTTGTCACATTTCCTTTTTCATCTCTCACTTTATCAATTTTGGTCTTCTCCCATCTTTTTTTGGCTTGTGTGTCAATTTTGTTTATTGTTCAAAAAAACCAGCTCTTTATTTTTTTTGATCTTTTATGTGGCTTTTTTTGGTTTCAATTTTGTGGATTTCTTTTCTAATTTTAATTATTACTTTTATCCTACTTGTTTTGGGTTTGGTTTGCTGTTGTTGTTCTAGGTCCTGGAGACACATTGATAGCTCATTTATTTGGTACCTTTCCAATTTCTTGATGTAGGCTCCAACTGGTATAAACTTTCTCCTTAACCCTGCTTTTGCTGTATCCATAAGTTTTGATATGTTGTATTGTCATCTTCATTTATTATATTGTCATCATCATTTGTTTCCAGAAATTTTTTTATTTCTCTTTTGATTTCTTCAATGACCCACTGTTAGTTCAGGAGCATGTTGTTCAGTCTCCATGTATTATCATATGTTCTGGGTATTCCTGAGTTGTTGATTACCAACTTCATTCCATCCTGGTCTGAGAAGATGCATGGCATGATTTCAATATTTTTGAATTTGCTGAGACTTGCTTTATGGCCTAGCATGTGGTCAGTCCTAGAGAAAGTTCCATACACTGCTGAGAAAAATGTGTATTCTGTGGCTGTAGGGTGGAAAGCTCTGCAGATATCTGTTAGGTCCATTTGGTCTATAGTGTCGATTAAATCTCTTGTTTCCTTACTGATTTTCTGTCTGGTTGATCTGTCCATTGTTAAAAGCGGGGTATTGAAATCCCTCATTACTACTGTATTTGAGTCTATGTCTCCCTTTAAATCCATTAAAATTCCTTTTAAATAGTCAATTCCCTGTAATTAGGTGCATATACATTTATAATAGTCACATTTTCCTGGTTAATTGATCCCTTAGTCATTATATAGTGCCCTTCTTTCTCTCTTTAAATAGTATTTGTGTACAAGTCTATTTTGTCTAATATTAGAATGGCTACACCAGCTCTTTTTTTGGTTTCTGTTAGCATGGATTTTCTTTAAAAAAAAAAACTTTTATTTAATAAATATAAATTTCCAAAGTACAGCTTATGGATTACAATGGCTTTCCCCCCCATAACTTCCCTCCCACCCACAGCCCTCCCATCTTCCGCTCCCTCTCCCATTCCATTCACATCAAGATTCATTTTCAATTACCTTTATATACAGAAGATCAATTTAGTATAAATTAAGTAAAGATTTCAACAGTTTGCACCCACACAGAAACACAAATTGTAAAATACTGTTTGAGTACTAGTTATAGCGTTAATCACATTGTATACAACACATTAAGGACAGAGATCCTACATGAGGAGTAAGTGCACAGTGACTCCTGTTGTTGACTTAGCAAATTGACACTCTTATTTATGGCATCAGTAATCACCCTAGGCTCTTGTCATGTGTTGCCAAGGCTGTGGGAGCATGTTGAGTTCGCCGACTCCAATCTTACTTAGACAAGGCCATGGTCAAAGTGGAAGTTCTCTCCTCCCTTCAGAGAAAGGTACCTCCTTCTTTGATGGCCCATTCTTTCCACTGGGATCTCACTCGCAGAGATCTTTCATTTAGCTTTTTTTGTGGATACTAAGATGAGAATCATAATATTTATTGTATGATATGTGCATAACTACATACAAAAAAATCTCATAACTTCTATTCGAACTCAGCACATCTGATTTTTCATGATTACCAACAGCCAAATTTTTTTTCTTTTTTTTTAACTTTTATTTAGTAAATATAAATTTCCAAAGTACAGTTTATGGATTACAATGGCTTACCCCATAACTTCCCTCCCACTCACAGCCCTCCCATCTCCCACTCCCTCTCCCATTCCATTCACATCAAGATTCATTTTCAATTATCTTTATATACAGAAGATCGATTTAGTATATATTAAATAAAGATTTCATCAGTTTGCATCCACACAGAAACACAAAATGTAAAATACTGTTTGAGCACTAGTTATAGTGTTAATCACATTGTACAACACATTAAGGACAGAGATCCTACATGAGGAGTAAGTGCACAATGACTCCTGTTGTTAACTTAGCAAATTGACACTCTTGTTTATGGCATCAGTAATCACCCTAGGCTCTTGTCATGTGTTGCCAAGGCTGTGGAAGCATGTTGAGTTCACCGACTCCAATCTTACTTAGACAAGGTCATAGTCAAAGTGGAAGTTCTCTCCTCCCTTCAGAGAAAGGTACCTCTTTCTTTGATGGCCCATTCTTTCCACTGAGATCTCACTCACAGACATCTTTCATTTAGGTCATTTTTTTTTGCCAGAGTATCTTGGCTTTCCATGCCTAAAATACTCTCATGGGCTCTTCAGCCAGATCTGAATGTCTTAAGGGCTAATTCTAAGGCCAGAGTGTTGTTTAGGGCATCTGCCATTCTATGAGTCTGCTGTGTATCCCGCTGCCCATGTTGGATCGTTCTCTCCTTCTTAATTCTATCAAATAGTGTTAGCAGACACGAGTCTTGTTTATGTGATCTCTTTGACTCTTAGACCTATCATTATGATCAATTGTGAACTGAAATTGATCACTTGGACTAGTGATATGGCATTGGTACATGCCACATTGATGGAATTGAATTGGAATCTCCTGGCACGTTTCTAACTCTGCCATTTGGGGCAAGTCAGATTGAGCATGTCCCAAATTGTGTATCTCCTTCCTCTCTTATTCCCACTCCTATATTTAACAGAGATCACTTTTCAGTTAAATTTAAACACCTAAGAATAATTGTGTGTTAATTACAGAGTTCAACCAATAGTATTAAGTTTCAGTTTGTGTGCATCTTTGTTGGTGGGATGTGTTTCTTGTAGGCACTAGATAGATGGGTTTTGTTTTTTAATCCATTCAGCCAGTCTATGACTTATAGAGGGGAGTTGAGACCATTTACATTCAGGGTGACTATTGTTAAGTACTGACTTTGCCCGGTCATATTTCCATTAATAGCCCTATCTTTTATATAAAACTTTTATTTAATAAATATAAATTTTGAAAGTACAACCTTTTTAAGATTTTTTTTATTTATTTGTAAGTCAGAGTTACACAGAGAGGAGAGGGAGAGGGGAAAAGAGAGAGAGAGAGAGAGAGAGAGGTCTTCCATCCAATGGTTCACTCCATAATTGGCTGCAACAGCCAGGGCTGCACTAGTCTGAAACAAGGAGCCAGGAGTTTCTTCCAGGTCTCCCATGTGGGTTCAGAGGCACAAGGACTTGGGCCATCTTCTACTGCTATCCCAGGCATCACTGAGAGCTGGATCAGAATTGGAGCAGCCGGGTCTCAAACTGGCACCTTTATGGTATGCCAGCACTTCAGGCTAGGTTGTTAACCCCCTGCACCACAGCACCAGCCCCTTGAAAGTACAACTTTTGAATTATAGCAGTTCTTCCCCCATAACCATTCTCCCACCCACAAACCATCTGATCTGCTACTCCCTCTCCCATTCCATTCTTCAGTAAGATTCATTTTAATTATCTTTATATATAGAAGATCAACTCTATACTAAGTAAAGATTTCAACAGTTTGCACCCACACAGACACACAAAGTTTAAGGTACTGTTTGAAGACTAGTTTACCGTTAATTCTCATAATACAACACATTAAGTATAGAGGTCCCACATGGGGAGCAAGTGCACAGTGACTCCTGTTGTTAGCTTAACAATTGACACTCTTATTTATGATGTCAGTAATCACCCGAGGCTCTTGTCATGACCTGCCAGGGCTATGGAAGCCTCTTGAGTTCACAAACTCTGACCTTATTTAGACAAGGCCATAATCAAAGTGGAAGTTCTCTCCTCCCTTCAGAGAAAGGTACCTCCTTCTCTGATGGCCTGTTCTTTGCACCAGGATCTCACTCACAGAGATCTTTCATGTAGGTCAATTTTTTGCCACAGTGTCTTGGCTTTCCATGCCTGAAATACTCTAATGGGCTTTTTAGCCAGATCTGAATCTCTTAAGGTGTGATTCTGAGGCCAGAGTGTTGTTTAGGAATATCCCTATTTTTTACTCATGGTCTCCTTCATATTTTGACTGGGAAATTTTCTGCCTTCACCTTCTTTTGTGTGCCCTTCTGTTTATGTGTGTAGCACATCCTTGAACATGTTTTTTAGGAATGGGAGGGTAGTTACAAATTCTTTCAATTTCTGTTTTTTATGGGAGTTCTTTATTTCACCTCATTCATTAATGAGAGCTTTGCAGGGAACTGTACTCTGGGTTTACAGTTTTTTCTCTTAAGACATAAATATATCATGCCATTCTCTCCTCACTTGAAGGGTTTCTGATGAGAAGTCAGTTGTGAGTCTAATTGAAGATCCTCTGAAATTAGTCTAGCGTTTCTCATACACATTTTAGAATCTTTTCTATAAGTTATACTGTGGAGTGTTTTACTACAATTTGTCATGGTGAAGATCTTTTCTGGCCATGTCTATTGAGAGTTCTGATGCTTCTTGTACTTGGATATTCCTTGTTTCTCCAAATTGGGGAAGTTTTCTATTATTATTTCATTAAAAAGGCCTTCTAATCCTTTCTTTCTATGCCTCCAGGAACTCATAGGACCCATATGTTGGGTCATTTGATAGTTATCTTGTAGATCTCAAACAGTGTTTTTTAGTTTTCTAATTTCTTCTTTTTTTGTTGGTCTGACTATAAAATTTCCAGAAATTTATCTTCTAGTTCTTATATTCTTTCTTCTGTCTCACCTTCTCTGCTAAGACTTTCCACTGCATTTTTAGTTGATCTATTGAATTCTTCATTTCTAGTATTTCATTCTGATTTCTCTTTAATATTCAATTTGATGGGAAAAATTCATTTAGATTGTGAATTTTCTTCTGATTGCTTTTAAACAATCTGATGATTATTTTGCTGAATTCCATTTCTGGCATATCCTCAATCTCTTTATCTTCTTCACTTTATACTATTGATGTGTTATAGAGTTCCTTTGTGGGGCTCATAGTTGTCTTCCTTATTCTAAAGCTTCTTGTTTTTCAGCATTTGTGCAGTTTTTTTTTTTTTTGCCTGGTTGCTTTTAACTTTGTTTTGTGTCTTTGTGGCTTAGTTGTGTGTCTACTTTCAGTGAGTACCAACAAGTGTGTGCTGGATCCAGCCTGGTTGCTCTGTTCAGTATTCTAGGGCTGAGCAAGTATACAAGGAAGGCCCTGTGGTCCTTTGAAGCTCTGCTCTGGTTTTCTAGATGGAAGAGGGCGTTTGCCTCTGTTAGTGTGACCTGCACTTTTCACAGCTATGGGACGCCCCAGTGTGTTCAGCACTAGTTTACATTGTTTAATGCACCTTTGATCATGACATATTTCCTGTGAGCAGGGCTAACTCTATTATGAGCTGCTATAGGTGTGTGGGCTGTGGACATGTGAGTGGAGTCCACCACCACCCGCCTACTGGAACCCAGCTCACTAGTGGTGGTGGGCGGGTATGAGTTTTCCATAGGCGGGACTTCCTTTTCCATACAACTTGCATGGAGGAAGGTGTTCATCTGAATTGTGTCCCTCACTGTTTGGGTGGAGGATGAGGCAACTCTCACTATTGCTGAGGGCACACAAACGGGAGGCTGGAGTGGCAGCGACCTGCCTGTGTCCAAAACTAAAAACAAAACATTAACAAAAAAGCAAACAAAGAAGCAGAATGGTTTCTCCTAGCTGGCTGCCAGTCCCTGCAGGGTTCCGGGGTGGGTGGAGGGAGGTAAGCCACTTCCCTATTTGTTTATTTGTTTGTTTTTTTCCTGTGTGGAACTTCAAAAGCAGTTCACCAAGCACTCCCTCCTGCTGCTATCTGCAGTTCCGTGGACCCAGGATTCCGCTCTCACCTGGTCTGCTTGCACTGGTGCTCTCCTCCTGGGGTCCAAGACTCTACTGTGTGTGTGGATTTTTTTTTTTTTTTTTGCTCTATCAGAGCAACCTGGACCACCTCTACTGTTCTCGCTGGGTTTCCTGTAGCGAATTTTCCACAGCTTTATCTCAGGAGTGTATTTTCTCTCCTTTTTAAATGTTAATTTTCCCCATGCATGTGATTCAGACCATCCTGTCGCTACTCCATCATTTTTTCTCTCTTTTCTCTCTTTTATTAAAAAAAAAGCTGAAGTCAGCCACTCTGATGTGGAACATGGGTATCTCAACTGCAAGCTCCACAAACTTGTATTTTTTTAAAGATTTATTTGAAAGACAGAGTCATAAAGAGGAAGAGGCAGAGAGAGAGAGAGAGAGAGAGAGAGATAGAGAGATTTCATCCGCTGGTTCACTCCCCTAATGACAGAAATGGCTGGAATTGCACCTATCTGAAGCCGGAGCCCAGCACTTCCTCTGGGTCTCCTACTTGGCTGCATGTTTCAAAGGGCTTGGGCCATCTTCCACTGCTTTCCCAGGCCATAGCAGAGAGCTGAATTGGGAGTGGAGCAGCTAGGACTCAAACAGGTACCCATAAATAAACATATTATTAAAAATTATTTGAAGGCACTGGTGCTGTGATGTAATGAGTTAAGCCATTGCCTACAGTGCCCGCATCCATTGTGGACACTGGTTCTAATCCCATCTACTTCACTTCCAGTCCAGTCCCCTGAAAATACATGTGGGAAAGCAGCGGAGAATGACCTAAGAGTTTGGGCCCCTGCACCATGGGAGACCAGGAGGAAGATCCTGGCTCCAGGTTTTGGCCTGTCCCAGCTCTAGGTGTTAGGGCCATTTGGAGAGTAAACCAACAGATTGAAGACCCCTCTCTTTCTCTCTCTCTCTTTCCTCTCTTCCATGTCCCCTACCCCCACTCTATCTTTCAAGTAAATAAAATAAATCTTTTTAAAAGTCACATTGAAATAAGCATCTAGTGAAGTTTGCCTCCGATAATGAGAACATTTCATCTTCTGGTAGCAGTGAGGGAAGGAACACGATAAGGGAGATGCTGAGGCAGTGTAGGGTCACTGTGGTGACATGAGGAGCTGCATGCTCTGTCCCTGTGTAGTGTGTCCTTCTCTGCTCTGGATGCTTCTGTTCATGGTCAGGGATGTGGACTGTGAGAAACAGAGTCAAGGCCCCCTCTAAGGTGAAGGCGGCCTGGGCAGCAGGTGCACAGGGAGCCACCTTATAGAATCTGTGTCTCTATCAGACTAATTTATAAAGGTGATGATGGTACAGTCTTTTCTTACCATACACACTTTCTCTGCTGAGTTTATGTATCATGTATTTTAATATAAATATTCTGGGTCTTTTGCCCATTTGTTTTGTAAGAGCCAACACCATTATTACATTAAAAACTAATTCTTTCTAAGCAAGTTCACAGCAGGAAAAATGTCTGATCCTTACTTGTGAAATCAAAACAATTCCTAACATACATTTCTTGTAAAAATCAAGTGAATTGTACATTGATATCTATTAAATAGTATTTGATGTGTTGTACTCTCAAAAACTAATCCTGTTTTCTCCTCCTATTCCTTCTCCCTCTCTTTGTTCTCTTCCTGCTCTTCCTGTTTGTCACATGCAACAGTTATGGTCCAGAACTTTACAGTTTATTTGACAATTAATGTCTTGGTGAAAAACAAGTAAATTAAGCATTCACTTTCTTCCTAGGTCACATGAACCAGTCCCATCATTTTATGTGATTTTGTTTCCCATCAAGTAAATAAACCAAGATGGAAATGCAAATTTCTCTCAATGAACCTGTGCAAGTGTGTATGGTGGTCACAAACTTATCATCACATAGATAGGAGAAATGTATTTTACTTATTACTGTAAACCTCTAATCCTGTGCCTGTGTCCCCTGATCCCATGATGCCTTCCCTGTGCCAGTACAGCAAATCTCTTTCCCTGAGGACTACTCAGACTCTGACTGTGGATGGAGCCTTTGCTTTGGTCAGCACCTGCCTCTCTCCTCCCCAGGGATGAGCATGGAGGTGGAGGAGATGCAGAGGCCTTGGGGCAGTAGGGGAGAGGCTTCCTGTGCTCTGTCCTTCCAGGAGCTCATGTGGGGGAGGCCGGGCTCAGCTGGTCCTTCAGCACCTGTGCTGTTTGCTGAGGACGGACAGGGGCAGGTCCTGTCCCATCACTGGGTGCACTGTTTGTGACTATGCTCCATGACAGTAGAGTTCATGATCTGGTGACTTGGTTTTGAATGGGGAATGGATGCACTGTGTGGCTTTTCCTCCATCCCAGAGCTTTCCTTGCCCACCGGTTCTCTGGGCACCTCTGAGTCCTTCCATGTCCCACCACAGTATATGGGAATTTCTGGGTCATGATTTTCCCTGTGCAGGTGACAGGAGTCCTCATGCTCTCTCCAGATACCTTCTCCTGCCAGTTCCCCTTCCATGCTGGGCGTAGTTCCTGAGCACCTGTGATCACAGCAGGTGTCTGTTGCCATAAGAAGACCTCAGCTGTGGTGGCTTCCACCGCACACTGACTGTCTTACAGCTCTGTAGGTCAGAAGTTGGAGACAGGTCTCACTGGGCTAAAACCCATGCAAGTCTGCATCCCCTCTGCTGGCTGTTGTTTCTCTAGCATCAGAACCCACTTGCACACCTAAGTTCACGGCCTCATTGCTCTGCCTTGCAGCCAGATATGTAGGCATCTTCCCAACTCTGCTCAGCTCTTCATATACACTTCTCTGGTACACACAGGTTTGCAGGTTCTGTGATTTTAAGATTCACATGATTAAATTGGGCTCACCTGGATCATCCAGTGAGCTATACTACCTTCAAGGTCCTTAACCTGTATCCCACCTGCAAAGCTCCCTTTCCTGTTAGGTGACTGAGTCACAGCTTCTAGGAATTAGCACACTGATATCTCTAGAATCATCCTCCAGGTTCATATCAGCCAGTTGCAGCCACCTCTCTCCACCTGTGGTTACAGGCAGCCTGCAAGTTCTGCTCAATCAGTGCTTCTGATGTAAATGGAAGGGCTGGAAATTTTGATCTCCCCAAATTTTTCTTAAGAAAACCTATCTGCTACTCAGCAGACTCATAGAATGGCGGATGTCCTAAATAGCACTCTGGCCTCAGAATCAGCCCTAAAGGCACTTGGATCTGGCTGAAAAGCCCATGAGAGTATTTCAGGCATGGAAAGCCAAGACACTCTGGCAAAAAGATCTCTGTGAGTGAGATCCCAGTGGAAAGAACAGGTCTTCAAAGAGGGAGGTGCCTTTCTCTGAAGGGAGGAGAGAACCTCCACTTTGACTGTGACCGTGTCTAAACAAGATAAGAGTCAGAGAACTCAAGGGGCTTCCATAGCCTTGGAAACTCAT
The DNA here is from genome assembly GCF_051225735.1 of Oryctolagus cuniculus. Lineage (NCBI taxonomy): Eukaryota > Metazoa > Chordata > Mammalia > Lagomorpha > Leporidae > Oryctolagus > Oryctolagus cuniculus. Next base: position 138,190,580 of record NC_142871.1, on the reverse strand, counting down.
GACGTGCATAGGGAGATTACTGATGCCATAAACAGGAGTGTCAATTTGTAAAGTCAACAACAGGAGTCACTGTGCACTTACTCCTCATGTAGGATCTCTGTCCTTAATGTGTTGTACATTGAGGCTTAATGCTATAACGAGTACTCAAACAGTATATTTCACTTTGTGTTTCTATGGGGGTGCAAACGATTGAAATCTTTACTTAATGTACACTAAACTGATCTTCTGTAAAAAAAAAAAGAAATTATCAATTCCCAACTTGACTCTCACTGGGATTAAACATGACAATAGGTCTGATCTGATTTCATCATCATTTAAAAAAAATCATCTATTATTTTTCACTTTATGTTTCTGTGTGGGAGCAAACTGTTGAAATCCTTACTTAATGTATACTAAGCTGATCTTCTGTATATTAAGATAATCGAAAATGAATCTTGATGTGAATGGAAGGGGAGAGGGAGTGGGAAAGGGGAGGGTTGTGGGTGGGAGGGACGGTATGGGGGGGGAAGCCATTGTAACCCATGAGTCGTACTTTGGAAATTTATATTCATTAAATAAAAGAAAAAAAAAAAGAAAACCTATCTGCATGAATTTTTGCATCTAGGAATGTAAGAAGCATAACTTGAGAGTGAAACCTGGGAAATGCCTTTTCTGTTTGGTCAGTGGCCATCCTCTCATCTCTGGGTATCAAGCTTCATGGCTTGGGGGAAAGACTAAGGTGTGTGTGTGTGTCAGTGTGTGTGTGTGTATGTGTGTGTGTGTGTAAGACAGAATGCATCAGCTGAAGTTTCCCACACATTAACCCCATCACTCCCCCATCACTGTTTCAGAGGAGCAGGTGCTGGGCTGACCCGTGCAGTCTGTGCAGACCCCTGATATGTAATGTGTGATCTCTTGTAGACTGGCGGAAGGAACGGTTCCAGGCCTGTGAGTGACTTCGTACTCTTTATGGGTGCTCCTCCATGTGGCCCCATGGCTCTGGCTTCTCCTTCAGTTCTCTGTGCTGGTACAGATGCTGGCACCATAAGTGGTGGTGGGGTGGGGGCTGAAGTGCCAGGAACAAAGCCAGGCTGGTCATCAAGGTCTCTGTGACACATCTCAACTCAGAGAGGTCTCCTGGTTCCTCCACCTGCTTGGAAGCTTGCATCCCAAGGCCCTTATCTCAGGGGCCTTGCTCCTTCCCCATGCATCTAGGTGGGTCTGGGAGTTGTTGTGCATCCTTGTTATGGGGCAAGATGTGGCTTTGCATGAAGGGAAACTCTCCCTGCAGGGTCTGTCACTCTGGATCCAAGGTCTGCCCATTGTAGTCTTGTCATCTCTCCTGAAAAGACAAGCGTGACTGGGAAGTAAACAGGTGTGGGCTGGGATGACACCTGTAGCCTGTTCAGCCTTGAGGACATCACATCAGGAAGATATTACTGGGAAGTGGAGATCAGGAGTAGGAAGATCAGCAAGTGGGTTGTAGGGGTCTGTAGGGAGTATGTGTCGTGGACAGGCTGGTATACACAGTTCACAGATGAGAGGTTTTGGGCTATGTGGTTTTACAATACTACATTGCCCGGACTAAGTATCAGCAGCTTCTATCCCTTAGGCAGCACCGCCTGCACGGTGGGGATTTTCCTGGACTACAGTGAAGGAGATGTCTCCTTCTACAACATGACTGATGGCTCCCACATTTTCTCCTTCCCCAAAGCTTGTTTCTCTGGAACCCTCTTTCCATACTTCATGCTTGAGAGAGACATGACCCTGAGCATCTGCCCCACAGAAGGGGGGTCTGAGGGGCTCCCTGTGCCCCTTAGCAAGTCTCCTTCTTTGGAGGAGGCTGGGAGGCCCCCAGGGGAGGGGCTCAGCTCAGGCTCTGGAGTGGATGGAGCTCCCCCAGGGGCTGAGTCTCCATTGCTGCCCTGAGCCCCATAGGGGCCCTCACTGCCCCTGACTCCTCAGTGAGACTCTTGCTGGGGCTGCACGATCCTGGAACAGGGCCTCCAGGGCAAGTCCTGGATGGCCCAAGAGCTTTCTCAACTCGTGGTTATGAGAACTGCTGGTTCATGCCTGTATTCAAACAGCAGAAGATGCAAGTTCACAGCTGTTTGAACTGGTTTAGGATAGGCTGAATTTTACTATGGGAATTTGCTTTTATATTTTTTTGTCTTGAAACATTTTTATTGATTTTTAATTATCTTTGGATATGAATTGTGTTGAATTATCCAACTTGAATGTGAGCAGAGGGCCTAGAAGTTGAGAGGGGGTGCCCAGCTCTGTTCTGGGAGGGTTTGTTCTATTTGACTACAGAAGTTGGCCATCTGAACATTTCCATGGATATGAGTGACTGATGGATTTTTAGGGGAACAGTATATAATGGTCTACTTCTTTTAATTCCTTTCCTGGATGGAGGACACACACATGGTTTTCCACACTTCAGTAACTTTCTGTTCTCAGTGAACAAACTGCTGTGTTAATTCAGGGAATCTAAGGGGAGGGCTTGGATCCCCTTCTGTGTCAACACTGTAGCTGTGGGAAGAAGAGAGCTGCTAGCAGGGTAGCAGTGGAGCCTGAGTAAGATGAAGACAAAGACGAGAATTTCCTGATGCAAGTTCAACTGCAGACAGCTCTGACCATGAGCCTGGTTCTAGTTACTCAATGCATTGCCTCTTTATGATGCAAGTCCAGTTGTCACAGTGAGTGGAAACCACAGCAAACAAACTGAAGCAGGACTGTTGAGGACTCAGATTCTTCCAGCAAGGAGACGTCCATTCTTCCAGATAAAACACTTTGACCAGGAAGGGGCTCATGGAGCTGAGGTCCTGATGCTGCTTGAGACCCCCACGTCCCATCTTGGATGCCTGGCTGGGTTCCTGTCCTGGTTCTACCTTTGATTCTCACTTCCTGCTAATGCTCACTCTGGGAGGAAGCAGTGATGGCTGAAATAGTTGGATTCCTGCCACCCATGTGGGAACCTGGATTGAGTTCCTGTCTCTGTCTTCAGCCTTGTCCAGCAACTGTTGTTGTTTGCATTTGGAGAGAGATTCAGTGTCTGGAAGATCTCTGTCTTCATTTCAAATAAAATGAAAATGAAGAAAAAATAAAAATATCTGACTGACTTCAATTCTGAGAGTGACAGATATGAAAAGGGAAGTGGGAGAAGGAAGTGGGGGATAGCACCTCTGGCCTTGTAACCAGTTATACCAATATGGAAGACAGCAACTGCTATGGTTTCAATATTTGTGTTGCCAAGCTCAGTTGGGACTGCAGTCTTATAAGTTGTATATTAATGGTAATTAGGAGTTGGAAACTTAATCAAATTACTGTGTTTAGAGTTGAGGACTTTGTGAAGTGATTTGATTGGAGCAGGTTGTTAGTGCAGAGCCCCTGTGATTGAATCTTGGTGGATTTATGAGGGTGGGAAAGGGAGCACATGGACACAGAGAGACGTGGGGGATGCTGACATATTCTGATTTTCAAAGGCAGACCCTGTGAACGTCTGCATTGTGCTCTTTGGACTTTGGCTCCCCAGAGCTGTGAGCCAGAATAAACTTCTTGTCTTTGTCAAGTTTCTCTGCCTCAGGAATTTCATTATTTCAGCAAAAAGCTGACTAAATTTTTGTCTTTGCTTATCTGTGTATGTCCTTGCATATAGTAATTATTTTCTTCCTCTCTCCTACACTTGTGATGTTATATGTAAGTTGCTTATGATATGATTTAAATTATAGTCTTTCACTCTCTCCCTTTTTAAAGATTTATTTATTTATTTGGAAGAGTTACAAAGAGAAAGAAGGAAGAAATGTCTTCCATCGGCTGGCTCACTCCCCAAATTGCTGCACTGTCCTGACCTACAGCCATGAGCCAAGAGCTTCTACATCTCCTATGTGGGTTCAGGGGTCCAAGCACTTGGACCATCTTCTACTGCTTTCCCAGGCCATAGCAGTGAGTTGGAAGGAAGTGGAGCAACCGGTATCAAACCCACGCCAATATGGGATTCCGGCATTGCAGGCAGCGGCTTTACCCACTACACCACTGCTCGGCCTCTCCCTATAGTCTCTTATACTGAATACATTTACTTATTCTCATTTTAATTTGAAAGATATAGATATAAATATAGATATAGATATATACACACATGTACAGTTCACTCATTGCATTTGGGACTAGCCAGGCCCATCTTGGCCTCCCCTTTCTGGCAGGGAATGAAGAACCCGCATATGTTACCTTCCTAGTTGTGTTGTCATGATACTGGGTCAGAGACAGAGTAGTCGGGACTTGAACCAGACACTGTGCTGGGGGATTCTGTTGTCCTAAGCTTGGCTGCACCACAATGCCACCCTTTTGTCTTCTTAGAGCTTTTTTCCTGATTTAGTAGTGAACCACATTTTCCTAGTTAATAGTTTTAGGTTACATTTTCCTTGCTCAGGTGACTGATGTGGTTTCCGTCTCATGAGTGGACTCTGCCTGATGTAATCATCTCAGCCACAGTGCAGCCCAGAGGAGGGCGCTGAGCTGCTCACACTGTGTGGGAAAGGGGATCTGAGGCACTCACACATTTATCAAAATGCTTCACCCCAAGAATGAGACCATACACACGTACTCTACAGGGTCCTGGCTTGTATTTTAAGTATTCTCAACATATTTACATATTAGCTGTCCTATTTATCTCCGTTCTATTTATGAAGTATCTTTACATCACTACATTACTTTTGGATTATCTATGCAAACACTTTCTTTGAAAGAGACAAAAATAGAAGGCATGCAGATGATGTGTTTTATTTACCAAAAACAGGAGTGATCTTTTTAACTAAGTGCACCGCTGCCTAAATAGCTTCAGAAGCAGTGATTAAAACCATCACTGTTGTAGCACTTAGATTTATAAGTCACTTTTTTGTACATTTTGCAAAGAATTTATTTTGGAAGTTAATATTGATCAAAGGTATCAGATGCTTTTCTGAGTATCCCAAAGTCTATAGTTTTGTTGCCCATAAGATGTTTGCCACTTTACTCCTCTTACTCAGTGTATTTATTTTCATTTTAAAAAGGATTTATTTTGTTCATTTGAAATTCAGAGATGCAGGGGGGGGGTGGAAGGGGTGAAGAGAGAGAGAGAGAGAGAAAGAGAGAGAGAATCCTCCATCTTTTAGTTCACTCCCCAAATAGCACCAACAAGCGGGCTGGGACAGGCTGAAACCAGAAGCCAGGAGCTTTTTCAGTTTCTTCCATGTGGCTACCAGGGGACTAAGTGCTTGGGCCATCCTCGGGTTCTCTCCCAGGCACATAGGCAGGGAGCTGGATTAAAAGTGAAGCAGCCGATTTTTCAACCAGAGCCCTTATGGGATGCTAGTGTTACATGAAAAGGTTAATGCATTGGGCCACAATTACAACCCCAATGTATTTATTTTCAAATGCCCTTCCTGATGGATAACACACAGTCTATTCTTCCAAACACTCCCTGAAGTAGCTCACAATTGTACCAGTTTCATCACTCATTAGTTAATGGAATAAATACCCTGATTTCTATCTTTGCTTAGAGTCATATTTATGACCTTATAAAAATTGTACAATATTTTCCTACATTTAAAAAACATAGAGGAGGAGTGAGGAAGGTGATGATGAAGCCAGAATTAAGAGGCTGAGTAGGAACAGAGGAGTCTGTGTGGAGAGAAGGACAGAGGGAGAACCTGAGGGAATGCGTGTGAGGGAGGAACTGTGCAGAGTGCAGGGCACTGGGGCGACTGGGCAGGACGGCGCTTGGCCAGCACTGAGGGAGCTGGGAGGCTCTGCCCACTGCAGAAACTGACCTGAGATTTGCAAGGGGACTCCTTGAGGGAGGAATTCAGGGGAGAGGATGATATCACAGGCTTCTTTCAAAGTGATAGACTTTATTTTTTTCCTTTGAAAAGGAAGTAATGATTTTATTTTTATTTACTTGTAAATAAAATAGCCAGAGGTTGGGAGAGAGAGAGAGAGAGAGAGAGAGAGAGAGAGAGAGAGAAATTGAGAGTGTTCTTCCACCCAATGGCTCACTCCTGGAACAGCCAGTCAGCCAGTGCTGGGCCAGGCTGAAGCCAGGAGCCAGGAACTCCATTCAGGTCCCCACATGGGTGTCAGGGTTCCAGCCCTTGAGTGTTCATCTGTTGCCTCCCAGAATGCATAAACAGGAAGCTGGATCAGAAGCAGAGCAGTTGGGACTCAAGGCAACTCTCTCAAGTTTTGGGTTTCCAAGCTGTGGGTTATCCCACAAGGTCATAGTGGATGCTCCTTATTCCATTTAAATAAAGTGATGTCTTGAGTTTTTCTGAAGTCTGAACATAGTCAATGCTTCTGTTTGTTTTTTCCTTCTTACTTGTCAGCAGGTGTCTTATGAGGTGTTTTGGTCCTTTCCTGTCTGAGTAATTGTCTTCCTGGCAGAGGCTCAGTCTCCTGTCTCCAGTGTCATTCTCAAGAATCCTTTCTGAATGGACCATCGAAGAAGGAGGTACCTTTCTCTGAAGGGAGGAGAGAACTTTCACTTTGATTATGATCTTGTCTCAAAAAGGTCAGAGTTTATGAACTCAAAAGGCTTCAATAGCCTTGGCAGCTCATGACAAGAGCCTCGGGCAATTACTGGCGTCATAAATAAGAGTGTCAATTGTTAAATCAACAACAGGAGTCACTGTGCACTTATTCCCCATGTAGGATCTCTGTCCTTAATGTGTTGTACTATTCAAATTAATGGTAGAACTAGTCTTCAAACAGTAATTTAAACTTTGTGTGTCTGTGTGGGTGCAATTTGTTGAAATCTTTACTTAGCATATACTAAGTTGATCTTCTGTAAATAAAGATAATTGAAAATGAATCTTTCTTTTTTGACAGGCAGAGTTAGACAGTGAGAGAGAGAGACGGAGAGAAAGGTCTTCCTTTTCTGTTGGTTCACCCCACAAATGGCCACTACGGCCAGTGCACTGCACCAATCCAAAGCCAGGAGCCAGGTGCTTCCTCCTGGTCTCCCACATGGGTGCATGGCCCAAGCACCTGGGCCATCCTCCACTGCCTTCCCAGGCCACAGCAGAGAGCTGAAATGGAAAAGGAGCAACCGGGACAGAATTCGGCGTCCCAAACGGGACTAGAACCTAGGGTGCCGGCGCTGCAGGTGGAGGATTAGCCTAGTGAGCCATGGCACCGGCCTGAAAATGAATCTTAATGAAGAATGGGATGGGAGAGGGAGTAGGAGATGGGATGATTTGCGGGTGGGAGAGTGATTACGGGGGGAAAAATCTGCTAAAATCCAAAAGTTGCACTTTTGGAATTTATATTTATTAAGTAAAATTTTCCAAAAAAAAAAAAAAAAAGAAAAAGAATCCTTTCCACCATTCTGTCTCCAGCTACTCAGTTTAGACAGCCAAGGTCTCACTCACCTGCCTTTTCTCCCTACCAACTGCAAAATAAGATGCACACCCTTGGCTTTGCGTCCACTTCTCAACAGTGCATTTGGTCTCAGCATCCTGGCTTCAAAGGACTCCCAGGGTTTGAGTGATTGACAGCCATGATCACCACAAGGTAAGGATTATCACATCAAGGTAAGGATTATCATCAGCCCCTCCTGTGCCCCCTCAGTCACTGTCCAGCTCCAGATCCCATGCACTTGATCATGACCACCCTCCTCTGCTGAGAACATCCTTGGGGGAACATACATGGGAAACACAAGTATCCAAGTTCTGTACTTTCAGAGACATCTGTCCATAGATTCTTTCCTCAAATGTCCTTGTCACAAATTTTCCAAACCTTCCTTCCAGGGGTCAGTGCTGCAAAATAGTAGTAAAGTCATCGCCTGCAGTGCCAGCATCCCATATGGGTACAACTCATGTCCCAGCTGCTCCACTTCTGATCCAGCTCTCCGCTGTGGCCTGGGAAAGCAGTGGAAGATGGTCTAAGTCCTTGGGCCCCTGCACCATGTTGGAGACCCGGAAGAAGCTCCTGGCTTCAGGTCAGCCCAGCTGCAACAATTGCGACCAACTGGGGCATGAAACAGTGGATGGGTGATGTCCCTCTTTCTTTTTGTCTTCCTCACCTTGTCTCTCTGTGAAACTCTGACATTCAAATAAATAAATAAATCTTTAAAAAAAAAAAAAAGTTCCTTCCAACTCCTCAGCCAGCCCATCACACTATTGGCCACAGCCTGTGACCTGGCAAATACTCGCAGGCCTGGGTGTTTTTCCCCCAGTCAAGTGAGCAGTCAGGTGCTCTTCACCCCTGTGCTCACTGACGTCCCAGAAAGGGGCTGCAGTGCTGCCACTGCCCACTGGGTGGTGCCTGCCTGCGGTCAGAGCCATTTGTAAGTCAAGCTGAGCCTTCTCTCCCCTGTCAGGTGATCCTAGGAGCTCCCCATGGGACCACAGGCACAGACTGGGTGGGGAAAGGCAATGCTGTGTGAGGGAGGGGCCATGGGCATTGGGCCGTGTCTTCCTGTGACTCAGCTGTGAGTGCAGGGCCTGCTCAGTGGATGCTGCGTGCAGTACACACTCCCATGTGATGATGGAGCGGGGCTGTGCATGCCCTACTGTGCAGCCTCTGAATCAGCGCACAGCCAGTGTGACAGTTAGAGGCAGTGACAGAAAGAGAGAGAGAGAGAGAGAGAGAGAGAGAGAGACATAGAGAGAGAGATCTTCCATCCTCTGTTTCACTTCCAAAATGGCTGCAACAGCCAGGTCTGTGCCAGGCTGAAACCAGGAACCAGTAGCTTCTCCCAGGTGTCCCATGTTGGAAGCAGGGGCCTACACACGTGGCCATCTTCCACGGCTTTGCCAGGCCCTTAGCAGGGAGATGTAATGGACGTGGAGCAGAAAGGACTGGAACTGGTGCCCATATGGGATTCTGGCATTGCAGGCAGGCACTTTACCTGCTGCATCACAAAGCCAGCCTCAGAGAAAAATGATACTTTGCAACAAGAGGAATGCTGAGAGATTTGGTGGAGAGGCAAACAGAAGATTGGGAAACCACAGCTTGGAGTGTGACACTGGGTTCAAGTCCTGCCTTCACCACCACTCACCCACCGTGTGATGTTGATCAGAGCAACTGCCAAGCCTCACTCAGCCCCTCCTCTGTGAGGAGAGGAGTCTAATGTGGAGGATGTGGTGAGCACTGCCCCAGACCCTGATCAGCACCGGGCACCCAGTGACTGACAAAGAAGCGCAGCCCTCGTAAGGACCGGGCTTTGTCCTTTCTGTCACAGGAGGACGACTGTGGACCCGGCCACGCTTCCTGGAGGACCTCCTTCCCCCTGCAGGGAAGCTTCCTGGGGATTGGTCAACCTGGGCTCCAGCTGTGTGACAACGTCTCTCCACTTCTGTCTCTCTCTCTCTCTCTCTCTCTCTCTCTCTCTCTCAGCCTGGCCCTCTTCCCAAGGATGACCACCCTGATCAGCAGGAGTTTGTCCTGTGTTTTGGTTCTTGGCTGATTGGCAGACTCCTCACTGGCTGACTACTCTTTGTGCCAGTGTCAACCCAGGGCTGCTGGAGGTGACGATCAGTGTACTGAAGAACTAGAGTGGTGGCTCTGAGGCTGCCCCTGGGGGCGCTGCTCTCCCAGGTGGTGACCATGGCAGACCCCTCTCCCAGTTACAGCCAGGCTCCAGGGTCCCCTGGCAGCAGGAGGCCTGTCCCTGGCTGACCTCAGGCCCCTGCAGTGCCTATTTGAGAAAGCTCAGGGCTGCCTGCAGGGAAATTTCAGGATCTGTTCTGCTGATGCCAAGGATGGGGCCCAACCTCCTTCCCAGAGATTTACTCACAGGAGCTCACGGCTGCACACGTGCGTCTCCTGCAGCTCTGGAGCTTCTCTGGGGGACCAGAGGCCGTTCCTCTGCAGTGCAGTCAGCAGGAAGGTGAGGCCTCTGCCCCCTGGCTCCGCGGGAGCTCAGAACCCTGACCTGTGCAGCTGCCCCATCACATGTGCACTGACCAGCCTTCCACCTTCCCATCTCCCTGGCTCAACTGAGCCCCTGCTGGGCCCTCCCTCTCATCCTCACTGCGTCCGAAGTACCCAGGCCTGGCTTGCCTTCCTCATGGGCCTCGGGGTCCCACCCAGGTCTGGGATTGGGAACCCATCTGCCTTGTAGCATCCCTGGCTCCCAGCACTTTGCTCTACTGGTTCCACTCTCGGGGCCAACAGACGGTCACAGCAGGCAGCTCTGTGACTGTGACAGCTGTGCAGGGATCACTCCCAAGGGAGGCTCTGGGAGAATCAAAAACCACACAAGCAGACGTCCTGGCCAGGTCTCTCCTTGGAGCACAGACCATGTGGTAACTCCTCCCCCACTACCAGCCAGGCGTGTAATGGGGCAGTCGGCAGAAACACATCTCAGCCAAGGCCTTGCCCTCCTGCTCCCCTCCACACCCTGGCAGAGCCACTGCGCCATCTCTAGGCGGTGCTGTGGTCCTGTGTGACCCACAGAGAATGTGCAGGAAATGGAGCCTTGTCATGACAGTGCTGGGACGGGCGGCCTTTCTGGGAGGTGGGATCACGACTCCGTTCTTGACCCCGTGGAAGGACTTTGTGAGAGGGAGCACATCCCTTTGGCCCTTCTGCCTTTCTCCCTGTGAGGCCACAAGCTTCCTCCACTCTGGAGGACACAGCGGCAAGGCGCCATCTCGAATCCCAAGAGCAGTCCTCGGCAGACAGAACTGAGCTCCAGAACTGCTAAAAAAAATTCTATTTTTAAAAAACATTTTTTTATTTGAATGCAATTTTTGAGAGAGAGAAAGAGAGAAAGAAGAAAAAGGAGAAGGAGGATCTTCCACATGCTGGGTCACTCCCCAAATGGCCACAATAGCCATGATAGGGCCAGGCTAAAGCCAGGAATTTCTTCTGGGTCTCCCACATGGGCTCAAGGGCCCAAGCACTTGGACCATCCTCCACTGCTTTCCCATGCACATTAGCAGGGAGCTGGATTGGAAGTGGAGCAGCCAGGACTCAACCTGTTGTGGGCTAGGTTGGACCCAAATTTATATCTCAGGACTTGCCTTCTATTAGAGAAGCATCCTAAGCACAGGTCAAGCGTGGTGTGCAGCACAGTGAGGTTTATTTAGAAAGTGAGAAGAACACGCAGGTGCGTGAGGGCTTCATTAGGGAGAGTGGGCCAGGAAAGGTGAGAAGGGGAATTTCATACCCTGCTCTGCTCATCCTGGGCCACAAGGTGAGGAGAGAGAAAAAAGGGACCCCTCCCCTGAACCAGGCTTCCTATGAGCTTTGGAAAGGGGAGTGATTACCTAGTACTGCCCCCAGGTCCCAGGTAAGGGGAGGCGCAATTTTGGGGAGAGGTCATCTGATTGATGATAACATTACACCAGGTGGGGTAGGTGTGGCCTCCAACTCAGGAACTCCATCTATCTCCCTGACTTTTCCCCTGTCAGAACCAGTGACCATAAGGGAGGTCAGCTTCACAGGCAGGACTTTAATCCACTACACCACAATGCTGGCCCAGAAATATTATTATTTAATCAACTACTTGCTCTGTGATATTCTGGTACAGCAGCACAAACTGGGCTAAGACTGGACAGAAATCTAGGCATTTCTCTTCTCTTCCTCCCAGACAGCAGTGCGAGGCTCCACCCTGCCCCCAGGGCTCTCCTGGTCCCTGCAGCGCCTGCCTGCTGGTCTCCCTGCTCCCATTTCCGAGTCAGCTCTCCAGAAGGAAGCCTGAGCGGTGGTGCTGGAGCGGCAGCAGCGGTGCTGTGTCTTGTGCTGAGATTGTGGTACACGGGCAGGGTCAAGGCCGATGGTCACAGGTCTGGGTCTGTGCAGAATAATCTGTGGGAGGGGAAGTGGGGGCACTGAGTTGATGAAGCTGGCGAGGGGGGTGAGACATGGGCATCACTCGCTATGCTGCTCTGTCCACTTCTGTTTAAATACAGTTAACATATTTTGCTATTGGTACTTTCAATTAAAAAAACCAGAGTGCTTTGCTGTGATAAGGGTAAAATAAGACAATGCACACGATGGTGGGGGTCAGACCAAGTCACCCTTCTGCAGGAATGCTGCTAAAGCTTCTCCCTCTCCCTCAGTAACAATCGAAGGCTGTGGGATGTCGAAGGCCCCATCATGGGCCGGGCACACTCAGCTGCATCAGCACCACTGGCTCCCAGCGTGTGGTCCTCAGGCCAGCAGCATCAGCGTTTCCCTGGACCTTGCAGGAGGTGAGCATTCTTGGGCTCTACCTGTCACCTGCTCAACCAGAAACCCGGAGTTGGAGCCTTCTGGGAACCCCTGCAGGTGATTCCACTGCTGATGCAAAACCTCAGGGCCCAGAGTCAGCCTGGGGAAGCTGAGGGAGGTGGCCTTGGGGGACAAGCCTGGGAGAGCAGGTGCAGGTGCCTGATCCCAGCCTGTGCCCCCTGCACCCAGCAATATCTGTCCAGAGCTGGGCCACAAGGCAGAGTGTCCTAACCCCATCAGGGGAGGAAGTGGGGTGAGAACACAACTGTGGGGACCTGAGGTCCTGCTGTGGGGGCCCAGTGTGCCGGGAAGGAGCAGCTGTGTGGGTTTTAGTAAGGAGCCGCTCAGGGGACTGGTTCTAGCACCAGGTCCCATTGTGACAGAGCTGAACCCACATCTGCCTACTCCACATCCAGGGATCCTTCCCTCTGCCCTCTCCTGCTTGCCTGTGGATTCCATCTTTATGTTAGATAGGAAGCTAGAAATTAGCCTATGTGTGTGTGGGAGAGGGGCCTGTGGAAACCGGACCATCTGCAGAAGCCCACCTTGGAAGCAGCCCAGGATCTCACACTTTGACGGCTGCCCAGACCCTGATGACTGTAAAACCTGGGAGGAATTTTCCTAAGTTACGCTCAGCAAACTCTGTCCTGGAGGAGGAGAAGAGGAAATGTGGGCCACCCCAGCAGTTAGCTGAGCCCAGGCACATTTCTCCCCACCCCCACCTTCTGCCAATCAGGTAAAGTACTCCTGGGTGTGGCCAGGCCCACCTGGAAAGCTACCTCCAAGCTGATTGGAGAGGCTGTTGGCACCAGTGTGGATTCTGTCCTGTAGTTAGTGCCCCCTGACTTAGTTACACCCCTTTGCCTGCCCTTTAAAAACCATACATGGCTGTAAATAAAGTCAGACACGTTCTCTGAAACTTGTCTCTGGTGCTCCTTGAGAGAAAGACACAGTCACCCTGCTCTCCCAGAGAGTGTGGCTTTGCAGGACAAGCCACAGGGAAAGAGAAATGGAGGAAGAAATGGACCCTTTTCCCTTATGAGCCCCAGAATGAATACAGACGGTGCACTCAGCACTCAGCACTCTGTGGAGCCACCTGCCTGGCCTGGCAGCTGTATTCTCTCCATTTACACATGTAACCTTGCTTTCCCCAGTCTGAGTGACTGGGCCCTGTCTCCCTGATTCTGTCCTATCTGTTCTGATGGATGCTCCACCCCTGTACACCCTGCTACCTTGCTGAGCACTGCTCTGTCTTACGCCTGAATTCTTTCTAGGGTGAAGACAAGAAGCCAGCTCTCATCTTTGCTGACGATTAGAGTCCTCTCCATCCTGTGACTGCCTCGTTCTCATTTAAGGGGAGTAGGATGGGGGATCATATATGTGGGGGAACTTAGGTTTTTTTTTAAAGATTTATTTATTTGAAAGGCAAAGTGACAGAGACAGAGACAGGGAGAGAGAGGACAGAGAGTGAGCAAGAGCTGGAGAGAGATCTTCCATCTGCTGGGTCACTCCCCAAATGGCTGTAACAGACAGATCTGGGTCAGGCTGAAGCCAGGAGCCAGGAGCTCCATCAGGTCTCCCTCATGGGTGCAGGGCCCAAGCTCTCAGGCCGTTTTCTGCTGCTTTCCCAGGTGCATGAGCAGGGAGCTGGATCAGAAGGGGGGAGCCAGCAGGCATCTGCGGCACAGCAGAAGATGGACTGTTTTACAGTTGTGAGGGTGTGGCCGATCACAAGGAGACAGTGACAAGGGGAAAGTCAGATGGCTCGCTGTGGTCACGCCAGTTCTCTCTCTGTCCCCATGTGTCTCTCTTAATTGCTCACTGATTGTCCCCATGTGTCTTACCAGCCTCAGAGATCGTGATGTCAGTTTTGCAGGCTTTTCTGTGTCTGGATGCCCGCAGCAGCCTTGATAAATGCTCTCTGAACAGCTCCATGTGGGGCTGAGTCCTAGGACCGCTCAGTGTGCACTGTGGCAGGGAGAGGGGAGGGGGTGGGAGAGCAGAAAACTTAAGTTTAGAGGACGGGCTGGCGGAGCCCAGGTGTGGCCAGGGATGCAGTCAGGGTGTGTTGAGGGGGGTGGTGTCCAAGAGGAGGGAGACCCTGGCCCTCTCTGTTCTCAGGGGAGCAGTGTCGCAGGCTCACCTGGAGCCTTGGAGTAGGACGAGGTGCTGATATTCCAGCTGAAGGGAGGCGGGTGTGCCATGAAATGAAGAGAGGAGCCGACACTACAACCCCTGAATGTTTCATGGATTATGTGACGTAATGTGCCTCAGGGCAGCTCGGTGTGCAGAAGCCTGAACCACACGTGTGGACAGAGGCCCAGAGAAGGAGGCAGAGCACCCAGCCCCAAGACACCCGCGGGAGAAGCTGGAGTGAGACCTGCTCATCCCTACTGCAGTCTGGGCTCTGCCCAAGGAGGCCTTGGCCTCCAGCCCCATCGGCCCCTGACTGAACCTGGTCCACAGCACAGCATGAAGTGCACCACTCTCCAGAGTCTTGCACGACCACTGTGTGACCCTCCTGGATGAAGGCGAGCGCTCCTGGCCCCCAGGACAATCCCACCTGTCCCTCCCGACCTCACCTCCTCCTCTGCCGGCCAGGGGCCAGCTCCTCGCGCCAAATCTCTCTCCGCAGCTCCTCCTGCTGCTCTTTCATTGCATGCATTTGCAGTCCTGCACTGCGTGGTGTTTTGTGTCTGGTGTCCAGGATTCCTGTCCTCGTTTCTTAGGTTTCTGGACTGCATTGCCAGCCTTCCTGCTGGGAAGTGCTGCTGTCCGCCAGTTCTGGCCACAAGGGGGCAGCAGAGGGCTGGGAAACCCGGTGCCGCTGGCGCTGCCTCTGGGTTGGCCCTGCTTCCTCTGGGGCCTGCTGCTGTGCAGAGTTCTGGAGCAGGGGTTTGGAGCCAGGATCTCCGCACTGTTTGGAACACACACTCCTTTAAATAATGAGGAGCTCACGGAGAAGGAGAATGAAAAGGGAAGGTTATTTTGGTACAAAGCATTGTGAGGTCCGTGAGCAGCTTTTCCCTAAACGCATTTCCAGGGACTTCTGGAAGAGCCCTCCCAGGTCCTTGGCCTCCCCTCTGCCCCCAGATCCCTGGACACCGCTAGGGCTGCTGCCCCCCACGTGGTGGCCCCACTGGGAGCAGGCGGAGCTCTGGGCGGAGCTGGCGCCGGCAGGGCTGACCCTGGTGGGTTCCTCACCTCGGGACCCCGGGTCTCAGCTGCGACAGGAGGACAGCAGAGGCCTCACAGTAACGCAGGAAGACGGGCAGGGACACTCCGTGTGTGCTGCTCAGAGGGAAACGCGGGAGAGTGAGCGGGGCCGAGTGTGTGGTGGGGGCCGTGGGAGAGCCGGGCCCTGGGCGCAGGGCTGAAGCCCACAGCTCTGCCTGTAGAGGAGATGGCGGGAGAGGGCTGGCGTCAATCCCGGGAGAGCAGAGGGCAGGCGTCATCCCGGCACTCTCAGACTGGCCTCGCAGGACTGGACGGCGCCTCTGTAGCCTCTGCCGCCCCAGGCTTCTCCTGTGTTCTCTTAGGGATAAAACCGGGGTCTTTCCCATCACCACTTCCTGCAGTCCCTCTGCCAGGATTTGCCTGCTGCACCCTTGCCCAGGCAGGGCCTGATCCACACAGAACCGGAGGTGAAGGGTCAGAGAATTCCTCCAGGTCGCTGACGCCCCCATCTGGGCAGCACTGGCGCTGGCGCTCGGGGCCCGGCCACTGCGGAGCCGGGGAAAGCGCTGAGGCCCTGTGGGAGGAGGGGTCCATCGGCCCCGCCCCGGATACATCCGGGCTTCTTTCTTCATAACCCTGCCTGCTTCCTCTCTGGGTTCCTTTTTTTTTTTTTTTTAACATTTTATTTATTTATTGAGGGGGTAGAGTTACAAACAGAATTAGAGACAGAGAGAAAGATCTTCCATCCACTGGTTCACTCCCCAGATGGCCGCAATGGCCAGAGACAAGCATTTGGAAGCCAGGAGCTTCTTCCAGGTCTCCCACATGAGTGCAGGGGCCCAAGCACTTGGGCCATCTTCTAATGCTTACCCAGGCCATAGCAGAGAGCTGGATGGGAAGTGGAGGAGCCGGGACTTGAACTGGCGCCCATATGGGAGCTGGCACTGTTGCTTCCTTTATGCTGTTTCTTTGTTTGTGTCATCATTCTTGCACTTTCTTTCAAATTTGTATTTATTTTTTGCTTATTTATTAGTCTAATAAAATTCATTAAATTTTCTGTAAGAATACCCTTTTCCATTTGACCTCATTAAAAAAAAAAAAAACCTTTATAGAAATCCTGCAAAAACTCTGTGGAGAGTGTGTGTTATGGAAGTAGATGGGATGGGTGCTGTGGCATAGAGGTTAAACCTCTACCTGTGGTGCTGGCCTCCCATGTGGGTGCCAATATGAGTCTTGGCTGTTCCACTTCCAATCCAGTTCTCTGGTTATGGCCTGGGAAAGCAATAGAAAATGGCCCGCCAAAGTGCTTGGGCCCCTACACCCATGTGAAGACTTGAAGGAAGCTCTTGGGTCCTGGCTTCAGATTGGCCCAGCTCCGGCCATTTCAGCCACTTAGGGACTGAACCAGCAGATGGAAACATCTCTCTCTGTCTCTCCTTTTCTCTGTCTGTAGCTCTGCCTCTCAAATAAATCAATAAATCTAAAAAAAAATCAGATTACAAAATTTTTGCACCAAAGTACACTGACCTTTTTAAAATAATTTTTTATTTATTTGAAAGGCAGAGTTAGAGACAGGCAGAGGCAGAGAAAAAGAGATAGAGATAGATACATAGATAGGTGCATACATAGATACACAGATAAAAGATAGATAGACTACTCAGTCTTCCCTCCACTGGTTCATTCCCTTGATGGCCAAAATGCCTGTAGCTGCACCAATCTGAAGACAGGAGCAAGAAGCTTCTACCAGGTCTCCCACATGGCTATAAGGGCCCAAGGACTTGGGCCATCTTTTACTGTTTTTTCAGGCCATAGCAGAGACCCGGGTTGGAAGTAGAGCAGCTGGGACTCAAACTGGCGCCCATATGGGATGCTGGCTTTACCTGCTATGCCACAGCTCTGGTCCCTAAACTGATCTTTTGATTATGTTTTCCATGATATTTTTAGGCCCCTCGGGCATCTCAGTGGTTGCAGGGGAGGGAGACCTCCACACTTGCCCTGGACCCTCAAGTGTGGATGTGGGCTGGACGCCTGTTCTGAGCAGGGTTGGGAAGGGGTCCCAGGCCAGGAGGGCTCTGCTTCTGACCTCTGGGTGGGGCTGGGCAGACCCTGGTCCTTTGTTGGGCTGAGAGCATCCAGGTGTTCCTGAGCCTCATTTGCTTGTAAACATCAGTTGTGGTGGTGACAGCCTGGACTGGGGGTGGCGGCTGCAGACTTCTCCCACCTGAGGGGCAGATGGCAGCCAGAGGGAGGAGCATCCACCAGGGCTCTGCTCAGCAGGTTGCCTGGTCACAGCTCAGCCCACCATCCAGGTTGATGATGGTTACAGATCACAAGAAAAACTTTTTTAAAACATTTTATTTATTTATTTGAGAGGCAGTGTTATAGACAATGAGACGGAGAGACAGAGAGAAAGTTCTTCCCTCCCCTGGTTTACTCCCCAAATGGCCACAATGGCCTGAGCTGGGCTGATCCAAAGCCAGGAGCCAGAAAATTCCTCCGGGTCTACCATGGGGTTGCAGGGACCTAAGCACTGGGGCCGTCCTTCACTGCTTCTCAAGCAATAGCAGAGAACTAGATCAGAAGACAAGCAGTCAGGACACAAACCAGTGCCCATATGGGATGGCTGCACTGCAGACGGATTAACCTACTCTGCCACAGGGCCGGTCCCCCTAAGGAAAACTATTAAAGTTGAAACAAAAATGCCACTCTGTGTAGGGATGGGGTATGGGGAGTGGGGTCTCCTTGTAGCTAGACCCTCCTACTCCTAGGAAGTTCCTGATGTCAGGAGGTGCAGGGCTCTTGTCCTGCATCTGCTCCCAGCTGTGACAGGAGCTGCAGGAATCTACTGTGTGTAGCTCAGATCCTGATACTAAATAGTCATGGACTGAAATTCAGTTTCTTCCATGATTTCCTGAACGTTCCCAGCATCTTTCAGCTTTGGGGAAGTCTCGGTGCTGGGCAGGGCAGGTGGTGGCTGAGGGGGAGGGGCTGAGGCACTGTGAGCTCTAAGCAGGCTGTGCTGCAGCCACTCCCAGGGCAGCTGTGGTGCTGTCTCCTGGGCTGTGCTCATGCTGACAACAGGGAGGGAGGTCCACAGGGCAGGGCACTTCCTGCCCAGGCTGCTTCTGCAAGCTTTCCCTGTAGATGGTGGAAGGAGACGGAGGGGCTGGCTCTTCTGGCTGGGAAGTCCTGGTGGGGCCCCAGGGCCAGGGCCTCTGCAGAGGCTGCTGCACTGTGCCAGCTCTGCTGCTTCTCCAGTCTCCTGGGAGCCCACTGCCTCCTTTGGATGAGGATTCCTGGGCCCCCAGCATGGACCCAGAAGCAGGATTTGTGGCTTTGAGGGCAGCTCAGGACAGGTGCAAACCTGGGAAGGGGATTTTCCAATTGCTGGGCTCTCGGTGACTCTGAAGTCTCTGGAGCTGCTGAATTTAGAGACGTTGGAGGAAGTCACAGCCGGAAGCACAAGGGAGCAGGTGAGCTGGCTGTGAAACACCTGTGCGTGAGGAAGAGGGAAGCAGGGAGCAGGGAGGAGGGAGGAGCTGAGAGTGTGGTGGGCTCAGGGCAGTGGGAGGGGGGCGGCTGGAGAAGTCTCAATGCAGGAAGAACCAGGACGAGGTTAGTGAGCACTGAGCCTGTGTTCATTTCTTTGATTTCCATTTCTCAAATGTGCACTAGGCCAGGCCCTGCTCTGACTGCATTAGTGACTGTACTGACACAGAGTCAAGTACTTTTCGCTGCGATCTTGGGGGAAAGACGCTGTTACTCACATTTGCAGATGCAGGAACTGAGGCCCAGAAACTCCAGGGCTCTGCCTTCAGCTGTGACCTAGCCTGGCTGAGCCTGCAGGGAGCACCCCGGGGGGTGCCCTGAGCCTGTTCTTCCCAGGAGGAATGGCTGCCTCCTCTTCCTGCCCACAAACAGAGGGTGGTGTGGGGGTCATTTCCTCTGATCAGGGACCATTTTCTCTGTGGCCCTGCCTCTCACCAGGGTCCTTAACTGTTAGTGCAGAAATCATTGAATTTGGAGAGAGTGAAGATTGACCTGTCAGAGGAAGCTGGCCCCAGGCACCTGCTGAACGCAGGGCCATGACCTGGGCCCTGGAGTAAGAAGTTGGGGGTGGGGTCAAATTTTGGTGAATTCCACAGCCACAGATGCCACAGGTGCTGGGCCCCTACAGGTTCGGTGAGTTCGGTGACACTTCTCAGGGGACACCCAGGTCACCACTGGGAGTTGAAGAGCTGCAGGAAGCAGGAGGTGGTGCGTCCTTCAGGGTGAGTGGCCTGAATCAGTGTCCTCTGTCCTGGTGGGATGGGTCCTGGGCACTGTGTGCATAGTGGCATGGTTTCCTCCATGGGGCCCCTGGAGGGGGCTCTAAGAAAGAGGAGACCTGATTATCTAGGCAGAGGGGCCTCAGTTGGGGTGGGAAGAGAAGGGGCTGTTTCTCCCCAAGTACCTTAAGTGCTCTCTGGTATAGCAGTCTTCCCAGAAGGGCTGGGCAGAGCCAAGGCCCAGCTGTCTGTGCTGTCAGATAATGTGGGGACCCTTGTTGTGGGCTGAGCCTGTAGGGAAGACTTTGCTTCTGTTGGGGCTGACAGGGCGGCCTTGGCACAGGTTCCCTGAAGAGGGGTTGACACTCTGCTGTGGCCCTGTCTCCTGCCTGCTGCCTGCTGGCCCAGGCCTCCTCCTCCCCACGCCGTTCCCAAGCTCTGAGGACATGGAGCACGGCTGCTGCCCCTCTCTGCTCTGCAGTCTCCCCTCCCTGCTTCTCCTCGCCCAGCTGCCCATGTGGAACTCTGCAGGTGAGTCTGTCCCTGACTTCTCCTGGGTCTTCTGTGGGTAGGAGGAGCCCCCAGCCCTCTTGGTCAGGACAGGGTGAGGTTTGCAGAGCCCCAGGCACTAGAAAGTTGGCGGTGCTGCCCCAACCACTGGTTGTCTCTAAGAATTTAGGATGTATCACTAGGTGATCCAGTGAGTGATAGTGATCTTGACCATTGTAAAAGGATTTTGGGGGTGTTTTAATATCAAGTGTCAATAATTTGAAAATACCTCTTCCCTAATTTTTGGCTTCCCTCCTTTTTGGTGTTCTGAGCATTCACTTGTTCATTTAGTTCCTCCCCCAGTATTAACGGAATATCTGCTGTGTGTTAGGAGCTGTCCCATGACCACAACAGGTGTGTGTGTCTCTGCCTCTGCCTGAGTCTCTCCAGTGTTCTCAATCTATTCTGTGTCCACAGACGAGTTCCAGGTAATCGGCCCCTCAGATCCCATTGTGGCAGAGTTGGGTGGTGACGCCATTCTGCCCTGCTCCCTGGTCCCAGCCATGAACGCAGAGGACATGGAGCTGCGGTGGTTCCGTACCAAGTTCTCAGAAGCGGTGCTCATCTATCGGAACCGCCAGGAACAGCACAAGGAGCAGATGCCTCAGTACGCAGGGCGGACCTCGCTGGTACGGGACCTCCTCACCCAGGGGCAGGCTGCTGTGCACATCCAGAAGGTCCAGGCTTCGGACAATGGGATGTACGTCTGCTTCTTCAAAACCAGAAGCTTCTATGAAGAGGCCATTCTAGAACTGCAGGTGGCAGGTGGGTGACCTGATCTGTATTCTAGATCTGGACCTTGGGAGTGCTGGACTTGGGAGGAAACTCATGTAATTAAACACCTCATTTCATATGTGAGGAAAGACAGCTCAGTCACTCATTGATGTTCTCAATGTAAATCTTGTTTGTGGAGCCCTACTGTGTCAGTCAGGTTACTCACACATCTTTGGTGTGCGCATGGAAGTAAAATCAAAACCAAAGTCTTCTCCCAGAATTCCTCTTTGCAAAGGTAGTAGGGAAACACAACTGTTTCACTCCTAAATAAGCACCAAACCATAATGTGAGACACATCATAGGCAGTTTATTAAGGGATTGCAAAGACATAGGATCTCATCATTTTTTTTACTTAATCAAACAGATGTAACATGAATTTCATTTTAAAAAGTTTTATTTATTTGGTTTTACTTACTCAAATGAGCAACAGTTAATGGTAGAGACAGAGACCTTCCATGTGCTGGTTCACTTTCCAAATGCCTACAAGAGCACCAATGTCCCAAGTGCTTTCCAAGCCTCTGCTTCAGTCAGGCTAAGCCACTCTCTCAGTGTGGAAGTCGGGTCACATGACCAACCTCAGAGGGCCAACGTGAGGGAACCACCGAGTGTGTGGTAGAGGGCTGGCTCCATACAAAGATGGCCAAAGTATAGGAGGTATTTTAATAATATGTATTAAGTTCTGAAAGTCAGATTTTCTAGTGTATGTAAGGAAACCTGGCAGAAATAACTCATAGGGAGGTGGGCATAAGAGAAGGGAGTGAGGAGACAGGATTAATGATTTGTATAGATTTGGAAGTGATTTAAAGAGAGAGGCAGTGGGAATCATAGCAGGTACCCCAGGAGTGAGTGAGGTGAGGAGATTAGAGGTTCAGGATGGAGTCCTGGTGTCAAGTTCCTGCTCCTGGTTTCTCTGGGCCTCAGTCTTCCCATCTGCACAGTTGAGGAGAAAGCCCCCTACTCTGTGCCCCCATGGGTCCCAGGGCTCTTTCCTCTCCTTCAGGCCACGCCCTCCCATGGAATCTCCAGAATGGAACACAGTGACTCCCCTGTAGCTGTGCCACACCCAGACCCTGCTGAGGGCCCTGGGCCAAGTGGTCTCCAAGGTCTCCACAGCTCCCCTCTTGCAGGCCTGGGCTCTGCCCCTCAAGTGCACATTGAAGGGCCGGAGCAGGACGGGGTCCGCGTGGTGTGCAAGGCCTCGGGCTGGTTCCCGAAGCCCCAGGTGCAGTGGACAGACCTCAGCGGGAAGAAGTTCCTGGAGTTCTCTGAGGCCCATGCCCAGGACGCAGCAGGGCTGTTCAGCGTGGAGGCGGCTCTGGTGGTAAGAGACAGCTCTGCAGGGAGTGTGAGCTGCTCTGTCCTCAATCCCATCCTGGGCCAGGAGAAGGCAATGGCCGTGTCCATCCCAGGTCGGTGCTGCTTCTCATCCCTGGAAGGGCTTGGGAGGTGGTGCCGGCATCCCTGAGTGTGTGGGGTGGGCCTGGGTGCTCCCCTGACTGGGTCTCCCCCTGGCCCCAGAGCCCTTCTTCCCGCAGGCCTCTCCCTGGAAGGCAGCTTTTATTGGGATCCTGACGGTGCTGGGGCTCCTGCTCTTTGGGGCTGGCTGCTTCACCAGGAGAGAGCATTGTGCAAAGCTGCAGGAGGGGGAGAAACAGGAGATGCTGTGCCAGGCTAAGGAGGAGGACCAGCGGGCAGAGGAGGAGGCACTGAAGGCCAAAGGTAGGAGGCCAGGGGCCAGGCAGGGGGGCAGCTGGTGCTGAGAGGAAGGATGCTGGGAGATGAGTCTGTGGGTTCTGCTCTCCAGAGCAGGTGGCTGTGGAGACCCAGACAGGACAGCTGGAGGCTGGAGCTGTGTGTGGGTCTGGAGTGAGAACTTTTCTAGGATATAGATGAGGTCTTCCTGTGGATTCTTCCGGCACACGGTCTCTCCTTTTCTTGAGGATGGAAGTTCATGGATTTTTCTGTCTCTTTCAGATGATCTCCAGGCAGAACTTGGTAAGCTCTGTTCCCCTCCTGAACTCTCCTTGTACAATTGTGGATGTCACTCCTGTCTTAGCTCAGCTGTTCCCTGTGTGATGCTTTTCAGGTAGGAGGAAGACAGCTTACCTGGCTTGTGAGTGACTCTCCAGATGTCCTCTGGTCTCCTGTCCCACCTGTGCCCAGCTGTCCCCTCCTTGTCTGTGTCCAGGCACAGACATGTGGACCCGCGTTGGGTGGGTCAGTGGCAGTGGTGGTGGCAGAACCCTGCTCACTGGGCTCTCAAACATCCGGATGGCTGTTTCTTGTTCATGCTCCAAGATGTGTATGCTGCATCCTGTATCTTTTTCCAACCCTGGGCTGTCCCCATGTGAGTGCCATTAATTTTTTCTACCTCCAGTGTTCTAGCTCTTGGTCTGCACAGGAAACCGTAACCAGATGCACTGAGATTCCATGAGAGAGAGAGATGAATAAATGGGGTCGTTGAGCTTGGGGGTGCAATTTATGCCCCCTCCCTTCCAAACACCACCCAGGGGGAGCCTTTCCTCTCCTTTTTTCAAAGGTGCTGATGAGATGTGAAAGGGAGAAGACTGGGTTGGTGACCAGATATGGGGATGTGATGGGATGAGCTGAACATGTCTCAGCATACTGATGCTTCTCTCTAGAAATATTTTATGGAGGATGTTTGGCTCCATTGATCCAGGAGGCGTCTCATTACCATGTGGTTTCTTCTTTGCCTTTAATTTTCCCAATATACCCAATCACGACATATTATGCAATAATTGTTAATGTAGAATAAATTGTGCTTTTAAAAATATTTATATTATTTTAATTTGAAAGGCACAGTTAGAGAGAGAGAGAGAGAGAGAGAGAGAGACGGGGCGGGGGGAGAGAGATCGATCAACCATCTACTGATTCACTTCCCAAATGGCCATTATTGCCAGGACTGGCACAGGCTGAAGCCAGGAGCTTCACCTGGGTCTGCCCCATGGTTGCAGGGGCCCAAGCACTTGGACCACCCTTTGCTGCTTTCCAGGTACATTAGCAAAAGGAGGGATGGGGAGTAAATTTTTTTCATATGGGCATGTTTTGCTCCTGACCAACAGCACCAAGGAACCAGTGACACAGGAGTCTTTGTGGGTTTTGAGGCACAGGGCAGAGAGCTGACAGCCAAAAGTCACCCAGCAGTGGGGCAGGGTGCAGCTCAGCTGTCCTGCAGGCTTCCTGATCTGTGGTCAGGGAGTTTCCCACAATCCTCTGCTGTCTACACCTGCAGGAGGCCCCTCCTGTGCAGCCTCTCTCCTCCTGCAGAGTCTGACCTTCAGCACAGAGGGCAGGCGAGGGCTGAGCAGGTGGTGTGGCTGTGGTCTCACCAGGGTGTGTTTCCTTTCAGCCTGGAGGAAGGCGCAGCTGTATGCTGGTAAGTGACGCTGATGGTTCCTCTGCCTCTGCCCTGCCCTGCCCTGCCCCTGCTCTACCTGTGGACTCAACTCCAGATGGGCTGGGCATCCCTGCTCTCCCTGTACCTGTTGTAGCCTCCAAGCGAAGACAGCAGGGGCTCCTCTTTGGGAACACAGCTCTGCTTCTGTTCTGGGCCTTTTGTCTACTGCAGGTCAAAGTGAGGGTTAGCAACACATTCTTAAACCCCTGTTTAACTGACCCTTGTCATTGGAGTGGTGACCACAGAGAGTCAGGTGTGAGGAAAGCCTGGAGCAGGACAATGAGTGTGTAGATCAGGACGTGCCGGTCTCCAGATGACCCTGGAAATCACGTTTCCCTGCTCAGGACTCAGATTTTACTAAGTGGTCATGGGATCTATGTTCTTCTTACCCCCCAAATTCCTCCTTTTAAGGCCCACTTTGGTCTTCCTGGCCCTGGAATATGCTCTTCTCTGCTTCTTCGTGCTCTGACCACTGTCCAGCCTGGGTTTCTTCCTCTAAGTATCAGTGGTTGCTGAGGAAATAGTTACTCTGAGTAAATGTTCTAAATCCAGGAACAAAGTCTCTGGGATGTTTGTGGGTGGATTTGTGGGTTTAGGTCTCTGATATATCTGAAACTGAATGCAACATTTGAGTAAGATTAGAAATGCTTAAAATGTATTTGGCATGCAGAGAGTGAGAGCAACAGTGAGAATGACAGATATCCTATCTCCTAGTTCCTTCCGTAACTGCTAGCAACAGCCATGGCCATGTCAAGGCCAAGATCTAGACCTCAGCCTAGATCTCACACGCATGTCAGTAATGCAACCCCTCAGTGCTGCCTCTCAGCGTCTCCATTGGCAAGAAGCTGGAGTCTGTAGGTTGAGTTGGGGATTGAACTCAGGTATTTCATGTGAGAGGTGGACGTTTTAACCACTAAGCAAAATGCCTACAAATGTTTTTAAAAAGTATGTTAATTTGAATAGGAGAGAGGGCAGGTGTAGAGGAGATAGAAACACTCCCATTGGCTATTTCATTCCCAAATATCTGCAATGGCCAGGGTTCTTTTCAAAATTTTGAAGTGACCTGGAGTTTAAGCAAGGAGGAATTGGGAATCCAGTCGAGGTCTCCAACATGGTTGGCAGGAACCCAACTTAACGCATCATTTACTGTTTCCAAGGGTGTTCCTTAGGAAAAGCTAAAATTAAGAGCTGGAGCTGGGACTCAAACCCAAGCACTCTGACATCAAAGTCAGACATCTTAACCCCTGTCTTTGTTGGAAGGTCTAATTCCTGCCCCGGAGTAGGTTTCTTTGTTTTATTTCTACAGGAACAAAAAATGTAATATGTGATTGTTCACTACCATTTTTTTTCACCTTGGGAGAATTCTGTATTCATTAATGGCTCAAGGGCCTTGTTTTCTTATTATGGGAAATATACAAAGACTCCAAAAAGAGAAACATAGAAAAACAGAATTTTTTAAATTTATTTGACAGGTAGAGTTATAGACAGTGAGAGAGAGAGAGAGAGAAAGGTCTTCCTTCCACTGGTTCACTCCCTAAAGGGCCGCTATGGCCAGCGCTGTGCCGATCCGAAGCCAGGAGCCAGGTGCTTCCTCCTGGTCTCCCACACGGGTGCAGGAGCCCAAGCACTTGGGCCATCCTCCACTTCCCTTCCGGGCCACAGCAGAGAGCTGGACTGGAAGAGGAGCTACCGGGACTAGAACCTGGCGCCCATATGGGATGCTGGCACTGAAGGCAGAGGATTAACCAAGTGAGCCACAGTACTGGCCCCCGAAAAATAGAAATTGTTACCTAGAGAAAGGACGACAAGCAAACCATGGGAGAAAAGAACATGTGGGAAAGAGAAGAGGAGATGAGGGAGAGAGTGAGTGCTATGCAGGTGGCTCAGAGTGACTGCAATGGCTGAAGGCCCAGCCCTGGTGTTGGAATGTAGGGAGTGTGCTGAGGGGTTACAGGGCTTGGGTGTGTGAAATAGAATAGACTGCTGGACACCTAGTATTTATATTTCAAGAAAAATCTTAATTAAAGCATCTTATTTATTTAATTATTTATTTATTTATTTATTTTTATTTATGACAGGCAGAGTGGACAGTGAGAGAGAGAGACCAAGAAAGGTCTTCCTTTGCCGTTGGTTCACCCTCCAATGGCCGCTGTGGCCGGCGCACTGTGTTGATTCGAAGGCAGGAGCCAGGTGCTTATCCTGGTGTCCCATGGGGTGCAGGGCCCAAGCACTTGGGCCATCCTCCACTGCACTCCCGGGCCACAGCAGAGAGCTGGCCTGGAAGAGGGGCAACCGGGACAGAATCCGGTGCCCCAACCAGGACTAGAACCTGGTGTGCCGGCGCCGCAAGGCGGAGGATTAGCCTGTTGAGCCACGGTGCCGGCCAATTAAAGCATCTTAATATTTGAGAGAGAGAGAGAGAGAGTGAGCGAGCGAGTGAGCACTTTCATTCCCTGCTTCATTCCTTGAATCCTTCCACCATCGCTGCTGCCTCCTCAGTCTACAGAGCTGGAACTAACTCTGGCGTGGAGCTGATATCACAGAAGGAACTATAAGAGGTTGGATGGCAGCCCACAAAGCTGCAATAAGAGGTCAGGATGCTTGTATGCAAGCTCTTATGATCAATGGAGCAAACCTAGCTGCTTAACATGACCATGGATGCACTCCTTCACATCCCTCTGCTACTCATGGACATTCTTTCCCTTTACAAATAATGCTCCAAAGTCGAGTGGTGAGGGAATCCTGTTCATTAGTCTAATATATACTATTACAGATGGGATAGCATGTGTTAGGTTATCACTTCCCAACATTAAAAATCTCCGATATTACTGCTAAAGTAATTGAATTGTTGGGTTCTTCATGTCAATTCAGAGTTGGAAGGTTCTCAAGCTCCTAAGCAAAGGTGACCAGGATCCCAGGGTGACTGAGGAGAGAACAGAGACCTGTACATGAGGCCACTTTTCATGGGGGACTTGGCTGCTTGCAGCTTCTTGTTAAGTGGGGATGTAGCATAGACTCTGGGGGCCACAATGGAAACCTTCCAGTTCATTAGCAGCCCTGGAAGGCCACCTTCACTGCTTCAAATTCCTACTCAGTAGAACAAGCAGGGGAGCACAAACTTTGAAAGCCTTCAATTATAATGGAGAAAATGTAGCAGAGCTGGCACAGAGGTTCTTTAAGCAGAACATTTACAGGTTATCCAGGGGACTGAGTATGAAGGAAATGATGTGGAAGGTCATGAAACCTTAGCATTTCCAGGTCCTGTGGCTGCCCTTAAGGGTGATGTGGAAATGCTGAAGAGATCTGCAGAGGTTGGAGTAATCCATGTGAGTGAGTGTGACGATGGTGGATCAACTGCTGAGCTTAAAGCTGCTGCACAAGGTCACATAGAGTCTGCAGTGGTTCATTACAGAGGGGCAGACAGTGACATCACCACAAAGCAGGGGACCCAGTGATGTGGCCACGAGGTTTGCCCATTCTGGAAGCAGTGAAGTTTTTGTTTAAACCTTGCAAAATATCATTTTATTAAATTGCATTTTTATTCAGGTAATATAATTGCTGTTTCAACATTAAGAAGGTAGGAAAATATACATAAAACACTTTGGAAGATAGAGTACAGCAAAATTATATTTTTAGCTTTGATTCCTCCAAACCTCTTATGGAGATAAAATAAATCTCTGAAGTAAATTTGGTCCTTATCAAACCAATATCTGTGGAACTGCTATAGGGTCCTCTGAGTGTGGCTGCTGAAGTAGACATACTCTCCTCTCCAGAGCTCAGGGCCCCTTGGGTGATGTTTCCTTCATCCCATAAAGTAGGTTCTCAAGTAAAGTAAGAAAATGGACCTGACCTGACTCTCTGGGAGCTGTACTTCCACACTCACCTCTACTGTCTGCTCAGGGTTGGACATCCAGACAAATGCAACTTCTTTTCTTTATATGAAAGGTCAGTGGGTGGGATGGGGGACAAACAGACATCTCCCATAGCAGTGAAGTTTTTAAATGGGCTACAGAGGGTCCAGCACTGTGGCATAGCAAGTTAAGCAGCCACTTGCAGCACTGGCATCCCATATAGGCAGTGGTTTGAGTCCCAGGTGCTCCATTTCTGACCCAACTCCTCATTAATGCACCTGGTAAAGTAGCAGAAAATGGCCCAAGTGCTTGGGCCCCTGCACCCACGTGGGAGACCCAGATGAAGCTTCTGTCTCTTGACTTCAATGTGGCCCAGCTCCGGTGGCTGTGGCCATTTGGTAGTGAACTAGAGGATGGAAGATCTCTCTCTCTCTCTCTCTCTCTCTCTGTATGTGTGTGTGTAACTCTACAGAAATATGCTATAGAGGATGCTAATGAAGTGGTTATGAGGTTTTACATAAGACACGATGTTTAGGGAAGCACTGATGCCAAGGATGTCTTATGTCCCAGCGAGGTGTATAAACACATGCCAGGATGAGAGCTTATTAAATCCTGTAGCCTTGTGACACCTTCTGGAAATTGCTGTGAGCAACTACAAACATGTGGGAGGGAAAACAGGAGAAAAGTTAAAGCAGAAGCCAGTACATCTCAAGTCTGAAAAGACCATCTTAGCTGCAGGGCCAGCTCAGGTGTGAATGACTGACTATGTAGAGAAAAATTAGAATGTCAGCCAGTTGAATATCGAGCAGTGGTGAATAAACCAGGAGAAAGGCTGAAAAAATCCAGGTCTCCAATGTGGGAGCTTTGAGGATGACTCCTGTGAGCCGAGCAAAGGGAAGAGGCAAGTGGGAACAAAGATGTCTTCTAGGGCAGTGATGTGAGAAGGCACTGAGCAGTGAACTCACTTAAATAAACCTGCTTCATTTTTTTCTTTTATATTAGAAAACAAAACAAACAAACAAAAAGACCTGGAGCCAGGGATTGAATCCAGGCACTCTGATGTGGGACACGGGTGTCTCAGCTGTCAGGCTCAACACAACTTTCTTTTTTCTTTAAGATTTATTTTATTCATTTGAAAGACAGAGTTACAGAGAGAGGTGGAGACAGAGAGCAGGTCTTCCATCCGCTGGTTCACTCTCCAGATGGCCAGAGCTGTGCCAATTCTGCGCCAGGAGCCTGGAGCTTATTCTAGGTCTCCCATATGGGTGCAGGAGCCCAAGGACTTGGGCCATCTTCTACTGTTTTCCCAGGCCATAGCAGAGAGCTGATTGGAAGAGGAGCAGCCAGGACTAGAACCCCGCCCATATGAGATGTCGGTGCTTCAGGGCAGGGCTTTCCCCTCAACACAACATTCTTTAAAAGCCATTTTGAAGGGGCTGGTGCTATCATGTTGTGGGTTAAGCCACCTCCTGCAGCACCCTCATCCCTTGTTTGCATCTCAGATGTTCCACTTCCACTCAGCTCCCTGCTAATGCACGTGGGAAAGCAGTGGAGGAGGGCCAATGCACTTCGGGCCCACAGCCACATGAGAGGTCCAGAGGAAACTCCTGGCTCCTGGCTTTGGCCTTGTCCAGCTCTGGCCATTGTGGACAGTTGGGGAGTGAACCAGATGAAAGATTTCTGATCCTACAACCCGGGCCCTCAAAGAAAGTCAGTTTAAAATAAAATAAATCTTAAAAGTGTCATTTTGAAATAAGCATCTAGTGATGCTGCCTCTGATAAGGAAAACATTTCAATCTTCTAGCAGCAGTGAGGGGAGGAACAGGGTAAGGGAGACGCTAGGGCAGTGGGGGGGTCACTGTGGTGACGGAAGGAGCTGTGCTCTCTGACCCTGTGTAATGTGCCCCCCTCCCCCCCCGCCCAGGTCTGGATGCTTCTGCTCATGGTCAGGGAAGTGGACTATGAGAAACAGTCATGGCCCTCTCTAAGGTAAAGGAGGCCTGGGCAGCAGGTACACAGGGAGCCACCTTATAGAATCTGTGTCTCCAGGAGACTTCTGTATAAAAGGTGAGATCATATGGTCTTCTCTTACCATAATCTTTCTCTGCTGAGTTTATATCTTATATTTTAATATGATTATTGGAGTCTTGTCCTCATTTTTTTTTTAAAGATTTATTTTATATTGAAAGTCAGAGTTACCGAGAAATAGAGAGAGAGAAAGAGAGGGAGGGAAAGGGACAGAGAGAGAGAGAGAGAGAGAGATCTTCCATTCAGTGGTTCACTCCCCAAATGGCCACAATGGCTGGAGCTGGGCCAGGCCAAAACCAGGAGCCAAGATCTTCCTCTGGGACTCCCATGTGGGTGCAGGGGCCCACGGACCCAGGCCATCTTCTGCTGCTGTGTCCTGGGAGCAGCCAGGACACAAGCCAGTGCTCACATGGGATGCTGGGGCTGCAGGCTGGGGTGCTACTAGCTACTCCACAGTGCTGGCCCCACCTATTTTTTTGTAAGAGCAAACACCATCTTTACTATGAATCAAGTTTTTCCCATGGTGAGTTCACAAATACACAAATGTCTGATCTCTAGTTATGAATACGAAACAATTCCTACATATTTCTTGTGAAAATTAAGTGAATTTTATGTTGGTATTTATTAAACAGTACTTTCTGTGCTATACTCTCAAAAGTGAATCCTGGTTCAGTTTTCTCCTCTGTTTCCTCCCCTTTCCTTTTTTCTCCTCCTCCTCTTCCGTTACGGTACAGAACTTTACAGTTTGATTGACAACTAATGTCTTGGTGAAAAACAAAACATTCACTTTTCTTCCAGAAGTTACATCAAGCAGCCCCGCCATTTGATGTGATTTCATTTCCTGTCAAGCAAATCAGTTAAGTTAATATTGAGCCTTCTGCTCCCCAGGAATGAGCATGGAGGTGGAAGGGATGCAGTAGCCTTGGACAAATCCGGGAGACATTTCCTGTGCCCCCCCAGGTGCTCATGCTGGTGAGGTGAGGCTTAGCTGGTCCTGAAGCCCCTGTGTTGTTGTCAGCTGAGGAAGGGCAGGGCAGGTCCTGTCGGATCAGTTGGGGCGCTGTAGATGACCATGTTCCATGAGAGTGGAGTTTGTGGTCTGGGAGACTTGGCTTTGAATGGCAAATTGATGCACTGTGTCCCTTTTTCCTCTATCCCAGACCTTCCCTTGCCCACTGGCTCTCTGGTCCCCTCTGAGTCCCTGCATCTCAGACCACACTGCGTGGGAATTTCTGGGTCATGTCTTCCCTGTGTTCAGGTTCCAAGGGTCCTCGTGCTCTCTCCTGGTGCCTTCTCCTGCCAGTTCTGCCCCGTGCTGGGTGTAGCTCCCAAGCACACGTGATTGTAGGAGGTTTCTATTTGCTGCCAGAAAGATGACCTCTGCCTTAGTGCCTTCCACCACACACATTGACTGTCCTACAGCTCTGGGTCAGAAGTCTGAGACAGGTCTCACTGGGTTAAAACACCTGCAATTCTACATTCCCCTCTGTCAGCTCCTGGATTTCCCAGCATCTGACCCCACTTGCACACCTAAGTTCATGGCCGCATTCCCCTGTCTTCAAAGACAGCAAGGTACACATCTTTCAACTCTGGTTCCCTCACTCTATTACTTTCTCTGGCCACACACACCTTGGCAGGCTGTGTCCTTTCAAGGTTCACATGATTAGATTGGGCTCACCTGGATCATCCAGTGAAATATGTTAACTTCAAGGTCCTAATCTTTATGCCATGTGCAAAGCTCCCTTTCCCTGTAGGTGACAGAGCCACAGATTTAGGGATTAGGACAGGGACATCTTAAAGAATCATCTTCCAGGATCACATCAGCCAGTTGTAGCCTCCTCTCTCCACCTGTGGGTACAGGCAGCCTGCAAGTTCAGCCTAGTCAGTGCTTCTGATGTAAATAGAGGGGCTGGAAATTTTGATCCCCCAGTTTATTCTTAAGAAAACCCGGCTCCATGATGATTTGTGTCTAGGGATGTGAAAAGCATAATTTGAGAGTGAAACCTGGGAAATGCCTTTTCTGTTTGGTCAGTGGCCAGCCTCTCAGTCTCTGGTGTTGAGCTTTATGGCTTGGCAGTCACACAGACTGCCATGTGTGTGTGTGTATGTGTGTGTATGTCACAGTCCATCAGCTGAATGTCTCCCACACATTTTCCATAACACTGCCCCATCAGTGTTTCAGAGGAGCAGGTGCTGGGCTGACCCGTGCATTCTGTGCAGACCCCTGATATGTAATGTGTGATCTCTTGTAGACTGGCAGAAGGAACAGTTCCAGGCCTGTGAGTGACTTCGTGTTCTTTCTGGGTGCTCCTCCTGTGGCCCCCATGGCTCTGGCCTCCCCTTCAGTTCTCTGTGCTGGTACAGATGCTGGCACCATCAGTGGTGGTGGGATAGGGCTAAAGTGACAGGATTAAAGCCAGGCTGATTGTCAAGGTCTCTGTGACATGAGTGACCCTGAGAGGTCTCCTGGTTCCTCCTCCTGCTTGGAGGCCACAGGCTTGCCTCCCAGGGCCCTTATCTCAGGGGCCTTGCCCCTTCCCCATGCAGTTATGTGGGTCTGGGGTGGCTGTGCATCCTTGCTGTGGGGCAGGAAGGGAACTTGCATGATTGGAAACTCTCTCTGCAGTTATGTCACTCTGGATCCAGATTCTGCCCATGTCAATCTTGTCGTCTCTCCTGAAAAGAAGAGTGTGAGCTGGAAGAACATCCTTGTGGGCTCTAATGACACCTGCAGTGTGTTGGGCCTTGAGGGCATCATGTCAGGAAGATATTACTGGGAGGTGGAGATGAAGAGTTGGAAGTCCCCTAAGTGGGCTGTGGGGGTCTGTAGGGAGCACATGAAAAGGAAAGGCAGATATCTAGAGTCCCCAGATAAGGGGTTTTGCATTGTGGGTGGCTTTCACAATAGCTACTTTGCCTGGACTATGCCTCAGCAGTGTCTATCCCTTAGGCAGGATCCCTGCAGGGTGGGGATTTTCCTGGACTACAGTGAAGGAGATGTCTCCTTCTACAACAAGACTGACGGCTCCCACATTTTCTCCTTCCCCCCAGCTTCTTTCTCTTTCCATACTTCTAGCTCAAGGGAGACGTGACGCTGAGCATCTGCTCCACAGAGGGGGGGGGGGTCTGAGGGGCTCCCTGTGCCCCTTAGCAAGTCTCCTTCTTTGGAGGAGGCTGTGAGGCCCCCAGGGGAGGGGCTCAGCTCAGGCTCTGGAGTGGATGGAGCTCCCCCAGGGGCTGAGTCTCCATTGCTGCCCTGAGCCCCATAGGGGCCCTCACTGCCCCTGACTCCTCAGTGAGACTCTTGCTGGGGCTGCAGGCTCCTGGGACAAAGTCTCTGGGCCAAGTCCTGGATGGCCCAAGAGCTTTCTCATCTTGTGATTAAGAGAACTGCTGGTTCACGCCTGTGTTCAAACAGCAGAAGATGCAAGTTCACAGCTGTTTGACTGGTTTAGGATAGGCTGAATTTTACTATGGGAATTTGTTTTTTGTCTCTATTTTCTTGAAATATATTTAAAATTATCTTTGAACATGAATTGGGCTAAAGTTTGCATTACTGTGCCCAACAAAGTGGGGTTGAATTATGCAGCTTGAATCTGAGCAGAGGGCCTAGATGTTGAGGGGGTCCCCAGCTCTGTTCTGGGAGGGTTTGTTCTATTTGACTACAGAAGTTGGCCATCTGAACATTTCCATGGATATGAGTGACTGATGGATTTTTAGGGGAACAGTATATAATGGTCTACTTCATTTAATTCCTTTCTGGAATGGAGGACACACACATGATTTTCCACACTTCAGTAATTTCTGTTTCCAGTGAACAAACTGCTGTATCAATTCAGGGAATCTAAGGGGAGGGCTTGGAGTCCCTTCTGTGTCAACACTGCAGCTATGGGAAGAAGAGAGCTGCTAGCAGGGTAGTAGTGGATGCCTGAGTAAGATGAAGACGAAGACGAGAATTTCCTGATGCAAGTTCAACTGCAGACAGCTCTGACCGTGAGCCTGGTTCTAGTTACTCAGTGCATTGCCTGTTTATGATCCAAGTCCAGTTGTCACAGTGAGTGGAAAACCACAGCAAACAAAATGAAGCAGGACTGTTGAGGCCTCAGATTCTTCCAGCAAGGAGACGTTCATTCTTCCAGATAAAACACTTTGACCAGGAAGGGGCAGGTGGAACAGGGGTCCTGATGCTGCTTGAGACCCCCACGTCCCATGTTGGATGCCTGGCTGGGTTCCCGTCCTGGTTCTACCTTTGATTCTCAGTTCCTGCTAATGCTCACTCTGGGAGGAAGCAGTGATGGCTGAAATAATTGGATTCCTGCCGTCCGTGTGGGAACCTGGATTGAGTTCCTGTCTCTGTATTCAGCATTGTCCAGCAACTGTTGTTGTTTGCATTTGGAGAGTGAACCAGTGTCTGGAAAATCTCTGTCTTCATTTCAAATAAAATGAAAATAAAGAAAAAATTAAAATATCTGACTGGCTATCAATTCTACTGAGGGTGACAGACATGAAATGAGCAGTGGAGGAAGGAAGTGGGGGATAGAATCTCTGGCCTTGTAACCAGTTATACCAATAAGGAAGGCAGTAGCTACTATGGTTTCAATATTTGTGTTGCCCAGCTCATTGGGGATTTTAGTCTTATAAGTCATATAATAACAGTAGTGAGGGGGTGGAAACTTAATCAAATTACTGTGTTGAGGACTTTGTGAAGTAATGTGATTGGAACAGGTTATAAGGGCAGAGCCCCTGTGATTGAATCTTGGTGGATTTATGGGGGTGGGAAAGGGAGCACATGGACACAGAGAGACGTGGGTGATGTGGCCATATTGTGATTTTCAAAGGTGACCCCTATGAATGTCTGCACTGTGCTCTTTGGTCTTTGGTTCTCCAGAGCTGTGAGCCAAAATAAACCACTCGTCTTTGTAAAGTTACTCTGCCTCAGGTATTTTCTTATTGCAGCAAAAAACTGACTAGCCTTTATCTTTGCTTGTCTTGTGTATGTCTTTGTATATAGTAATCATTTTCTCCCTCTCTCCTTAAATTTATGGTATTATATGTAAATTGTTTAAGATTGGGTTTATATTATAATCTTATATAATGTATGTTTTATTATTCTCCTTTTTACTTGAAGGAGATAGAGATAGAGATAATGATATATATATATATATATATAGAGAGAGAGAGAGAGAGAGAGAGACAGAGAGAGAGAGAGAGAGAAAGAGAGAGCAATCTTTTGCCCACTCATTCATCCCCGCATGTCTGCAGCATTTGGGGCTAGGCCACGCTGCAGCCAGGAGTCAGTGACTCCATCTTGGCCTCCTCTCCTATGTAACATGACATCATTGTTGTCATGATGCTGGATCAGAAGCAGAGTAGCCGGGACTTGAACCAGTCACTGTGCTGGGGGATTCTGTTGTCCTAAGCTTGGCTGCACTACAGTGCCACCCTTCTGTCTTCCTAGAGCTTTCTTTTCCTCTTTCGTAGTGAACCACATTTCTCTAGTTAATAGTTTTTAGGTTACATTTTCCCTGTTCAGGTGACTGATGTGGTTTCCGTCTCATGAGTGGACTCTGCCTGATGTAATCCTCTAAGCCACAGTGCAGCCCAGAGGAGGGGCTGAGCTGCTCACACCATGTGGGAAAGGGGATCTGTGGCACTCACACATTTATCAAAATGCCTCACCCCAAGAGTGAGACCATACACGCGTGCTCTACAGGGTCCTTGCTTGGATTTTACGTATTCTCAACATATTCATGTATTAGCTGTCCTATTTATCCTCATTCCATTTTGTATGTATCTTTATGACACTATTACTATTATGACATGCATTAATATAATGACACACAATACTATTGGATTATCTATGTGAATACTTTCTTTGAAAGAGACAGAAAAGGCAGGCATGCAGATGATGTGATATTATTTACCAAAAACAGGAGTGATCTCTTTGTTTTTTAAAATATTTAAAAATATTTATTTTTTTTACAGAAAGGCAGAGGCAAAGAGATAGAATGTGTGTGTGTGTGTGTGTGTGTGTGAGAGAGAGAGAGAGAGAGAGAGAGAGAGAGAGAAAGGAGAGAGATAAGGAGAGACAGAGAGAGAGATCTTTCATCTGATGTTTAAGTCACCACATGGCCTCAACAGCCGTGTTGATCTGAGCTAGGATCCAGGAGCTTCCTCCTGTTCTCCCATGTGGGTGCAGGTGCCCAAGCACTTGGGCCATCTTCTACTGCTTTCCCAGGCCATAGCAGAGTGCTGGATCAGAAGTGGAGCAGCCAGGGTTCAAACCAGCACAATATGTGATGCTGGCAATGTAGGTAGTGTCTTTACTCGCTACACCTCAACTTGGGCCCCTGGAGTGATCTATTTAGCTAAGTGCACCAACTGCCCTTATAGCTTCAGAAGCAGTGATTAAAACCATCACTCCTGTAACACTTAGTCAGATAGATTTGCATGTCATCTCGATGTACATTTTGCAATGAATTTATTTTGGAATTTAGTATTGATCAAAGGTACCAGGTGCTTTTCTGAGGATCCCAAAGCCTATAGTTTTGCTGCACCATACAATATTTGCTACTTTCTCCCTCTTACTCAATGTATTTATTTTAAATTTTTATAAAGATTTATTTTGTTTATTTGTTTTTTTAAAGATTTTATTTATTTATTTGACAGGTAGAGTTATAGACAGTGAGAGAGACAGACAGAGAGAAAGGTCTTCCTTCCATTGGTTCATTCCCCAAACGGCCGCAACAGCCGGAGCTGCACCTATCCGAAGCCAGGAGTCAGGTGCTTCTTCCTGGTCTCCCACATGGGTGCAGGGGCCCAAGCACTTGGGTCATCTTCCACTGCTATCCCAGGACCTAGCAGAGAGCTGGACTGGAAGAGGAGCCACCGAGACTAGAACCAGTGCCCATATGGGATGCCGGCGCTGCAGGTGGAGGATTAACCCAGTGTACCATAGCACAGGCCCTATTTTGTTTGTTTGAAAGTCAGAGTTGTCTAGATAGAGGGAGGGAGGGAGAGAGAGAGAGAGAGTGAGTGAGCAATTCCATCCATTATTTCACTCCTCAAATTGCCACAGTGACTGGACTTGGAGAGGCCGGAGCCAGGAGACAGGATCTTATTCCTTGTCTTGTATGTGGCTCCTGGGAACAAGCACTTGGGCCATCCTCCAGTTCTTTCCCAGGCACACAGGCAGGGAGCTGGATCAGAAGACTTGAGCTGGAGCTATTACAGGATGCTAGTGTTGCAGGAGGAGGCTTTATCCACTGGGCCACAACGAAAACCCCAATGTATTTATTTTCAAATGCCCTTCCTGTTGGACAATAAACAGTCTATTCTTCCAAACACTCCCTGAAGTAGCTCTACAATTGTTTAGTTTCATCATTGATTAGGTAATGGAATAAATACTTTGATTTCTATCTTTGTCTAGAGTCATATTTATGATCTTATGACAACAGTAAAATATTTTCTTGCATGTCAACAGCATAGATGTGGAGTGGGTGGGTGATGATGAAGGCAGAAATAGGAGACTGAGTAGGAACAGGGGCATCTGTGTGGAGAGAAGGACAGAGGGAGAACCTGAGAGAAATGGGTGTGAGGGAGGAACTGTGCAGAGTGCAGGGCACTGGGGAGATTGGGGGAGGACTGCGCTTGGCCAGCACTGAGGGAGCTGGGAGGCTCTGCCCACTGCAGAAACTGACCTGAGATTTGCAAGGGGACTCCTTGAGGGATGAATTCAGGGGTGAGGATGATATCACAGGCTTCTTTCAAAGTGATACATTTTACCTTTTCCTTTGAAAAGAAAGCAGTTATTTTACTTTCATCTCCTTGTAAGGCAGAGCAAGAGGGGAGAGTGAAAGTGAGAATTAGAGAGAGAGAGAGAGGGGGAGAGAGATAGAGATAGATAATGAGAGTGCTCTTTCATCCACTGTCTCACTCCTGAAACAGCCAGTCAGCCAGTGCTGGGCCAGGCTGATGCCAGGCTCCAGGACCTAATTCATCTCCCCCACATGGGTGGCAGGGTCCCAGCACTTGAGTCCTCATCTGCTGCAGAGCAGCCAGGACTCAAGCCAGCTCTCAGATAGGAGTCTTGGGCTTCTGCGCTGTGGGTTATCCAACAATATCACGGTGAATGCTCTTTTTTTCTTTAAATAAAGTGATGTCTTGAGTTTTCCTCAAGTCTGAACATGTGCAATGCTTCTGTACTTGTATCCATCCTCCTTCTTTGTCAGCAGGTGTCTTGTGAGGTGTTTTGGTCCCTTCCTGTTCTGCTGTCCAAGTAACTCATCTTCCTGGCTGAGGTTCAGTCTCCTGTCTCCAGTGTCTTCTTCAAGTATCTTTCCACCACTCTGTGTCCAACTATTCCATTTGGACAGCAAGGTCTCACTCATCTGACTTTTCTCCCTACCAACTGCAAAATAAGACACACCCTTGGCTTTGCATCCACTTCTCACAGTGCATTTGGCCTTGGCACTCCTCACTTCAAAAGGACTCCCAGGGCTTGAGTGATTGACAGCCGTGATGTCACTACAGATCACATCCACATCAAGGTAAGGATTATCATCAGCCCCTCCTGTGCCCCCTCAGTCACTGTCCAGCTCCAGATCCCAGCACGTGGTCATCACCACCCTCCTCTGCTGAGCACGTCCTTGGGGGAGCATTCATGGGAAACACAAGTATCCACTTTCTGTGCATTCAGAGATGTCTGTCCACAGAGCCTTTCCTCAAATGTGCTTGTCACAAATTTTCCAAGAATCTTCCTTCCAGCTCCTCAGCCAGCCCATCACACTATTGGCCACAGCTGTGACCTGGCAAATACTCGCAGGCCTGGGTGTTTTTCCCCCAGTCAAGTGAGCAGTCAGGTGCTCTTCACCCCTGTGCTCACTGACGTCCCAGAAAGGGGCTGCAGTGCTGCCACTGCCCACTGGGTGGTGCCTGCCTGCGGTCAGAGCCATTTGTAAGTCAGGCTGAGCCTTCTCTCCCCTGTCAGGGGATCCTAGGAGCTCCCACGGGACCAGAGGCACAGACTGGGTGAGGAAAGACAATGCTGTGTGAGGGAGGGGGCCATGGGCATTGGGATGTGTCTTCCTGTAACTCAGCTGTGAGTGCAGGGCCTGCTCAGTGGGTGCTGCATGCAGTACACTCTCCCATGTGATGATGGAGTGGGGCTGTGCACACCCTACTGTGCAGCCTCTGAATCAGCTGTCAGCCAGTGTGACAGGGAGAGACAGAGAGAGAGAGAGAGAGAGAGAGAGAGAGAGAGAGAATCTTCCATCCTCTGTTTCACTTCCAAAATGGCTGCAACAGCCAGGTCTGTGCCAGGCTGAAACCAGGAGCCAGGAGCTTCTCCCAGGTGTCCCACGTTGGATGCAGGGGCCTACACACGTGGCCATCTTCCACGGCTTTGCCAGGCCCTTAGCAGGGAGATGTAATGTACGTGGAGCAGATGGGACTTGATTAGCAGTCATATGGGATGCTGGCACTGCTGACACTTTACCTTCTGCATCTCAGAGCCAGGCTCAAAGAAAAATGATATTTTGCAACAAGAGGCATGGTGGGAGCTTGTTGGTGGAGAGGCAAACAGAAGAGTGGAAAACCACAGCTTGGAGTGTGACACTGGGTTCAAATCCTGCCTTCAGCACCACTCACCCACCATGTGACGTTGATCAGAGCAGCTTCCAAGCCTCACTCAGCCCGTCCTCTGTAAGGAAGAGGAATCCTAATGTGGAGGATGTGGTGAGCACTGCCCCAGACCCTGATCAGCACCGGGCACCCAGTGACTGACAAAGAAGCGCAGCCCTTGTAAGGACCGGGCTTTGTCCTCTCTGTCACAGGAGGACGACTGTGGACCTGGCCACACTTCCTGGAGGACCTCCGTCCTGCTGCAGGGAAGGTTCCTGGAGTTTGGTCAATTGGCCTATTTAGTTTGTCCCAGGTTTTGGTTCCTGGCTGACTTGGGGGACTCCTCACTGGGTGACCACTCTGTGTTCCAGTGTCTTCCCAGGGCTACTGGAGGGTGTGGTCGGTGTCCTGAAGCTTTGGGACAGTGGCCCTGAGGCTGTCCCTGGGGGCACTGCTCTCCCAGGAGGTGACCATGGCAGACTCCTCCACCAGTGACAGCCTGACTCCAGGGTCCCCTGGCAGCAGGAGGCCTGTCCCTGGCTGACCTCAGGCCCCCTGCAGTGCCTTCCTGAGAAAGCTCAGGGCTGCCTGCAGGGAAATTTCAGGATCTGTTCTGCTGATGCCAAGGATGGGGCCCAACCTCCTTCCCAGAGATTTACTCAGAGAGCTCAGGGCTGCACACGTGCGTCTCCTGCAGCTCTGGAGCTTCTCTGGGGGCCAGAGGCCGTTCCTCTGCAGTGCAGTCAGCAGGAAGGGGAGGCCTCTGCCTCCAGGCTCCGCGGGAGCTCAGAACCCTGACCTGTGCATCTGCCCCATCACATGCGCACTGACCAGCCTTCCACCTTCCCACCTCCCTGGCTCAACTGACCCCTGCTGGCCCTTCCCCCTCATTCTCACTGTGTCCCAGGTCCCCAGACCATGGGTCAGGACTGCCTGCCCCAGGCCTGCCCTCCCTATGGGCCTCATGGTCCTGCCCAGCTCTGGGGTTGGGAGCTCATCTGCCTTGTAGCTTCTCTGGCTCCCAGGGCTTCACTCTCCTGGCTCCACTCTTGGGGCCGGCAGACGGTCATGACAGGCAGCACTGTGGCTGTGACAGCCGTGCAGGGATTCCTCCTGATGACGGTTCTGGGAGAAGCAGAAGCCACACCAGCAGACGTCCCGGCCAGGTCTCTCCTTGGAGCACAGACCCGTGTGGTAACTCCTCCCCCACTCCCAGCCAGGCATGTAATGGGGAAGACTGCAGAAACACACCTCAACCACGGCCTTGCCCTCCTGCTCCTCTTCACACCCTGGCAGAGCAGCTACTCCATCACCAGGCCATGCTGTGGTCCTGTGTGCCCCACAGCGAATGTGCAGGACATGGAGCCTTGTCGTGACAGTGC
Organism: Oryctolagus cuniculus; assembly: GCF_051225735.1. NCBI lineage: Eukaryota > Metazoa > Chordata > Mammalia > Lagomorpha > Leporidae > Oryctolagus > Oryctolagus cuniculus. Next base: position 138,149,338 of record NC_142871.1, on the reverse strand, counting down.
TGGGACAGGCGGCATTTCTGGGAGGTGGGATCATGACTCCATTCCTGTCCCTGTGGAAGGACTTTGTGGGAGGGAGCACATCCCTGTGGCCCTTCTGCCTTTCTCCCTGTGAGGCCACAAGTTTGCTCTGCTCTGAATGTCACAGCAGCAAGGTGCTGTCTCGAATCCGGAGAGCAGTCCTTGCCGGACACAGAGCCTGCGGGTTCTTTGATCTTGGATCTCTGAGCTCCAGATCTGCAAGGAAAGAGATTCTACTAAAAAAACCATTTAATTATGTATTTGAGAGGCAGTGTTTGAGAGAGAGAGAGAGAGAGAGAGAGAGAGCAAGACAGAAATCTTCCACCTGTTGGGTCACTCCCCAGATGGCCACAATAGCTAGAGAAGTGCCAGGCTGTAGCCAGGAATTTCTTCTGGGTCCTCCACATGGGTGCAGGGGCCCAAGAATTTGGTACATCCTCCATTGCTTTTCCAGGCACATTAGCAGGGAGCTGGATTGGAAGCGGAGCAGCCGGGACACAACCTGTTATGCACTAGCTTGGACCAAAATGAGTATCTCAGGCTCTGGCCTTCTATTAGAGAAGTATCCTAAGTACAGGTCCAGCATGCTGTGCAGCACAGTGAGGTTTATTTGGAAAGTGAGAAGAACACGCAGGTGCATGGGGGCTTCATTAAGGAGAGTGGGCCAGGAAAGGTGAGAAGGGGAATTTCATACCCTGCTCTGCTTGTCCTGGGGCCACAAGGTAAGGAGAGAGAAAAAAGGGACCCCTCCCCTGAACCAGGCTTCCTATGAGCTTTGGAAAGGGGAGTGATTACCTAGTACTGCCCCCAGGTCCCAGGTAAGGGGAGGCACAGTTTGGGGAGGCGTCATCTGATTGATGATAGCATTGCATGGGGTGGGGTGGGTGTGGCCTCTAGCTCAGGAACTTCTTCTATCTCCCTGACTTTTCCCATGTCAGAACTGGTGCCCACATGGGACGTCAGCCTCACAGGTGGGAGCATAACCCACTACACCACAATGCTGGCCCAGAAATATTATTCTTTATCAGTTACCTATTACATTGTATTCTATTATAGCAGCACAAACTGGCCTAAGACTGGACAGTAATCTAGGAATTCTCTTCTCTACTCCCAGACAGGAGTGCGAGGCTTTGCCCCATCAGGGCTCTCCTGGTCTCTGCAGTGCCTGCCTGCTGGTCTCCCTGCTCCCATTTCTGAGTCAGCTCTCCAGAGGGAAGCCTGAGCGGTGGTGCTGGAGCAGCAGTGGTGCTGTGTCTTGTGCTGAGATTGTGGTACATGGGCAGGTTCAAGGCCAAAAGTTGCAGCTCTGGGTCTGTTCACAATTATCTGTGGGAGGGGAAGTGGTGGCACCGAGTTGATGAAGCTGGGGGAGGGGCACGTGGGCATCACTCGCTATGCTGCTCTGTCCACTTCTGTTTAAATACAGTTAACATATTTTGCTATTGGTACTTTCAATTAAAAAAACCAGAGTGCTTTGCTGTGATAAGGGTAAAATAAGACAATGCACACGATGGTGGGGGTCAGACCAAGTCACCCTTCTGCAGGAATGCTGCTAAAGCTTCTCCCTCTCCCTCAGTAACAATCGAAGGCTGTGGGATGTCGAAGGCCCCATCATGGGCCAGGCACACTCAGCTGCATCAGCACCACTGGCTCCCAGCGTGTGGTCCTCAGCCCAGCAGTGTCAGCGTTTCCCTGAACATTGCTGGAGGTGAGCGTTCTTAGGCTCTACCACCTATCTGCTCAACCAGAAACCCGGAGTTGGAGCCTTCTGGGAACCCCTGCAGGTGATTCCACTGCTGATGCTGAACAGCAGGGCCCAGAGTCAGCCTGGGGAAGCTGAGGGAGGTGGCCTTGGAGGACAAGCCTGGGAGAGCAGGTGCAGGTGTCTGATCCCAGAGCCAGGCAGAGCAAGGTCAAACTGCCCATAGCAGCATCCGTACAGTCCTGGGCCACGAGGCTGAGTGCCCTGTCCCCATTAGTGGAGGAGATGGCGTTAGAACACGACTGTGGGGACCTGAGATCCTGCTGTGGGGGCCTGGTGTGCCGGGAAGGAGCAGCTGTGTGGGTGTTAGTAGGAGCCGCTCCGGGGAGTGGTTGTAGTGCCAGGTCCCATTGTGACAGAGCTGGGGAGGCCAAGTCTGAACCCACATCTGCCGACCCACACCCAGGGATCCTGCCTTCTGATTCCTCCTGCTGTCTGTGGATTCCATCGGTATGTCATATTGGAAGCTAGGAATTAGCCTATGTGTGTGGGAGAGGGGGCTGTGGAAACCAGAACACCTGCAGAAGCCCACCTTGTAAGCAGCCCAGGACTTCACACTTTGACGTCCTGCCCAGACCCTGATGACTGTCCAGGTGGTCTCAGCCCTTCCCCCAGGATAGCTCCCAGGAGAATCCTGTCTCCTCAGCATCCAGTGGGCCCCTGGCCTGATAACACTGAGTGATAAACCACTGCCCCTTCCTCCAGGCAGGCCACCTAGGGGACGCTCCTCTGTCCCTGCCAGGTGGGCTCCCCAGTCTGATGGCACTGCAGGAAAACCTGGGGAGGAATTTTCCCAAGTTACACTCAGCAAACTCTGTCCTGGAGAAGGGGTGGGGGGAAATGTGGGCGACCCCAGCAGTTAGCTGAGCCCAGGCACATTTCTCCCCACCCTCAACTTCTGCTTATCAGGTAAAGTGCTCCCGGGTGTGGCCCAGGCCCACCTGGAAAGCTACCTCCAAGCTGACTGGAGAGGCTATTGGCACCAGTGTTGGTTCTTTCCAATAGTTAGTGTTCCCCTGAGTTAGTTACACCCTTCTGCATGCCCTTTAAAAAGCATACATGGCTGTGAATAAAGTCAGACACGTTCTCTGAAACTTGTCCCTGGTGCTCCTTGAGGGAAGGTCACAGTCACCCTGCTCTCTCAGACAGTGTGGCTTTGCAGGACAAGCCACAGGGATAGAGAAATGGAGGAAGAACTGGATCCTTTTCCCTTATGAGCCCCAGAATGAGTAGACAGCACACTCAGCACTCAGCTCTGTTGAGCCGCCCACTTGGCCTGCCAGCTGTAATCTCTCCATTTACCCATGTAACCTTGCTTTCCCCAGTCTGAGTGCCTGGGCCCTGTCTCTCTGATTCTGTCCCATCCGTTCTGACTGATGCCCCACCCCAGTACACCTTGCTACCTTGCTAAGCACTGCTCTGTCTCACACCTGAATTCTTTCTAGCGTGAAAACAAGAACCCAGCTCTCATCTTTGCTGACAATTAGTGTCCTCTCTGTCCTGTGACTGTCTCATTCTTGTTTAAGGGAAGCAGGTCAAGGTTCATGTATCTGGGAGGCCTTAGGGTTTTTTCTTTAAAGATTTATTTATTTGAAAGGCAAAGTGAGTGAGGGACAGAGACAGGGAGACAGAGAGGACAGAGAGTGATAAAGAGCTGGAGAGAGATGTTCCATCTGCTGGGTCACTCCGAAATGAATGCAACAGACAGGTCTGGGTCAGGCTGAAGCCAGAATCCAGGAGCTCCATCCGGTCTCCCTCGTGGGTGCAGGGGCCCAAGCTCTCAGGCCATCTTCTGCTGCTTTCCCAGGTGCATGAGCAGGGAGCTGGATCAGAAGGGAGGAGCCAGCACAGGCATCTTCGGTACAACAGAAGATGAACTATTTTACACTTGTGAGCAAGTGGCTGGTCACAAGGAGACAGTGACAAGGGGAAGGCAGATGGCTCGCTGTGGTCACACCCGTTCTCTCCCTGTCCCCATGTGTCTGTCTCATCAGCCAAGGAGATCGTGAGTCTCCTCTGGAAAAGAGGCTTTTCTGTGTCTGGATGCCCACAGCAGCCTCAATAAATGCTCACTGCACAGCTACATGTGAGGCTGAGGCCTAGGACTACTCAGTGGGGCACTGTGGCAGCAAGGAAGAATGGTGGGAGATTAGAAAAGCTTTGGTTAGGGGAGTGGCTGGTGGAGCCCAGGCATGGCCAGGGATGCAGTAGGAGGTGTTGATGGATGAGCAGTTTCCAAGAAGAGGGATTCCCTGGCCTTCTCTCTGTTCTCAGAGGAGCAGTGTGGGCAGGCTCACCTGGGAGCCATGGTGTAGGTAGAGATGCTGATATTCGGCTGTAGGGAGGCGGGTTTGCTGTGAAATGAAGACAGGAGCTGACACCACAGCCTGTGAATGATTTCGTGGATTATGTGACAAAAAATGTGCCCCAGGGAAGCTCAGTGTGCAGAAGCCTGAATACCACAAGTGGGGACAGAAACCCAGTCAGGAGGCAGAGTGCCTGGATTATAATTGGATTATAATTGGAACTGTTAAGATTTAACTGGTATTGTCAATATTATAATTAATACTAGTTTCGCATAGGTTTTAGGTCAGCTTGGCCCCCGTAATCATGTATTCCCCCCTGTTCCTAGCAACTATGAATGCCCCTCCCGATTTTGTGGGTTTTGCCTTTATAAACCCTGTTGCTTTGGGCTTCAGGGTTGAGAGTTCTTTAGGGCGTGAGCCCACTCTCCACTGCCAGCAATAAAGGACCATCAAATTTTATCAATGTGTGGAGCTCCTTTGTTTACGCTCACTCAGGTCCAACAGGCCGAGTGTGTGGTGGGGGTCATGGGAGAGCCGGGCCCAGGGTGCAGAGCTGAAGTCCACAGCTCTGCCTGTGGAGAGGAGACTGGGGGAGAGGGCCAGTGTCCATCCCGGTACAGCAGACGACAGCAGAGGGCAGGTGTCCATCCCAGGGATAGTAGAGGGCAGGTGTCCATCCCGGGACAGCAGACTCATCTCTCGGGTTGTACAGTGCCTCTGCAGCCTCTGCCGCCCCAGGCTTCTCCTGCGTTCTCTTGGTGAACAAACCCCAAGGCATTTCCCCATCACCACCACGTTCTCTGTTCCCTCTCCCCAGGGCTTGCCTGCTCCACCCTTGCCCAAGGGAGAGCCTGACCTGGGAGTAACTTGTGGGGCGGGAGTCAGTCAATTTCTCCGAGGTCACCATCGGGGCCACTTTCCACTGCTCCCTTGGTCCAGGTAACATGATGAAGCCCTCTGGGTGCATGCGTCCACAGGGCCCCACCCCAGACACGTCACCCACCTCCCTGCCTTCCTCTCTCTGCTCCTTTCTTTGAGCTCTTTCTATTCCTGTGTCGTCTGTCTGCCCTCTTTCCTTTTACATTTTTATTTATTTTTTGCTTCTTTATTAGTCAAATAAAAATTAAGTTTTCTGTAAGAATATCTTTTTCCATCTGACTTCTTTTTTTTACTGTTATTTGAAAGGCAGAGTGAGAGTGAGAGAGAGGAGAGAGGAGAGAGAGGTCTTTCATCTGCTGGTTCACTCCCCAAGTGGCTTCAATGGTGAGAGCTCTGCCACTCAGAAGCCAGGAGCTAGGAGCTTCCTCTGAGACTCCCAGGCGGGTGCAGGGGCCCAGGTACTTGGGCCACCCTCTGCTGCTTTCCCAGACCTCAGCAGAGAGCTGAATCAGAAGTGGAGCAGCTGGGTCTTGAGCTGGCACCCACATGGGATGCTGGCACTGCCAAAGGTGGTGGCTTTTATTGACCTGTTGAGTCCGATTTTCCCAATCAATGCACAAGGCACAGTCACAGATGCAAAAGTAGAGGTTTATTTGTTCCCAGCTGGCTGGGATCCCCTACCCACACAGAGCCATTTAGTAGTGCACAGGCAAGAAGGACCCTCCTTGTGTGAGAGACATTTTTATAGCCTCACATTAACAAGGATGCATGCACATCATCTCCTATGTAGGTTACCTTCTTATTCTCTGTATGGCAAGGTATTAGGACCTAGCATGTTTATTGGTTCATTTAAATGTAAAGGCTATACGTTATGTGGCAGGAACACCACAGAAAGGAGACAGCTCAGGGAGGAACTGGCAGGAAGCATTGGGCCATAAATTCCAGGGGAGCTGGTGAGGAGCAAAAGGCCATAAATTCCAGAGGAGCTGGCCAGAAGCAACAGGCCATAAACTCTAGAACTTAACTCTTTGTTCTCAAGGATCCGGCCTGCCTCCTTCCTGGTCCAGGATGAGGCCTGTCATGGTGTTACAGCAGGCAAGCAAGCAAGCCAGAGTACAGAAGCAAAACTGGCATTTAGCAAGCAAGCTAGGGACTCCAAGGCCCACAGGCCACACTACAGTGCCAACCCCAACTGACCTCATTTTTTTAACTTTGTACTAGGATGCTTTAAGCACTTTGTGGAAAGTGCAAATTGTGGAACTGGACCTCAACATTTTTGCACCAAAGTAAACCAATCTTCTGATTTTGTTTTTCATGAACGATTTGAGGCCCCTCGTGCATCTCAGTGGTTGCAGGGGAGGGAGACCTCCTCACCTGCCCTGGACCCTCAGGTGTGGACATAGGCTGGACGCCTGTTCTGAGCAGGGTTGGGAAGGGGTCCCAGACCAGGAGGGCTCTGCTTCTGACCTCTGGGTGGGGCTGGGCAGACCCTGGTCCTTTGTTGGGCTGAGAGCATCCAGGTGTTCCTGAGGCACATTTGCTTGTAAACATCAGTTGTGGTGGTGACAGCCTGGACTGGGGGTGGCGGCTGCAGACTTCTCCCACCTGAGGGGCAGATGGCAGCCAGAGGGAGGAGCATCCACCAGGGCTCTGCTCAGCAGGTTGTCTGGTCACAGCTCAGCCCACCAGCCAGGTTGATGCTGGTTACAAATTCCAAGGGAAAATTTTAAAGTTGAAACAAAAAGATACCGCACTGTGTGTGTGTGTGTGTGTGCGTGTGTATTATCATTTTTTTCCCCATAAAGTGGGCGACTAGAAAACAGTTCTTTATCATTTACACATGAAGAAGATAATCCAGGAAGCTCTTCTTAGCAGTGTCAAGGCAACTTAGGTTTTTTTTTTTTTTTTTTTTTTTAACAGACACTACTTTTGAGAAAAGGCATGGGAGGGGCCAGGATTTGGGCGGGCAGTTAAGACTAGCTAGTTAGATACCTTCGTCCACACCAGAATGCCTGTGCTGGATGTGTGGCTGCAGCTCCTGATTCTGGATTCTTCCATAATCAGATCTCACAGGAGTGGTCATGGCTCACATATGGGGTTTCAGCCACACACATGGGAGACTGGACTGAGTCCCTGGCTCCTGGCTCTGGACCCAGTGAGGGCATTCAGAGAATGAAAAGGGATGGGAGCGCTCTTTCTCTCTCTCTCTGAAATAAATAAATTAAAAATTAAAAAGAAGGTATAAGAATGGAAACCTTTCCACTACCTACAGTATATTAAAAATCATAATACATTTAATATACTTTGCATTAACTATTTTTATGGCTTAGATATTTATTGAAAGAATTTGAGAGCCGGCGCCGTGGCTCAATAGGCTAATCCTCCACCTTGCGGCGCCGGCACACCGGGTTCTAGTCCCGGTCGGGGCACCGGATTCTGTCCCGGTAGCCCCTCTTCCAGGCCAGCTCTCTGCTATGGCCAGGGAGTGCAGTGGAGGATGGCCCAGGTGCTTGGGCCCTGCACCCCATGGGAGACCAGGAAAAGCACCTGGATCCTGGCTCCTGCCATCGGATCAGCGCGGTGCGCCGGCTGCAGCGGCGGCCATTGGAGGGTGAACCAACGGCAAAGGAAGACCTTTCTCTCTCTGTCTCTCTCTCTCACTGTCCACTCTGCCTGTCAAAAAAAAAAAAAAAAGAATTTGAAAACACTAGAAATAATTAAGATGAGGGGTATGACCAGCCTGTTAACACAGAAGTAAAATATCACCCCCAACAGCATTAGGGGGTAGTATGTTATGTGTTAAGTAAGAAATGGTTGGTGGCTTAGTGAACAGCAGCCATGTTACAGCAGCTGGGCCGTGGTCCTGCTGAGCTGGGAGGGGGAGGAATGGTTGTTTGCTGCCCTCCTGTTGGAGCTTATCCTGTCCTAAGGGCATTTCTTGTAGAAAATCTGACCTGGGCGGTGGCACTGCCTCCTCAGCCCATATAGGCACTCCATGTCCCTGCTGCTCCACTTCCAAGTCAGCTCCCTGCTAATGTGACTGGGAAAGCAGCAGAAGATGCCCAAGTTACAGTAAGGAAATTCAAGAAGCAGAATAACTCTATAAAGACAAAAGGTTTATTTTGGCTCCTGGTCATGGAAATTCAAAATCCGAACAGCACAGCACAGGCTTTTGCAAGGGCCCCTTTGCTCCATCACATGATGGCAGGAAGCCATGTTTCTCTCTAAATCTGTGTGCTCTTTCTCAATCCCCTGCTGAACCCACCAGCATTAAGCCATGTGGGCGTGACCTAAGGATCTGTCCCAGCTGAATCCCTGCACAAAGGCCTCCCCTCTGCACACAATGATGGGGTGAAGTTTCCACTCCCTCAGCATCATCAACAGGAGACTCTGGGCCTGAGCGGCTGCCTGAGTTCAGAACACAGAGACCTGCACCACAGCAGCTACTGCAGTTATTCCTCTAATTGCTCCCCAGGCCAGCACTGATGTTTCTGACTCCTTCTTTGCTTCCCATTCCTCTTCTTCTCACCCTCAGCCAGAATGACAGCTCAGCAGAGATCTTCTTTATTTTTATTTTTTCATGTTATTTGAAATGAGGACAGAGATCTCCCATCCTCTGGTTCCTTCTCCAAATGTGCAAAACAGCAGAGGCTGGACAAGGCTGAAGATGGACGAGGGGACTCCATCCAGGTGTCTCACATGGGTGGCAGGAACCCACGTATCTCAGCCATCACTGCCTCCTCCCCGAGTGTGCATGAGCAGGAAGCCGGAATCAGGATTGGACCCAGGCCCTCCACTATGGGATGAGGGATCCAGTCAGCCTCCTGCACAATGCCCTGCCCTGGGCAGAGCTCTGTGTCTGGGGCAGTGAGCACATCTCTGTGTTTGAGGACTCTGAGTCTTCAATGTTAGGAAATTGGCGCAGTTTTATCTATGGTGCAATCTGCACCCTGACACCATCCTAAGCTCTCGCCTCCGCTGCCATTGCTGGAAGCCAGGTGGCCACATGGCCCAACCACTGGTGTCAAGCTCCACCCCCATCCTAATGGGATTCGCTGCTCCTGCTTCCCTGCCTGCCCTCTGGCAAAGTTTTTTTTTTAAATTTTTTTAAAATTTTTTGACAGGCAGAGTGGACAGTGAGAGAGAGAGAGACAGAGAGAAAGATCTTCCTTTGCCATTGGTTCACCCTCCAATGGCCGCCGCAGCTGGCGCACTGCGCTGATCCAAAGCCAGGAGCCAGGTGCTTCTCTGGTCTCCCATGGGGTGCAGGTCCCAAGCACTTGGGCCATCCTCCACTGCACTCTCTGGCCACAGCAGAGAGCTGGCCTGGAAGAGGGGCAACCAGGACAGAATCCGGAGCCTTGACCGGGACTAGAACCCGGTGTGCCGGCGCCGCAAGGTGGAGGATTAGCCTATTGAGCCACGGCGCCGGCCCCGGCAAAGTTTTAAAAGGACCTGTTCCTGAACACATGGCTCTCTCCTCTCTCTTGCTCTCCCTCTCTCACTCACTCTCTCCTCTCTCTTGCCTTGCTCTCTCTTGCTCACTCTCTCTTCTCTCTTCTCTTTGCTCTCTCTGGTCTCCTCTCTCTCTTACACTCTCTTTTTCCCTCCTTGCCCCTTCCCTCCGGCCTGCTGGGTTTTCCCCAATAAACCCTTTCCCTTACTCTAGTGTTTGGTGTGTTTTGTGACGATCCGAGTCATGGCACCAGTGTAAGGTCCCGGATTTCAGAACCAGTGTAAGATCATCACAAAACACACCAAACACCGGAGTAAGGGGAAGGGTTTATTGGGAAAACCCAGCAGGCCAGAGGGAAGGGGGGAGGAAGAAGAAAGAAAAAGAGTGTAACAGAGAGAAGGAGAGAGAGACAGACAGAGAGAGAGAGAGAGAGAGAGAGAGGAAGAGAGGAAGAGGGGAGAGAGCCAAGAGAGGTGAGGGGAGAGCAGAGAGCAGAGACCAAGAGAGCGATAGAGAGAGAGAGGGAGAGTGAGAGAGGGGAGCAAGAGAGAGGAGAGAGCCACGTGCTCAGGAACAGGTCCTTTTAAAACTTTGCCAGAAGGCAGGCAGGGAAGCAGGAGCAGCGAATCCCATTAGGATGTGGGTGGAGCTTGACACTGGTGGTTGGGCCATGTGGCCACCTGGCTTCTAGCAATGGTGGTGGGGGCTAGAGCCTAGGATGGTGTCAGGGTGTAGATCGCGCCATAGATAAGACTGCGCCATTTTCCTAACACTCAATGCTCCTACTGCTTTTTGTTTGCTACGGTTTTCCCCTCCCTGTGACAGTTGGACTTGGCAGCACTGAGGGACAATGCACTGATTAACCAGAACCATGCGCATGGCCACAGGGGTCTGCAGTTGGACTTGCATCTGAACATTCTCTCCTTCACTGTCATCTCACTCAGGCACTTACCGCTTACCCTGCCAGCAGCTCTCTTGTTTCCAAGCTACAGTGTGGACCCAAAAGGGGAATCCAGGCCCTCATCCTTAGACTCCTAAAATAACACAGCACAATTTATTCACTGGTAATAGACATTTATTGAGGTGTGGAAACACACGTGTGTTTCCTCCATTCCAGAAAGGGAAATAAACAAAGTAGACCACGATGTTCCTTTCCATTATGACTCTGTAAGTCATTCCTATCCGTGGAAATTTTTGGATGGCAAACTGTTGTCATCACATGGGGCAAATCCTCTCAGGACACAGCTGGGACCACCGTCCTCTCCATCCCTCTGCTCAGATTCAAGCTGCACAATTCAACTCTACTTTGTTGGGCACAGTAACTCAGCCCTCAGTCCCATTCATATCAAAGTGAAATTAAATCCCAGGAAAGACTTTTAGACAAGAAAGCTCTTGGCCATCGAGGACTTGCCCCAGAGACTTTGTCCCAGGAACCTGCAGCCCCAGCAAGAGTCTCACTGAGGAGTCAGGGCAGTGAGGGCCCCTATGGGGCTCAGGGCAGCAATGGAGACTCAGCCCCTGGGGGAGCTCCATCCACTCCAGAGCCTGAGCTGAGCCCCTCCCCTGGGGGCCTCCCAGCCTCCTCCAAAGAAGGAGACTTGCTAAGGGGCACAGGGAGCCCCTCAGACCCCCCCTCTGTGGGGCAGATGCTCAGGGTCATGTCTCCCCAAGCATGAAGTATGGAAAGAGGGTTCCAGAGAAAGAAGCTGGGGGGGAGGAGAAAATGTGGGAGCCGTCAGTCATGTTGTAGAAGGAGACATCCCCCTCACTGTAGTCCAGGAAAACCCCCACCCTGCGTGGATCCCGCCTAAGGGATAGACACTGCTGAGGCTTAATCCAGGCAAGTTAGCCGTTGTCAACCTGCCCCACAATCTAGAACCCTATATCTGGAGACTCTGTATAAGAGCTTGTGCTTGTCACAGGCTCCCTACCTACCTCCAAGCCCAGCTGCTGCCCTCTCCCCTCCTTATCTCCACCTACCAGTAGTATCTTCCTGATGTGATGCCCTTAAGGCCCCACACAGGGCAGTAATATTTTGAGTCCACAGGGGTGTCATTTCAGGTCACACTCATCTTGTCAGGAAAGAAGGCAAGATTATTATGGGTGGACTCTGGATCCAGAGTGACAGGCCCTGCAGGGAGAGATCCCGATCTTGTAAGCTCCATCCTGCCCCATAACAAGGATGCGCAACCACCCACCCAGCTGCAGGGGAGAGGGGCAATACCCATGAGATGCGGTCCTGTGATTTCAGCCCATGGCCTCCATCAGGAAGAGGAACCGAGAGACCGCCTTGAGGGTCAGGCCTGTCACAAAGTCCCTCAGGACCAGTCCCAGCTTTCTTCCTGTGACTTCAGACCCCAGCACACCACAGTTGCTGGTGCCAGCATCTGTACCAGCACAGAGAACTGAAGGAGAGGCCAGAGCCATGGGGGCCACAGAGAGGAGCACCCAGAAAGAACATGAAGTCACTCACAGGCCTGGAACTGTTCCTTCTGCCAGTCTACAAAAGAACACAAAGTTCACATCAGGGGTCTGCACCGACTGTGCATGTCAGCTCAGCACCTGCTCTTGATGTGGGAGTGATGGGGGGAAGGTGTTGGGATACAGTCAGCTGATGGATTGTGTCACACACACACACACACACACACACACACACCATGCTGCAGCATTTCTAGGAAGGCTAATCCATAAAGCTTAACACCCAGAAACTGAGTTGCTGAACCCTGATCTGCAGAGAAAAGTTATTGCTCAGATTTCATCATCACATTGTGCTTTCTCAAGTTCCCAGCCATAAAACCATCCTCAGAGCTCAGTTCTCTTAGGAAAGTACTGGGGAAATCAAAATTTCCAGCATCTCCCTTTTCTTTTGGTGCTTATTTTTTTTTTTGACAGGCAGAGTGGACAGTGAGAGAGAGAGACAGAGAGAAAGGTCTTCCTTTTGCCGTTGGTTCACCCTCCAATGGCCGCCATGGCTGGTGCGCTGCGGCCGGCGCACCGCGCTGATCCGATGGCAGGAGCCAGGAGCCAGGTGCTTTTCCTGGTCTCCCATGGGGTGCAGGGCCCAAGCACCTGGGCCATCCTCCACTGCACTCCCTGGCCACAGCAGAGGGCTGGCCTGGAAGAGGGGCAACCGGGACAGAATCCGGCGCCCCGACCGGGACTAGAACCCGGTGTGCCGGCGCCGCTAGGCGGAGGATTAGCCTAGTGAGCCGCGGCGCCGGCCCTTTTGGTGCTTATTAAGCTGAATGTGTAGGCTGCTTCAAAGCCATAGGTGAGTTTGCTACAACTGGCTTAGTTGAACTTAGAGAACGAATTCCAAAGATTTCCAAGTCCTAATCTATAGAGCCCTGTGGCTTTGTTGAACTTTGCAAATGGGATAAAGATGAAAGACTTTGAAATTAGGATGTGACTCCTGGTGTCTAATTTTATCAAATGAACCCAGAAAGCACAGAACCATGTTACAAGTGTGTGGTCAAGGAAACTTATATGATGCTGGAAGCAGGACCAGAAAGATGTCACATTGCTGGCTTTGAAGACAGAGGACTGGGACCATGAACCAAGCCGTGCAGAGGTGCTCCAGATGCTAAAGGAGGTGAAGCTTCCAGAAAGGAAAGTAGTCCTGCCTTGATTTTAGTCCAACAAGACCTCTCTCTGACTTCTGACCTACAGAGCACTAAGTCAATACATCAATATTTGTGGATTCCACCAAGTCCAAGGTCATTTTTCTGGCAACAAATAGAAACCTCCTGCAGTCACGTGGTTGGCTGCTGCATGTACTGTGGAGTAGGAAACTGTCAGGAGAAGGTGTCTGGGGAGAGCACAGGGACCCTTGTAACCTGCACATGGGAAAATGAGGACCCAGAAGTCCCCAGAAGCTATGGTGGAAGCCAAGGGGATTCACAGGTGCCCAGAGAAGCAGTGAGCATGGAAAGGTCTGGGATAGGAGAAAAAAGACATACACGACATCAACCTTCCACTCAAACTCAGACCGTGAACCCCACTGTCATGGGACATAGTCACCAACAGTGGCCCCAATACCAGGCAGGACCTGCCCCTGTCCTTCCTCAGCTGACAACACAGGGGCTTAAGGACCAGCTGAGCCCCGCCTCCCTGGGAAGACAAGAAAGAAAGCACAGGAAGCCTCTCCCTGACCTCCCCAAGGCCTCTGCATCTCCTCCACCTCCATCTCATCCCTGGGGAGGAGAGAGGCAGGTGCTGACCAAAGCAAAGGCTCCATCCACAGTCAGAGTCTGAGGAGTCCTCAGGGAGAGCAGTGTGCTAGCCTCGCACAGGGGGAGGCAAGGGGATGGGGGAGTGGACACAGGAACAAGATTAGAACCCAGCAAAGCCCTGATACAGCTACTGCCATTGCAGGCATTTGGTGACTGTCTCTGTCTCTCTCTCTCATCCTCCTGCTCTCCCTCCCTATCAAACATATATTTTTAAAGATTTATTTTATTTATTTGAAAGGCAGAGTTACAGAGAGGAAGAGACAGAAGGGCTGAGAGAGAGAGAGAGAGAGAGAGAGAGGTCTGCCATCCACTGGTCCACTCTCCATGTGGCCCCAACAGCCAGAGCTAGGTTAGTCCGAAGGCAGGAGCCAGGAACTTCTTCAGGGTCTCCCACAAGGATGCATGGCCAGAGCACTAGAATTCCCCATGGCCTTCCAACGTTCATTAGCAGGGAGCTGGATCAGAAGTGGAGTAGCCAGGACATGAACCAGCACCCTTATGGGACATTGTCATTACAGGCAGTATCTTTATCCACTATACCATATTACCGGTCCTCAAACAAATATATTTATTTTAAAAGGCAGGAACAGGATTTTGCATAGTAATTAAGATACTAATGCCCAAATTTGAAATATTTGGGTTCAATACCCAACTCCAACTATGGACTCCAGTTTTATCCAACAGAAACCCTGAGAGGCAGCACCAAGGGGTTGGGATTCTGGTATCCACATAGGAAACCTGGATCTGGTGCCAGCTCCTGGTATGGGCCTGACACAGCTCTGCATATTGCTGGCAGGTGGAGAGTGAACCAACAGATGCGGTCTCTCTCTCTCCTATTGCGCTCCCACTACCTGTCAAAAACATTTTTAAATTATTTAATCCTGGGGGGGGAGCAAGATGGCGGAATAGTGAGGGCATGCACCGATAGTCTGGGAAAACTTAGTTTAATGAAAGTGGAGTTATGGTAGCCTCAGAAAAAGGATCAGGAAAAAATTGCAGAGGAAACTCTTCTGGATCTAGTGGCTGTGACTTGGAGGACCTACTGGGAGAGCAAGGTCACCCACTGCGTGGAAGCCGAGCTGCTGGAGCTGCAGGTCTGCGTGCCAGTGCAGGAAGGGGAGTGGATGTCACACAGACACCAGCGGGGAGAGCAGGGACGCCCAGGGCTCCAAGTCCACACATCAGCACTGGAAGGGAAGGTGAGCTCAGTAACTGGAGACATTGGTGGGGAAACGGCAGACAGAATCTAGAGGGAAGCGGGCTTTGGGGCAGGAAAGTTCACCAGACTGACTACAGGAGAGAAGGAAAATAAAAGAAAAAAAAAGGGTGGGGGGTACTGGTACAAACAAGTTTCTCTCTCCGCCAACCTTGCAAAGGCAAGAAAGAGACAAAGAGCAGGCCCCACTCGGGATATACATAACAAGAGGGGAGAGCTAAGGCTCAGTAGCCTAGGCAACCCAGTGGGAGTCTGCAGCAGAAACTGAACCAGCACAGACTCTTTGGGTAGAAGTCAGAGATCGGAAGCTAAATACCATCAATTCTGCTCAGCCGTGCGGTATTACTTACCTCCTGAATAAAAAATAAACTAACTAACTAACTAACTAAATAAATAAATAAAAAGAGAGAGATTTACCACGCATAACCTGAGGGTGTCACCTTTGCACACCCGTAACCTGGAAGAACCAAGCAGAACTCTCAGGCCACACCCATCTCAAGCCTCCAAGGCTCCTCCAATAGCAGGCAGTCCACTTAACATGGACATAGTATAAATAAATAATAATAAAAAAAAAAACAACTCACAGTGAGGGAAGAAGAATTAACAATGCCAACCAACAAACACAAAAATCGAGGGAACAAGATCAATGATGAAACTATGATGCCTCCAAATAAACAAAAGACCCCAAGCCAAGATTATGAAGATGATGAGATAGAAGAAATGCAAGATACATATTTCAAAAAATTTATGATAAGAACATTTAGAAGTTTTCAAAAGCAAACCCTTGAACTACAGAAATCCTTATTGGACAAGATTGAAAATCTCTCTCGTGAAAATGAAATTTTAAGGAAGAATCAAAATGAAATGCAGAAACTAGTAGAACAGGAAAGTGTGATAGTGAAGAGAAATCAAAATGAAATGAAGAGCTCAATAGATCAAATGAAAAACACATTAGAAAGTCTAAAAACAGAGTCAGTGAAACAGAAGAGACAATATCGGACTTAGAAGACAGCACAGGAAAACATATAGTCAAACCAAAGAAAAGAAGAGGAAATTAGAAATCTAAAACATATTGTTGGGAATCTACAGGATACTATTAAAAAAAAAACAACATTCGAGTTCTAGGAGTTCCTGAAGGCATGGAGAGAGAGAAAGGATTAGAAGGCCTTTTTGTGAGATACTAGCAGAGAACTTTCCGGGTTTGGAGAAGGACAGAGACATCCTAGTACAGGAAGCTCATAGAACCCCCAGTAAACAAGACCAAAAGAGATCCTCACCACGACACGTTGTAATTAAACTCACCACAGTGAAACATAAAGAAAAGATCCTAAAATGTGCAAGAGAGAAACGCCAGATTACTCTCAGAGGATCTCCAATTAGACTCACAGCAGACTTCTCATCAGAAACCCTACAGGCTAGGAGGGAATGGCGAGACATAGCCCAGGTACTAAGAGAGAAAAATTGCCAGCCCAGAATATTATATCCTGCTAAGCTCTCCTTTGTGAATGAAGGTGAAATAAAGACCTTTCATAGCAAACAAATTGAAAGACTTTGCCGCCACTCGTCCGGCCCTGCAAAAGATACTTAAGGATGTGCTACACTCAGAAACACAGAAACACGGCCCTCAATATGAAAGAAGGGAAAGGAAGAACACCTACCAGTAAAAGAGCATGGGAAGCTCAAAGCATATACTAGAAAATATCTCCGGGAAAATGGCAGGGCAAAGTCACTATGTATCAGTAGTCACATTAAACATTAATGGACTTAACTCTTCAGTTAAAAGACACTGATTGGCTGACTGGCTTAAGGAACAACACCCAACTATTTGTTGCCTACAAGAAACACATCTCTCTAACAAAGATGCATGCAGACTGAAAGTGAAAGGTTGGAAAAAGATATTCCATGCCAACAGAAACCAACAAAAAAGCAGGTGTAGCCATATTAATATCAGACAAAATAAACTTTAATACAAAAACTGTTAAGAGAGACAAAGAGGGGCACTATATAATGATTAAGGGTTCAATTCAACAGGAAGATGTAACTATTATAAATGTATATGCACCTAATTACAGGGCACCGGTCTATTTAAAAGATATGTTAAGGGACTTCAAGGGAGACTTAGATTCCAATACAATAGTACTGGGGGACTTCAATACTCCACTCTCAGAAATAGATAGATCATCCGGACAGAAGATCAACAAGGAAACAGCAGATTTAATTGACACTATTGCCCAAATGGATCTAACAGATATCTACAGAACTTTCAATCCTACATCTAAAGACTTTACATTCTTCTCAGCAATGCATGGAACCTTCTCTAGGAGTGATCACATACTAGGCCATAAAGCAAGTCTCAGCAAATTTAAAAGAATTAGAATCATACCATGCAGCTTCTCAGACCATAAAGGAATGAAGCTGGAAATTAGCAACTCAGGAAATCCCAGAAAGTATGCAAACACATGGAGACTAAACAACATGCTCCTGAATGAACACTGGGTCATTCAAGAAATCAAAAGAGAAATCAGAAACTTTCTGGAAGTAAATGAGGATAACAACACAACATATCAAAACTTATGGGATACAGCAAAAGCAGTATTCAGAGGCAAGTTTATAGCAATAATGGCCTATATCAAGAAATTGGAAAGACACCAAATAAATGAGCTTTCAGCACATCTCAAGGACCTAGAAAAACTGCAGCAAACCAGACCCAAATCTAGTAGGAGAAGAGAAATAATTAA
Organism: Oryctolagus cuniculus; assembly: GCF_051225735.1. Taxonomy (NCBI): domain Eukaryota; kingdom Metazoa; phylum Chordata; class Mammalia; order Lagomorpha; family Leporidae; genus Oryctolagus; species Oryctolagus cuniculus. Next base: position 138,131,731 of record NC_142871.1, on the reverse strand, counting down.
AATCAGAGAAGAAATCAACAGGATTGAATCCAAAAAAACATTACAAAAAATCAGCCAAATGAGGAGCTGGTTTTTTGAAAAAATAAACAAAATTGACACCCCATTGGCCCAACTAACTAAAAAAAGAAAAGACCCAAATCAATAAAATCAGACACAAAACAGGAAACATATCAACAGACACCACAGAAATAAAAAGAATCATCAGAAATTACTACAAGGACTTGTATGCCAGCAAACAAGAAAATCTATCAGAAATGGATAGATTCCTGGACACATGCAATCTACCTAAATTGAATCATGAAGACATAGAAAACCTAAATAGAACCATAACTGAAACAGAAATTGAAACAGTAATAAAGGCCCTCCTAACAAAGAAAAGCCCAGGACCAGACGGATTCACTGCTGAATTCTACCAGACATTTAAAGAAGAACTAATCCCATTTCTTCTCAAACTATTCAGAACAATCGAAAAAGAGGGAATCCTCCCAAATTCTTTCTATGAAGCCAGCATCACCTTAATCCCTAAGCCAGAGAAAGATGCAGCACTGAAAGAAAATTATAGACCAATATCCCTGATGAACATAGATGCAAAAATCCTCAATAAAATTCTGGCCAATAGAGTACAACAACACATCAGGAAATTCATCCACCCAGACCAAGTGGGATTTATCCCAGGTATGCAGGGATGGTTCAACATTCGCAAAACAATCAATGTGATTCACCACATTAACAGACTGCAGAAGAAAACCTGTATGATTATCTCAATAGATGCAGAGAAAGCATTCGATAAAATTCAACACCCTTTCATGATGAAAACTCTAAGCAAATTGGGTATAGAAGGAACATTCCTCAATATAATCAAAGCAGTTTATGAAAAACCCACGGCCAGCATCCTATTGAATGGGGAAAAGTTGGAAGCATTTCCACTGAGATCTGGTACCAGACAGGGATGCCCACTCTCACCACTGCTATTTAACATGGTTCTGGAAGTTTTAGCCAGAGCCATCAGACAAGAAAAAGAAATGAAAGGAATACAAATTGAGAAGGAAGAAGTCAAACTATCCCTCTTTGCAGATGATATTATTCTTTATTTAGAGGATCCAAAGAACTCTACTAAGAGACTATTATAACTCATAGAGGAGTTTGGCAAAGTGGCAGGATATAAAATCAACGCACAAAAATCAACAGCCTTTGTATACACAGGCAATGCCATGGCTGAGAAAGAACTGCTAAGATCAATCCCATTCACAATAGCTATAAAAACAATCAAATACCTTGGAATAAACTTAACCAAGGACGTTAAAGATCTCTACGATGAGAATTACAAAATCTTAAAGAAAGAAATAGAAGAGGATACCAAAAAATGGAAAAATCTTCCATGCTCATGGATTGGAAGAATCAACATCATCAAAATGTCCATTCTCCCAAAAGCAATTTATAAATTCAATGCAATCCCAATCGAGATACCAAAGACATTCTTCTCAGATCTAGAAAAAATGATGCTGAAATTCATAGGGAGGCACAAGAGACCTCGAATAGCTAAAGCAATCTTGTACAACAAAAACAAAGCCGGGGGCATCACAATACCAGATTTCAGGACATACTACAGGACAGTTGTAATCAAAACAGCATGGTACTGGTACAGAAACAGATGGATAGACCAATGGAACAGAATTGAAACACCAGAAATCAACCCAAACATCTACAGCCAACTTCTATTTGATCAAGGATCTAAAACCAATTCCTGGAGCAAGGACAGTCTATTCAATAAATGGTGCTGGGAAAACTGGATTTCCACATGCAGAAGCATGAAGCAAGACCCCTACCTTACACCTTACACAAAAATCACTCAACATGAATTAAAGACCTAAATCTACGACCTGACACCATCAAGTTATTAGAGAACATTGGAGAAACCCTTCAAGATATTGGCACAGGCAAAGAATTTCTGGAAAAGACCCGGGAGGCACAGACAGTCAAAGCCAAAATCAACTATTGGGATTGCATCAAATTGAGAAGTTTCTGTACTGCAAAAGAAACAGTCAGGAGAGTGAAGAGACAACCGACAGAATGGGAAAAAATATTTGCAAACTATGCAACAGATAAAGGGTTAATAACCAGAATCTACAAAGAGATCAAGAAACTCCACGAAAACAAAACAAACAACCCACTTAAGAGATAGGTTAAGGACCTCAATAGACATTTTTCAAAAGAGGAAATCCAAATGGCCAACAGGCACATGAAAAAATGTTCAAGATCACTAGCAATCAGGGAAATGCAAATCAAAACCACAATGAGGTTTCACCTCACCCCGGTTAGAATGGCTCACATACAGAAATCTACCAACAACAGATGCTGGCGAGGATGTGGGGAAAAAGGGACACTAACCCACTGTTGGTGGGAATGCAAACTGGTCAAGCCACTATGGAAGTCAGTCTGGAGAAACCTGAATATAACCCTACCGTTCGACCCAGCCATCCCACTCCTTGGGATTTACCCAAAGGAATTTAAATTGCCAAACAAAAAAGCGGTCTGCACCCTAATGTTTATTGCAGCACAATTCACAATAGCTGAGACCTGGAATCAACCCAAATGCCCATCATCGGAGGACTGGATAAAGAAATTTTGTGATATGTACTCTTTAGAATACTATACCGCAGTAAGAAACAATGAAATCCAGTCATTTGCAACAAAATGGAGGAATCTGGAACACATCATGCTGAGCGAGATAAGACAGTCCCAAAGGGACAAATACCATATGTTCTCCCTGATCGGTGACAACTGACTGAACACCAAAAAGGAAACCTGTTGAAGTGAAATGGACACTATGAGAAATGGTGATTTGATCAGCATAGCCCTGACTGTTAATGAACAACTTAATACGTTATCCCTCTTAGTAGTTTTTTTTGTCTGTTCTACTTAATATGACTGGTTTAATTCTGTAATTAATACACAGTTATTCTTAAGTGTTGAAATTTAACTGAAATGTGATCCCTGTTAAACATAAGAGTGGGAATAAGAGAGGGAAGAGATGTACAATTTGGGACATGCGCAAGCTGACTTGCCCCAAATCGTAGAGTTAGAAACATACCAGGGGACTCCAATTCAATCCCATCAAGGTGGCATGTACCAATGCCATCTCACTATTCCAAGTGATCAATTTCAGTTCACAATTGATCATAATGAAAGGACTAAGAGTCAAAGGGAGCACATAAATAAGTCTAGTACCTGCTAATACTAACCGATAGAATAAATAAAGGGGAGAGTGATCCAACATGGGAAGCGAGATACTCAGCAGACTCATAGAATGGCAGATGTCCTAAATAGCACTCTGGCCTCAGAATCAGCCCTAAAGCCATTTGGATCTGGCTGAAAAGCCCATGAGAGTATTTCAGGCATGGAAAGCCAAGACACTCTGACAAAAAAAAAAAAAAAAAAAAAAAACCACCTAAATGAAAGATCTCTGTGAGTGGGATCCCAGCAGAAAGAACAGGTCTTCAATGAAGGAGGTACCTTTCTCTGAAGGGAGGAGAGAACCTCCACTTTGACTATGACCTTGTCTAAACAAGATAAGAGTCGGAGAACTCAAAAGGCTTCCATAGCCTTGGAATCTCATGACTGGATCATAAGGAGATTACTGATGCCATAATCAGGAGTGTCAATTTGTAAAGTCAACAACAGGAGTCACTGTGCACTTACTCCTCATGTAGGATCTCTGTCCTTAATGTGCTGTACATTGAGATTTAATGCTATAACGAGTACTCAAACAGTATATTTCACTTTGTGTTTCTATGGGGGAGCAAACTGTTGAAATCTTTACTTAATGTATACTAAACTGATCTTCTGTAAAAAAAAAAAAAAAAGAAATTATCAATTCCTAACTTGACTCTCACTGGGATTAAACATGAAAATAGGTCTGATCTGATTTCCTCATCATTTAAAAAATCATCTATTATTTTTCACTTTATGCTTCTGTGTGGGAGCAAACTGTTGAAATCTTTACTTAATGTATGCTAAACTGATCTTCTGTAGATAAAGAGAATCGAAAATGAATCCTCATGTGAATGGAAGGGGAGAGGGAGTGGGGAAGGGGAGGGTTGCAGGTGGGAGGGACGTTATGGGGCCATTGTAATCCATAAGCTGTACTTTGGAAATTTATATTCATTAAATAAAAGTTAAAAAAAACTTTGTGGGGGCAGGCAGGGAAGTAGGAGCAGCAAATCCCATTAGGGTGGGGGTGGAGCTGACACTTGTGGTTGGGCCATGGGGTCACCTGGCTTCCAGCAATGGCGGTGGGGCCAGAGCCTAGCATGGTGTCAGGGTGTAGATCATGCCATCGGTAAGACTGCAAATATTACTAACAGTACAAAGAAACTAGAACATAAGAGGCTGAGTAGGAACAGTGGAGATTGTGTGGAGAGAAGGACAGAGGGAGAACCTGAGGGAATGCGTGTGAGGGAGGAACTGTGCAGAGTGCAGGGCACTGGGGTGACTGGGGGAGGATGGCACTTGGCCAGCACTGAGGGAGCTGGGAGGCTCTGCCCACTGCAGAAACTGACCTGAGATTTGCAAGGGGACTCCTTGAGGGATGAATTCAGGGGTGAGGATGATATCACAGGCTTCTTTCAATGTGATAGATTATAGTTTTCCTTTGAAAGAAAGTAGTGATTTTATTTTCATCTATTGTAAGGCAGAACAAAGGAGCAAGAGGGGAGAGGGAGATAGAGAGATAGAGAGAGAGATAGAGAGAGAGAGAGAGAGAGAGAGAGAGAGAGAAAGTGCTCTTCCATCCACTGGTTCACTCCTGGAACAGCCAGTCAGCCAGTGCTGGGCCAGGCCAAAGCCAGGAGCGGGAACTCCATTCAGGTCCCCACATGGGTGTCAGGGTCCCAGCTCTTGAGTCCTCATCTGCTGCCTCCCAGAATGCATTAGCAGGAAGCTGGTTCAGAAGTAGAACAGCCAGGACTCAAGCCTGCTATTGAATGTGAGTTTTGGGCTTCTGAACTGTGGGTTATCCAACCACTTATGCTGAATGCTCCTTTTTTCTTTAAATAAGGTGATGTTTCGAGTTTTTCTGCAGTCTGAACATACACAATGCTTCTGTACTTGTATCGATCCTCCTTCTCTGACAGCAGGTTTCTTGTGAGGTGTTTTGGTCCCTTCCTGTTCTCCTGCCCATGTAACTGATCTTCCTGGCTGAGGTTCCGTCTCCTGTCTGCAGAGTCTTCTTCAAGAATCCTTTCCACCACTCTGTCTCCATCTACTCAGTCTGGACAGCCAAGGTCTCACTCCCCTGCCTTTCCTTACTACAAATGCAAAATAAGATGCACACCCTTGGCTTTGTGTCCACTTCTCACAGTGCATTTGGCCTCCGCCCTCCTTGCCTCAAAGGGACTCCCAGGGCTTGAGTGATTGACAGCTGTGATGTTGCTACAGATCACATCCACATGAAGGTAAGGATTATCATCAGCCCCTCCTGTGCCCCCTCAGTTACTGTCCAGCTCCAGATCCCAGCACTTGGTCATCACCACCCTCCTCTGCTGAGCACGTCCTTGGGGAAGCATTCATGGGAAACACAAGTATCCACTTTCTGTACAGTCAGAGACATCTGTCCACAGAGCCTTTCCTCAAATGTCCTTGTTACAAATTTCCAAGAATCTTCCAGCCAACTCCTCAGCCAGCCCATCACACTATTGGTCACAGCCTGTGAACTGGCAAATACTCGCAGGCCTGGGTGTTTTTCCCCAGTCAAGTGAGCAGTCAGGTGCTCTTCACCCCTGGTGCTCACTGACGTCCCAGAAAGGGGCTGCAGTGCTGCCACTGCCCACTGGGTGGTGCCTGCCTGCGGTCAGAGCCATTTGTAAGTCAGGCTGAGCCTTCTCTCCCCTGTCAGGGGATCCTAGGAGCTCCCATGGGACCACAGGCACAGACTGGGTGGGGAAAGGCAATGCTGTGTGAGGGAGGGGCCATGGGCATTGGGCCGTGTCTTCCTGTAACTCAGCTGTGAATGCAGGGCCTGCTCAGTGGGTGCTGCGTGCAGTACACTCTCCCATGTGATGATGGAGTGGGGCTGTGCATGCCCTACTGTGCAGCCTCTGAATCAGCTCACAGCCAGTGTGACAGTTAGATGGGATAATAGGTAGTAGTTATGTCAGGTACCCTTGGAATAATAAAAGGGTAGTCCCTTTGCGAGTTAACAAGATGCAGGTTTCTCTTCAGAAGCTTCCTTTAGAAAGAAGAAAGCAGATCCCACCCTTCTGAGTCTATAGTTTTATCATGAACCTAGAAAGAAGAAGTCACCTATCCCACCCTTCTGATGGCTTTTCTGTTTTATCATAAGTGGGATAGACAGGAATAAAATCTGACCCTCTGATGGGTTTTGTCTCCACCCTTTGATTGATTGTTCCCTGAATTATGCATTAAAGACACCACTTCTACCAGCTTCTCAGGTCGGCCTCTCTAGAACCCTGCCTGCTGGTTACCATGGCAGGAGGTTTCTGACTTTAATATATCTTGCTTTGCTCACTGCCTTGTCTGCATGGAAATTCTATGTGATACTAGGACCAACGTCGTCTCCTTTGTCATTGTTTTACCTCTAACACCAGTTCATGGGGGCGACTCAGGTTGCATGGTGTCTTGCTTGCCCATCAGTATGTGTTCAGTCTCTACTAAGGCCCAATAGGAAGCCAAGAGCCATTTCTCAAAAGGAGTGTAGTTTTCCAAAGAGAATGGTAGGGTTTTGCTCCATCATCCTGTGGGCCAACAATCTGACTCCTCTAATGACATCTGCCAAAGGCTCCATCAATACCCACATCTGCTGCTTTAAGTTCCACTGGGTCTGCTTGCTCCAATGGGCCCCATGGAAGAGCAGCTTAAGTGGCAGGAGCTGTTTCTTGTTCTGAGCCCCATTGTATGGTAGCGGCTTCTGTGTCACCTGGTAAATGGTCAGAGTAGCACACCCAGATAAGAAATATGTTGCCTCTAATTCCAAAAGTCTTACCTGGCATTTTCAGTTGTACAAGGGGCCAGAGGGAACAACTTCAAAGAGGTAGTTCAGCATGCCCACACCAGAGGAGCCACAGAATTTCACTGAGGTAGGAGGCCTCTGAATTTTTGTCGAGTTTATAGCTCACATTTTCCCATGTGAATGTCTTTCCAGCGAGTCATGAGTAATGCTGCTTGTTGCTCACTAGGTACAATCAACATAATGTCATCAATGCATCAGTGTGACACTTTAAGGCAGAGCAATGGTATGGAGATCTCTGGGAAGTAAAATATGATGCATGGCCAGAGAACTGATAAATAAACCCCTGATGCAGGTCATTGAAGATGTGCTGCTGGCTTTGCCAGCTGAAAGGAAACTGCTCCTCCTTGTCTCCATTAACAGGAACAGTGAGAGGCAACTCCTAATCAATAGCTCTACATTAGGAACAAGGGGGTGTACTAGATGTTCAAACAATGAGCCCACGTCTCTCACAGCAGCTGCAAAAGGAGCCATCACCTGGCTAAGCTTATGAAAACACTATGATTCTCCAGCACCCATCTCCCTTGTTCACAGGCCTAACAGTTGACTGGGGATGTCAGGGGACTCACTACCCCTCTGTCATTCAAGTCCTTGACAGTGGAGGTAATCTTGGTGGTCCCTCCATGAATGTCACATTGCTTCTGGTTTATGATTCTGGCTTAGGATTATTGGAGACAATTTTGGAAGCTTCCATTTGGTCTTTCCCACCATAGCTCTTATTTTACAGGCCAGGAACAAATGTGCAGAGATTGGCCAGTTGCCGAGTTTGTCTATATTGGTCCATTTGCTGTTGCTGTAACAAAATACTCAGAGCAGGCTAATGGATAAGGGAAGGAGGTTTATTTGGTTCATGACTGTGGTGGCTGGAAGTCCACACAGCATGGTGCTGGTCCTGGGCAGGGCCCCTCCAGCTGCATCGCATGGTAGAGAAGTGGCCACATCCAGCAGCAGCCAGGGTGTGGGTAACACATAACACATAACACAGCTTCTTAGGCACTAATCCAGGCATAGCTGACCTGACCTACTCCCATGAGACAGCACTAGTCCATTCATGAGCATTGAGTCCTGTGATCTACTTATCTTCTACTAAACCTCACCTCTAAAAGTTTTCAAATTAACCCTGTCCCTTGGAGACCAAGCTTTCAGCACGTGAACCTCTGGGAGACACAATCCAATTCCATCCAAACCATACAACTCAGCTGCTGGCCCTGAAAGTTCATAATGCAAAATGCATTCACTCAATGGCAAAAGACTGAATAGCTCAACTCTTGCTAGCATTGCTCAAAAGCCCAAGCCTAAAGTCTCATCTGAGAGCAGATGGAAGATCTGTCTTTGTCTCTCCTTTTCTTCCTCTCTGTGCCACTCTGCCTTTCCAAATAAATACATCTTTTAAAAGACCACGTATTTTGAGCCCCTTTAGACAAAAAGTTTATAATAGGTAACTCTATGGAGACAGAAAGGTCAGTGCTTACCTGGGGCTGGGGTTGGAATGGGGCACATGCATGAGGTTTATTTCGGAGGTGAGAGAAGTGTCCTACCATTATATTGCAGTGACAATCTTGCAACTCGATTAGTATATAAAATCATTGAGTTGTACACTTAAAATTGATGAATTTTGCGGTATGGAAATTTACCTTGATAAATCTGTGGGAGGGAGAGTGTGGAGACATTTTGTGCTGTGCCATTGCTTAGGGAATTTGCCTCCCATATCACAGTGCCAGCTTGAGTCCCAGCTGCTCTGCTTCTGATCCAGCTCCCTGCTGAGGCAAATGTGAAAGCCACAAAAGGCGTTCCAAGTACTTGTATCCCTGCAACCCACATGGGAGATCCAGGTGGGGCCCCAGGCTCTTGATTCTAATGGCCCATCCCTAGCTGTGTGGTCATTTGGGGAGTGAACCAGTAAACGGAGAAATTCTTTCTTGTTCTGTGGGAAAGACTAAGTGGAAACTTCTAAAATTGTCTCTCCCCTGTCTCTGTTGTTCTTTAAAATCAATAAATAAATCTTTTTTAAAAAGCTACAGAGAAAAATTACATGGCAAGAAGGCATAGAAAGTCAAGGGATTTTTTTAGGAACTTCAAACTATGTATTTGTTTGTTTGTTTGTTTTCATTTTATTCTGAACAGCAGAAAATTATAGATCTTCATCTGCTGGTTCACTCCACACATGCCTGCAACAGCAGCTAATGTAGAACCATTGCATTTGTTCTTCGGAGATAAGGAGCTGAAGACATACAAATACTCCTAGACTGCTTGACTTCAGCAGCTTGGTCTCCCTTTCTACGAGTGCCTCTGATCATATTGCTTGGAGCTTCTCTTTTCTTTATTTAATAAACTTTGCTTCTTCTACTCCCACTGCTGTGTCAGTCTCACAAATCGTCACTGATGCCAGAACAGGAACTGGGACTCATCTCACCCGGTTCCCTGTGACACCTGCGGTCTAAGGGATGCCAGTGTCGCAAGCCACAGCTCAGCCAACTGCTCCACAGCGTCAGCCCTGGGGCTGAAGCTCCTGTGTGATGTGAAGATTCGTCCACCAGGAGCCCCATCCTGCAAGGAGGCCGGGTGCCCTCATCTCAGGAGGACAAAGTGAAAGTGCTCTGGGTGGTATCTGGGTCGCCTGTGGAACTGGAGGCCCTCGGGGTTGAAGGGAACCCCGGGGATGGTCTCACCTGTGGTTTGCTAACTTCATTTTCATCAGATCAGCTGTAGGGACGGGGGGCGGTCAGGAATTTCCTCCAAGGTCGCTGACTGGGCCACCTTCCAGGCAGCACTGATGCTGGTACTTGGGGCCCAGCCACGGCCTCAGTGGGCACGGAACGTGCTGAGGCTCTCTGGGCCGATGCGTCTGCTCGACCCCACCCCAGTCATGTCAGGGCCTCCTTCCTTCCTCCCCCTCTCCTTTCTTTAAGCTTTCTTTTCTTGTGTCATCTTTCTGTCTGCTTCTTTTCAATTTTTATTTATTTTTTGCTTATTTATTAATCTGATAAAATTTAATTTTCTGTTAAGAATACCCTTTTCCATTTGACTTCATTTTATTATTATTATTATTATCATTATCATTATCATTATTATTATTTGAATGGCAGAGATACAGAGACAGAGAGGGAGGGAGGGAGAGAAAGATATTCCATCTGCTAGTTCACTCCCCAAATGGTGACTTGGGTGGAGCTAGGCAGATTGAAAGCCAGGAGCCAGGAGGTTTTTCTGGGTCTCCCATTCAGGTGCAGGGGCCCAGGCTCTTGGGTCTTCCTCCACTGCTTTCCCAGACCATTAGCAGAGAGCTGGACTGGAAGTGGAGCAGCCAGGTCTCGAACTGGCACCCACATGGGTTGCTGGCACTGCAGGCTGTGGCTTTACCCGCTTCGCCACAGCTGTAGCCCCAGTTGACCTTGTGTGTGTGTGTGTTCGTGTGTGTGTGTGTGTGTTTTATCTTTCTACTGGGACACTTCAAACACTTTGTGGGAAGTGTATATTATGAAATTGGAATTTTTGTACCAAAGTAAACTGATCTTTTACCTGTTTTCCATGATATTTATTGGCCCCTTGTACATCTCAGTGGTTGCAGGGGAATGAGGCCTCCTCATCTGCCCTTGACCCTCAGGTGTGGACATGGACTGGATGTACATTCTGAGCCAGGTTGGGCAGGGGTCCCAGGCCAAGAGGGCTCTGCTGTTGACCTCTGGGTGGGGCTGGGCAGACCCTGGTCCTTTGGAGGGAGTGAGAGCATCCGGATGTTCCTGAGGCACACTTGCTTGTAAACATCAGTTGTGGTGGTGACAGCCTGGACTGGGGGTGGGGGCGCAGACTCCTCCCCCCTGAGGGGCAGATGGCAGCCAGAGGGAGAGCGTCCACCAGGGCTCTGCTCAGCAGGTTGATCAGCCCACCAACTGGGTTCATGCTAGTTACAGATGGCAAGGAAAATTTTTAAAATTGAAACAAGGAATACTACTGTGTGCGTGCACGCATATGTGTGTCTTTTTTTTTTTTCAAAAAGGGTGAAAGTAGAAAACAGTTCTTTATACTTTTTCCCAGAGAGGATAACACAATAAGATTTTTATCTTCACATTATCAAGGTAAAGGAATCTTTTTTATCAGACTGTGCTTCTGCGAAAAGCAATGGGTAAGGCGAGTATTTGGGTGGCAGTTAAGACCCAGGATAAGACACCTGCGTCCACAGAATGCCTGGCTTCGATATCTGGCTGCAGCTCCTGGATCCAGTTTCTTCCTCACACAGACCCTAGAGGCAGTGGTCATGGCTCACATATGGGGTCTCAGCCACCACATGGGAGACTGGACTGAGTCCCCAGCTCCTGGCTTTGGCAACAGTGTGAGCATTCAGAGTGAAAAGGGGTGGGAGCTTGTTCTCTCTCTCTCTCTCTCTCTCTCTCTCTCTCTCTCTCCATTCCTCTCCCCCCCACCCTCCCTCATCCCTATCTTTCAAATAAATTAATTAAAAAGAAAAAAAGAAAAGAATGGAAGCTTTTCCATTAAAATAGTATTTTAAAATTTTTTTTATTTATTTTATTTATTTGAGAGGCAGAGGGGGGGAGTGGGGAGACAGAGAGAAAGGTCTTCCCTCCACTGGTTTATTTCCCAAATGATAACAGTGGCCAGAGTGGGTCAATCTGAAGCCAGGAGCCAGGAGCTTCTTCCCAGTCACCACGCACGTGCAGGGAGGGATCCAAGCAGAGATCTGGATTGGAAGAGGAGCAGCCAGGACAGGAACTGGCACCCATATGGAATGCTAGCGCCACAGGCAGAGGCTTAGCCTACTATACCATAGTGCCGACCACAGCTATAGTATTTTTTAATTTTGCTGTTAAAAATAGAAAGTTTATTTTTAGAAATAATACCACCCCAAGCATTCATCTAAATAGCAACAGATGCAAGTGGAACTTAGAAATGGCGCAGCTGGGCTACCGGCTTCCATACCCAGAGGCGGTGAGCTGGGCACTAGCAGACGTTGAACCAAGGCTTCAGGAAGGGCCAGTTCACAGGCGTGGATGGGGCCAGCAGCCCCAGTTTCCAGCCGGGCCCAGCGGGTGCATGAGAGCCTCTGGAGCAGCACAGGAGTGCCATCTTCCTGTGTACGATGGACCCCACTTTGGCCGGGCAGCCTCTGTGACTGGTCCTTATGCTCTTAGCCCTTTGCGGGGCTGGCAGCTTGCTCTTCTTCCTTTGGTTCCTGGCTGTGTTTGTAAAAATAGTGTTTAAATTATAATAATTTTATTTTATTTTTAATCTAATATTTTCTAATATTTATTTATTTGAAAGAGAGACTGACAGGCAGTGGCAGAGAGAGGAGAGGGAGAGAGAGAGAGAGAGAGAGAGAGAGAGAGAGAGAGAGTCTCCAACCACTAGTTCACACCCTAAATGGCTGTGTCTGCCAGAGCTGGGCCGATCCACAGCCAGGGGCTTCCCAGGTCTCCCTTGTGGGTGCAGGGGCCCGAGCATTTGGGCCATTCTCCACTGCTTTCCAAGGCCATCAGCAGAGAGCAGGATCAGAAGTGGAGCATCCAGGACTCGAACCGACACCTATATGAGATTTGGCACAGCAGGCAGTGGTTTTACCATTTAGGCCACAGTGCCAGCCCCTAAAATTTTAATCCATTTAATATACTTTGGGTTAACAGTTGTTTTATGGCTGAGGTATTTATTGAAAGCTATTTGGAAAGTACTAGAAATAACTAAGAGGTATGACCTGTCTATTAACAGGAAGTAAAATATTAACTCAATAGCATTAGGATAATTTATATTTTAAGCAAGAACCCCTTGGTGCTTAGTGAATAGCAGTCATGTTAAAGTTGATGGGCCGTGGTCCTGGGAGCTGAGGAGTCCTGGTCCATGGTCCTGGGAGTGGGAGTTGCTGTGTGCTGCCCTCCTGCTGGAGCTCATCTGCTCCTGGAAGCTTTTGTTACAGAAAAGCTGACCTTGGCAGGACACTCCCTCTTCCCCTCCCTCTCCTTCTCCTTCTCCTGCCTGATACTCAGGGCAAAGGCTGGGCTGCAGGCAGAGATTAGTGTCCAGGTGGTGTCATCGTGGGGGCAGCTGAGAATCCAAGGCCCTTGGCAGCTCTTTCTCACTCTGAATTGTCTGCAGCTGGGGCTGGGGTGAGGGCTGGGGGAATGGGAGGGATGGGGGTGAGGGCTGGGGGAATGGGAGCCAGAGTCTCTCTGCAGCTCCAGGCCGCCCCTCCCCTAGGAAGTTCCTGGTATCAGGAGGTGCAGGGTTCCTGTCCTACTGCATCTGCTTCCATCTATGACAGGAGCTGCAGGAATCTACTGTGTGTAGCTCAGATCCTGACACTAAACAGTCATGGACTGAAATTCAGTTTCTTCTGTGATTTCCTGAAAGTTCCCGGCATCTCTGGGCCTGGGGAAGTCTCTGTGCTGGGCAGGGGCAGGTGGTGGCTGAGGGGGAGGGGCTGAGGCACTGTGAGCTCTAAGCAGGCTGTGCTGCAGCCACTCCCAGGGCAGCTGTGGTGCTGTCTCCTGGCTGTGCTCCTGCTGACAACAGGGAGAGAGGTCCACAGGGCAGGGCACTTCCTGCCCAGGCTGCTTCTGCAAGCTTTCACTGTAGATGGTGGAAGGAGACGCAGGGGCTGGCTCTTCTGGCTGGGAGGTCCTGGTGGGGCCCCAGGGCCAGGGCCTCTGCAGAGGCTGCTGCACTGTGCCAGCTCTGCTGCTGCTCTGGTCTCCTGGGAGCCCACTGCCTCCTGGAAGTCAGGAATCCTGGGCCCCAGCGTTGGACCTGGAAGCAGGGGTTGTGCGCTGAGATTTGCAATCTGCTGGGGTCTCTGTGGCTCTGAAGTTTCTGGAGCTGCTGCATGTTAGACCCTGCAGGAAGTCACAGCTTCCATAGCTGGGAAGAAGGAGGAGCAGGTAAGCTGGCTTGAAGACGCCTGTGGGGGAGGAGGAGGAAGGCAGGGAGCAGCTGGCTGGGCAGGAGGCTGAGAGTGTGGTGGGGCACAGGCAGTGGGAGGGGGCGGCTGAGGATGTCTCAGTCCAGGGAGACCAGGACAGCAGTGAGCACTGAGCCTTTACTCACTTCTCTCACTTCTGCTCCTCAGTGTCTGCTGGGACCAGGCCCTGTTCTAACCTCACGGGGTGACAGCAGCGACACAAAGGCATGGACCCCTCCCTGCATTGGAGGGGGCTGCTGTTACCTCCCCCATTTGCTGATCAGGACCCTGAGCCCAGGAAGGCCAAGGACCTTGCTAGCAATGAAGTCACCCAGAGTGACCGAAACTGCAGGGAGCCTGGCAGAGGGGCCCTTGAGCCCATTCTTAACCAGAGCAAAGCTTCCTCCCTCTCCCTCCTTACAAATAGTGTGTGAAACTTTTTTTCCTTACAGGCAGAATTAGATAGTGAGAAAGAGAGAGACAGAGAGAAAGGTCTTCCTTCTGTTGGTTCACCCCCCAAATGGCTTCTACAGCTGGTGCACTGTGCTGATCCGAAGCCAGGAGCCAGGTGCTTCCTCCTGGTCTCCCATGGGGTGCAGGGCCCAAGGACCTGAGACATCCTCCACTGCACTCTCTGGCCACAGCAGAGAGCTGGCCTGGAAGAGGAACAACCGGGACAGAACCAGCACCCCAACATGGACTAGAACTCGGGGTGCCAGCGCCGCAGGCAGAGGATTAGCCTAGTGAGCCACAGAGCTGGCCCGGAACTTTTTCTTATGAAGGCTCATTTTGTCTTCTCTGTGGCCCTGACTCCCACCAGTGTAATTAGCTGCTCATGCAGAAATCTTCAAGTGTTGAGAGAGTGAGGATTTACATGTCAGCAGGAAATTGTGTGGGAACCTGCTGAACCAAGGACCATGATCTGGCCTGTGAAGTAAGAGGCTGGGAGTGGGGGTCAAATTTAGGTGAACACCACAGTCACAGATGCCACAGTGCTTGGTCCCTGGGGATGGGCAGCACTGTGGCATCTGTGTCTATGGTGTTCAGTGAGCATGTATCTGTCTCTGATGCTTCTCAGGGACACCCAGGTCACCACTGGAGGTTGAAGAGCTGCAGGAAGCAGGAGGTGGTTGTCCTTCAGGGTGAGTGGCCTGAATCAGGGTCCTCTTTCCTGGTGGGGTGGGTCCTGGGCACTGTGTGCATAGTGCATGGTTTCCTCCGTGGGGCCCCTGGGGCTGAGAAAGAAGAGACCTGATTTTCCAGGTGGAGGAACTCATTCCGGGTGAGAAGAGGGGGGGCTGTTTCCCCCCAGGCTGCCCTGAGGGTTCCCTGGCACTGCAGTCTCCCCAGAAGGGCTGGTAGAGCCCCGGCCCAGCTGTCTGTGCTGTCGGGATCCTGTGGGCCCCACGGTGCTGGCGTGCTGAGCCTGTAAGGAAGGCTTTGCTGCTGTGAGGGCTGACGGGAGGACCCTGTCCTGCTGGTGCTCTGGGGCTGACCTGCCTGCTGGCCCAGGCCTCCTCCTCCCCGCCTCTCTCCCCAGATCTGAGGACATGGAGCACGGCTGCCACCCCTCTCTGCTCTGCAGTCTCCCCTCCCTGCTTCTCCTCGCCCAGCTGCCCACGTGGGGGTCTGCAGGTGAGTCTGTCCCTGTCTCTCCCGGGGTCCTCTTCAGGGAGTGAGTGGACCCCCAGCCCTCTCAGTCAGGATGGGATGAGATTTGTGGGGGCCCAGGCTCTAGAAAGGCGATGGGGCTCCCCCAGCCATTACTTGTCATTAAACATTTACTACCAGTCACTCACCAATAAAGTGAGCATGTGTGATCTCGACAATTGTCTAGGGATTTGGGGTATTTAATCAATTGATTAATTTTTAAAAATTTATTCTAGATTTACAGACACAGAGAAGGAGAGATAAACAAATCTATCCACTAGTTAACCCCCAAACAGCTGCAATGGTTGGGTCTATGCCAGGCTGAAGACAGGAGCTAGGAGCCTCTTCTGGGCCTCCCATGTTGGTGCAGGGGCCAGGCACATGGGCCATCTTCCACTGCTTTCCCAGATGCATTAGCAGGGAGCAAGATTGTGGAAGTGGAACGGATGGGACATGAATTAGTGCCCAAATGGGATGCTGGTGTCACAACCTAACCTGCTAGAAGGAAAATTTGCATTTTAAGTACATCTCAAATTCAGTGGAGGAGAAAACTACAGACAGAAACAATAAACTTAGGAGACAAGGTGGGGAGCTTCCTGGTGTGGCTGAGTGACCCAGGAGCTCTGAGGGAGTCCCCCGGGTGCTCTGTGCTCAGTTTCTAGGCTTGTCCTCCCCCAGGCCAGGTTAGGGCCATGGTGGTTCATGACCAGGAGAGTCAGCTCCCTGGGACTGCTCACAAACACTTAGACATTGTTGGGCCACCCCATACCGAGTGAGTCAGGAGTTCTGGGGTGGGACCTGTGATCTGGGTTTTACAAACTGTCCTGTGGATTGTGGGGCACGCTCAAGGTGGAGACTCCCTGTGTAGGAATTTCTTCATGGGACAGCCTGGGGCCAGGGGCCAGGCTCAGGAGGGCTTCTGTGACATCCGTTCTGGGCCACAACCTGTGGTTTGAGGATCTTATCCAGATTCAGAGTCATCACTGCTCAGTCCCTCAGCCTGGGGGTCACCTCTTCCAGCACCTGTTCCCAGTCTGCCTGTTCTTCCCCTGTGGTCTGTGTGTCTCTGCCCCCTGCCCGTGTCTCTCAGTTCTCAGTCTATTCTGTGTCCACAGACGAGTTCCAGGTGATCAGCCCCTCAGATCCCATTGTGGCAGAGTTGGGTGGTGACACCATTCTGCCCTGCTCCCTGGTCCCAGCCATGAATGCAGAGGACATGGAGCTGCGGTGGTTCCGTACCAAGTTCTCAGAAGCGGTGTTCGTCTATCGGAACGGCCAGGAGCAGAATGAGGAGCAGATGCCCCAGTATGCAGTGCGGACATCGCTGGTGAGGGATCTGTTAACCCATGGGAAGGCTGCTGTTTACATTCTGGAGGTCCAGGCTTCAGACAATGGGAGCTACACCTGCTTCTTCCAGAAGGGAGGCCGCTATGCAGAGGCCATTCTAGAACTGCAGGTGGCAGGTAAGTGGCTTGATTTGTATTCTACATCTACACTTTGGGAATATTGGGAATATTGGAAACTCACGTAATTAAGCAGCTCATTTTATACGTGTGGGAAAGACGGCTCACTGCCTCAATCTGTTTCTTCACTATAAACCTTGTATATGGAGCCCCTATTGTACCAGGGACTCATGAGTGAAGCAGATTCTTGCCCTTTGTAGTATATATTCTAGAGGCTGAGATAACAAAAAAGTGAAATAAATGAATGGTTGGATACAGTTAGAAGGGGATATTTACTAAAGAAAAAAAAATACCAGAAGGCCAAGTGTGAAAATGAAGGGAACAGAATACAGGGTAGGGAGTGAGGGCAGCTCCTGGTGCTACACAGGGATCAGGTGGGGCCTGGTTAATGATCTCAGCACAGCTCACAGGAAGTAGGTGTCTCACCAAGTGGATATCTGGGGGCACAGAGTTCAGTGCAGTGGGGCACCCAGAGAGAAACCCTATATGGGAGCAAGTCTGGTGTGCTCGGGGCATTCATGGGGCACTGTGGTGAGTGGGGGTGTGATGTGGGGATGCAGTAAGTACCAGTAGGACTATAATAAAGAGGGAGATATCCCTGGACTAGCACTGCCCCTACTGACCAGGAAAAGTTCATTCAGCATAGACATTTGTGCTGGCCAATGAGTATTGCAGTAAAAGTCCCAAGAGCCCCCTGAGCACTGGAATGTGAGCAGGCAGGGGCAACACATAGCATAGCAACCATGGCCATTCACAGTGAACCAAGTAGCCCTTGTCACTGGGTGTGTGGTCTGTGAGGGGCACAGATGATGGAGTTTGAGGGGAGGTAGGGGGAGGGGTGCAAGGAGGATCCCAGGTCAGGGTAGGTGCTGTGTGCTGTACTGAGGGTCTGCATGCAGGAGGGGAAACTTTATTTTTTTTTATTTTTGGACAGGCAGAGTTAGACAGTGAGAGAGACAGAGAGAAAGGTCTTCCTTTTTCATTGGTTCACCCCCTAAATGGCCGCTACAGCCAGCGTGTTGTGGCCGGCACACTGCGCCAATCAGAAGCCAGGAACCAGGTGCTTCCTCCTGGTCTCCCATCTGGGTGCAGGGCCAGAGGACTTGGGCCATCCTCCACTGCAATCCTGGGCCACAGCAGAGAGCTGGACTGGAAGAGGAGCAACCGGAATTAAAACCCGGGATGCCGGCACGCAGGCAGAGGATTAGTCTAGTGAGCTGCAGCACCGGCCATGGAGGGGAAACTTTCAACAGAGCAGAGGCGGGAGTACTGACTGAGGTGACTGGGAGGAGGTGAGTGGGGGGTGAGCAGAGGGAGGTGTGGAGAGCAGTTCTGAGGATTTGAGGATGACTGTGTGACCTCAGACAGCCACAGTGTGGTGGGGGCAGGGCCAGACGGGGGGCAGTCCAGAAAGCAGACCCAGCTGAGTGAGTGGATCTGGGACACAGAGAGTTAGGAGGGGAAGCGGTGACTGCAGAGACTGCCAGGGGTTTGCACTGCTGTTTGTTCTTCAGTGGAGGGAATATTGGTAATTGTGTTTCAAGGACACTTTCCTGTAATAACTGTATAAAATAGCTGGGAAACCTCAGTGGCACATGGCCAAAGATATTTATTCAAATGGGCACTGAGTGATTTAAACTGATCTGGGTTGGATTTGGCTAGTATCAGGTGGGTTTGCTCACACACTGTTGGTCTGGTTGTGGAAATAAAACCAAAACCAAGGTTCTTTCCTAGCAATCCTCTTTGCAAAGGGACTGGAGAAAGACAACACTTTGATTGGTCAATAAAAACAAAACCAGAACACATTACACATCACAGGAAATCCATTAAAAGTTTCAAAGACATAAAGAAATCTTTTTAAATGTGTGTAGCCAAGCAGATATAATATGCATTGCACATATTTTAAAAAGTCTTATTTAGCTTTATGCAGTTGGGTGTTTGCTTCACACCATGGCACCCAAGGGCAGAGTGGGCATGGGAGTGAAGAAGCAGATCGTTTAAGAGAATGGAGGCTGGCACCGTTGCTCACTAGGCTAATCCTCTGCCTGCGACGCCGGCACCCTGAGTTCTAGTCCCGGTTGGGGCACCGGATTCTGTCCCGGTTGCTCCTCTTCCAGTCCAGTTCTCTGCTGTGGAGCGTTGCCCAGGTCCTTGGGCCAACAGCATCACTGCCTGTGACCTTAGTCTCCTTCTACTCAGTTCCTTCGTTTGGGGCAGTGATGGCCCTGGGCTTCAGTCTGGCAGTGTGTGGGGCCAGCAGCCACTCTCTGAGCTCCTGGCATGGGCAGCCTTCTCCAAGGACGGGGCCTTGATGGGTGGGGCGGGGACCTCACGTGGAGCAGGGCATGCAGAGCACCTCAGGGTGGATCCTGCTGACAGCCACTGGGCAGGTGCTCAGCTGCTCCTCCCTCCCCGTCTGGTCCTGCTGGGATCTGCCCCAGTGTGGGCCCCTCACCCCCATGGGCGAACGTGTGGGTCCCTGGTCCATGGAGAATGTGGTGCCCCAGCACAGAGCACAGTGAGCAATGGCAGTGCTGGTGGGAGCAGTGGCCGATGCAGTGATTGTAGCCACTGATGTGGCCCCGGCTGCTGGGCCCTTGGTGGCTCCTATCAAGCTACCTGGCCCCTGTTCATGGTGTGATGAGGGCCCAACATGAGGGTCAACAGCAGTCTGAAGTGTAGGGTTGTTGAATAAATTGCCCAGAACGTGAACAAAAGTGTTTTTTTTTTTTTTATTTCAAATGAAAGGCAAGCAACACAGAGACAGAGATCTCCATCCACAGATTCACTCTCCAAATGCTTACAATAGCTGGTATGTGGCCAGGCTGAAGCCAGGATCCCAGAACTCCTGAGTCTCCCCTGTCTGTGGCAGAGACACAAACACTTGATCCCTCACCTGCTGGTTCCCAGCGTGCATATCCAAGAAGCTACACTGGAAGCAGAGGGGACTGGAACCCAGGCCCTCAGATATGGGATGTGGGCATCTCAAGCATTATGTTAACTGCTGCACCAAATGCCTTCATCCATGTTTTCAAAATAAACAACAATTAATCCTCAAATAAGACTTGAAGCAGATATAATACCTGCTTATCACACAGAGCTCACCTTAATGGGCCTAGTAATTGTAGTGGCCATCTCTCTTAGTTAATAGGCTTTATCTGGAGGGAAAACAAACTTCTATTTTTTTTAATGATTTATTAATTTTATTTGAAAAGCAGAGATACAGAGAGAGAGAGAGAGAGAGAGAAAGTGGGAGGAAAGGAGGCAGGGGAGAAACAGAGAGAAAGAGAGAGACAGAGAATTTTTCTTCCATCTGCTGGTTCACACATGGCTGCAATGGGCCTGAGCCAGGCTGAAGCCAGGATCCAGGAGCTTTTTCCAGGTCTGCTAATAATGCAGGGGCCCATGTATTTGGGCCATCTTCAGCTGCCTTCCCAGGCACATGAGCAGGTAGTTGAATCAGAAGTAGAGCAGCCAGGATTCCTACAGGTGCCCATAAGAGATGCCAGGATGGTGGTCAGAGGCTTAACCTTCTAACCTCAGTGATAGCTTTACTTGTCCTATTTTTATAACTGAAGTAGTCTCACTTACTGATGTGAGCCTCTGATGCTTCCACAGAAAGGCTGAGAAAGTAGTACTGTCTCTTTATAAAATATGTGAAAATTAAAAAATATAAAAAATTTATAAAGCGTACAAAAATGTTTTCATTTCGATGTGTTGTCTCCCAGGTCCCTGAAGAAGGCATTCCTGGGTCATTAAGCTGACAAAAGGCCTATCTGCTTTTCAAAATGATAATATTTCAATGAACAGAAGCATTTATAGTTCCCAGTGTTCTAATGTTAATGCCTGAAAAGGGAGGAGAGGGGGAATTTTCCTCTGATTTTCAACAGGGAAAAGAGATCTTACTTCAATACTCATTGTTCTTATAGTCAACTGGGGAGGTCACCACGTGGACCGTGCCTGGGTGTGTTCCCATTCTTGACTGTGGCTGCCCTAGGACAGCATCTCCCAGAGAGGCTGGGTGACCAGCAGTGCCCTGAAGTCTCATCTTGCAGTGGCTGCCCTAGGCGGGTCCTTCCTA
The DNA here is from genome assembly GCF_051225735.1 of Oryctolagus cuniculus. Lineage (NCBI taxonomy): Eukaryota > Metazoa > Chordata > Mammalia > Lagomorpha > Leporidae > Oryctolagus > Oryctolagus cuniculus. The sequence continues at coordinate 138,110,612 of NC_142871.1, read as the reverse complement.
AGGCAATGGCAGAGGCAAAATCACTGACACAAGTGCTTTTCAAACGTCTCCTTAAGTCCCATGGGCTAGTCTCTCATTGGCCAGAGTGAGTCACATGACCAACCTCAGAGCCAGAATGTGAAGGAGCTACAGCATGGTGGAGAGCCAGCTCCTTTGAAGAGGAACAGTACACGGGTATTTAATACTCAATTATCACACATAGGTCACAGGTGTGAACTCAGTTCTGAAATTGTGACTTTCATGTCTGTAAGGAAACTTGGCAGAGATAACTCAGGGTGTGGATATGAGGGAAGCAGTGGGGACAGGGTTGTTAACTGGTGCAGTATTGGAAGTGATTTACAGAGAGAGGCAGTGGGAATCACAGCAGGTGCCCCAGGAGTGAGTGGGGTGAGGGGATTAGAGGTTCAGGATGGAGTCCTGGGGTCAAGTTCCTGCTCCTGGTTTCTCTGGGCCTCAGTCTTCCCATCTGCAGTGTTGAGGAGAAAGCCCCCTACTCTGTGCCCCCATGGGTCCCAGGGCTCTTTCCCCTCCTTCAGGCCACGCCCTCCCACAGAATCTCCAGAATGGAACACAGTGACTCCCCTGTAGCTGTGCCACACCCAGACCCTGCTGAGGCCCTGAGCCAAGTGGTCTCCAAGGTCTCCACAGCTCCCCTCTTGCAGGCCTGGGCTCCGCCCCTCAAGTGCACATTGAAGGGCAGGAGCAGGACGGGGTCCGCGTGGTGTGCAAGGCCTCAGGCTGGTTCCCGAAGCCCCAGGTGCAGTGGACAGACCTCAGCGGGAAGAAGTTCCTGGAGTTCTCTGAGGCCCATGCCCAGGATGCAGCAGGGCTGTTCAGCGTGGAGGCGGCTCTGGTGGTGAGAGACAGCTCTGCAGGGAGTGTGAGCTGCTCTGTCCTCAACCCCATCCTGGGCCAGGAGAAGGCAATGGCCATGTCCATCCCAGGTTGGTGCTGCTTCTCATTCCTGGTAGGGCTTGGGAGGTGGAGCTGGCATCCCTGAGTGTGCGGGGTGGGCCTGGGTGCTCCCCTGACTGGGTCTCCCCCTGGGCCCCAGAGCCCTTCTTCCCGCAGGCCTCTCCCTGGAAGGCAGCTTTTGCTGGGAGCCTGACGGTGCTGGGGCTCCTGCTCTTTGGGGCTGGCTGCTTCACCAGGAGAGAGCACTCTGCAAAGCTGCAGGAGAGGCAGAAACAGGAGATGCTGTGCTGGGCTAAGGAGGAGGACCAGCGGGCAGAGGAGGAGGCACTGAAGGCCAGAGGTAGGGGCCCAGGAGCCAGGCAGGCGGGGCAGCTGGTGCTGAGAGGAAGGATGCTGGGAGATGAGTCTGTGGGTTCTGCTCTCCAGAGCAGGTGGCTGTGGAGACCCAGACAGGAGAGCTGGAGGCTGGAGCTGTGGGTGGGTCTGGAGTAAGAACTTTTCTAGGATGCCGAAGAGGTTTTCCTGTGGTTCTCCAGGCACACGGTCTCTCCTTTCCTTGGGCACAGGAGTTCATGATGCTTCACTCTCTTTCAGATGAGCTCCAGGCAGAACTCGGTAAGCTCTGCTCCCCTCCTGAACTCACCGTGTCCCTTTGTGGAGGACACTCGGGGTCTCAGCTCACCTGTTCCCTGTGCTGCTTTTCAGATCAGAGGAAGACAGCTTACCTGGCTGGTGAGTGACTCTCCAGATGTCCCGTGGTCTCCTGTCCCCCTGTGCCCAGCTGTCCCCTCCTTGTCTCTGTCCAGGCACAGACATGTGGACCACTCATTGGGTGCAGCAGTGCCAGTGGTGGTGGCAGAACCCTGCTCCCTGGGCTCTCTCACATCTGGGTGACTGTTTGCAGTCTGTGCTTCAAGACGTGTGTGCAATGATGGGCATGGAGTCTGCCCGCGTCCTGGGTCTCTTTCCAGTCCAGGCCTCTGCCCTTTATGAGAATTGTTAGTGATTATCCTCCAATGCTCTAGCTCTTGACTGTACCAAAGGCATATGCCAGAAGCTGTGAGAGTTCAAGACAGGAGGGAGAGAAGCAAATGAGGTCATTGAGTTTGGGGGTGTGATTTCTGCCCCCTCTCTCCCTTCAAAGCACCACCCAGGTGGCATCATTCCTATCCTGCTCCTCAAAGGTGCTTGTGTAAAATGAATGTCAGAAGACATGGCTGCTCACCAGGTGTGGAGATGTGATGGGATGAGCTGAGTGCTTCTCAGAGTAGGAATGCTTCTCTCTAGAGTATTTTATTCTAGAGTTGCTGTGGTATAGCTGTTAAACATCTGTCTGCAATTCAGACATCCCAGATGAGGGCCGATTTATGTCCTGGCTGCTCCACTTCTTCCAACTACCTTTTAATGTTCCTAGGAAAGCAGTGGAGATGGCCTAAGTACTTGGGCTCCTGCACCCACATGACAAACCAGGAATATGCTTCTGGTTTTTGCTTTGCCCTGTCCAGCCCTGGCTGTAGAGGCCATTTGGGGAGAAAACCAACGTATGGAGGATTCTCTCTTTCTCTCCCTCTCCCTCTCTGTAATTCTTCCTTTCAAATTAATAAATATATCTTTTTTTAAGAAACATTTTTTCAGGGAATGTTTGGCCCCTTAGACTCTGGAGTTGGCCTTATATCCATGTTATTTCTTCTTCTTCCTTTAGTTTCCCTGCCAGGAAATGCTATACATTAATTAACTACTATCAACATGGAGTAAATTCCTTTTATCACACTATTTTCACACAGATCGTTTTCGGTCCAAACGAACAGCAACTAGGAGCCAGTGACACAGGAGTCTTTGTGGGTTTTGAAGCACAGGACAGAGAGTTGACAGCCAAAGTCACCCAGCAGTGGGGCAGGGGTGTAACTCAGCTGTCCTGCAGGCTTCCTGATCTGTGGTCAGGGAGTTTCCCACAATCCTCTGCTGTCTGCACCTGCAGGAGGCCCCTCCTGTGCAGCCTCTCTCCTCCTGCAGAGTCTGACCTTCAGCACAGAGGACAGGGAGGGCTGAGCAGGTGGTGTGGCTGTGGTCTCACCAGGGTGTGTTTCCTTTCAGCCTGGAGGAAGGCGCAGCTGTATGCTGGTAAGTGACCTGATGGCTCCTCTGCCTCCCTGCCCTGCCTCTGCCCTGCCCCTTCTCTACCTGTGGACTCAACTCCAGATGGGCTGGGCTTCCTGCTCTCCTTGTCAGCGTTGTAGCCTCCAAGGAAAACTACAGGGCTCCTCTGTGGGACCACATCTCTGCTTCCATTCTGGGCCTTTTTCTACTGCAGGTCATGGTTAGCGTAGCAACATCTTCTTTAAACCCCTGTTCAACTGACCGTTGTCATTGGCAGGGTGACCACAGAGAGTTCAAGTGTGAGGAGAGCCTGGAACAGGGCACCGACTGTATAGATCAGGAAGTGCTGGTCTTCAGAATACTCTGGAAATCATGCTGCTCTGGACTGAGATTTTACTAAGAGGAGAGTGGTATTGGTATTCTTCTTACCCCCAAATTCCTCCCTTTATGGCCCACTTTGGTCTTCCTGGCCCTGGAATGTGGTCTTCTCTGCTTCTTTGTGCTCTGACCACTGTCCAGCCTGGGTTTCTTCCTCTAAGTATCAGTGGTTGCTGAGAATTAGTTACTCTGAGTAAATGTTCTAAATTAGAGAACGATCATCTGGCATGCTTATGGAGAAATTCCTGGGTTGGGTTCTCTGATATATCTGAAATTGTGTGCAACATTTGTGTACTCTGAGCAAGAATAGAAAACTTTAAATTTATTTGACTTGGGATGTTGCTGTGGTGTATAAAGTTAAGCCACCATCTGCAGTGCCAAAATCCCCTGTGGACACAGGTTCGAGTCCCAACTACTCCATTTCTGATCCAGCTCCTGGCAGATGTACCTGGGAAAGGGGCCCAAAGTAGTTAGGCCTCTTCACCCATCTGCAAGACCAGATAAGATCTTGGCTCCTGGCATTGAATCAGCCCAGTTCTGGCCATTGTGGCCATTATGGAGATGAACCAGAGGATGAAAGATCCCCCCACCCTTGCCGTGTATGTATGTGTGTGTGTGTGTGTGTGTGTGTTTCTTTCTCTCTTTCTTTGTAATTCTGCTTTTCAAATAAAAAAAGAATTCTTTTACAAAATGTATTTCACATGCAGAGAGTGAGAGCAAGAGCAAGAGATATTCAGTCTCCTATTTTGCTCCCTAGCTGCTAGCAACAACCATGGCTAGGCAAGGCCAAAGCCAGGAGCTGGGGCCTCAGTCCAGGTTCCCACATGCATGTCAGCAACTCAGCCCTCAGTGCTGCCTCTGGGGGTCTCCCTTGGCCAGAAGCTGGAGTCTGTAGCCTGAGCTGGGGATTGACCCAGGTTCTTCAGTGTGGGTGGTGGGTGTTTTAATCACTAAACCAAATACCTTCCATGTTTTTAAAAATATGTTTTTTTGAGTAAGAGTGAGAGAGGTAGTAAGGGAGAGAGGGAGAGAAGGAGAGAGGAAAAGAGGGAAAGAGGGAGAGAGAGAGAGAAACTCTCATTGGCTGTTCCATTCCCCAAATACCTGTAATGGCCTGGGAAGTTTTGAACTGTGCTGGAGCCAATGTCAGGAGCTGGAAACCAATCTTGTTCTCCCGCGTGATTGGCAGGAACCCAAATTGATGCATCACTTACTGCTTCCAAGGATGTGCCTTGGCCAGAGCTGGAATTAGGAGCTGGAGCTGTGATTCGAACCCAGGCACTCTGACATCAATTGCATATGTCTTAGCGCCTGCCTTTGCTGGAAGACCGAATCCTTGCCCCTGAGTAGGGGTGTGTGTGTAGGTGTGTGTGTATGTTTACAAGAACAAAAAATGTAAGATGTGATTGTTCATTACCATTTTCTCACACCTCAGAAGAATGCTGTATTCGCTGTATTTGTTAACAGCTCAGGCCCCTGCTTGATTCTTTAGAGGTGATATATAAAGACTGGAAAAGGAGAAACATAGAAAAGTAGAAATTGCTACCTAGAAAAAGGACGGCAAGCATACCATGTGAGAAAAGAACGTGTGGGGAAGAGAAGAGGAGATGAGGGAGAGAGTGAGTGCTGTGCAGGTGGCTCAGAGTGACTGCAGCGGCTGAAGGCCCAGCCCTGGTGTTGGAATGCAGGAGTATGTGGAGGGTTTACAGCGCTTGAGTGTGTGAGACAGAATTGATTCCTGATACCTTGTAGATAAATTTCAGGAAAAATCTAAATTAAAGCATATTAAAATTTGAGAGAGAGAGAGAGAGAGAGAGCAAGTCCTTTCATCCCCTGGTTCATTCCTTCAATCCTTCAGCCATCGGTGCTCCCTCCTCAGTCTACAATGGAAGGAAGTTAGAGTCCAGAGCTGAGCTAACTCTGGCGTGGAGCTGATATCACACAAGGAACTGTAAGAGGTTGGACGGCAGCCCACATAGCTGCAGCCAGAGGTCAGGATGCTTGTGTGTAGGCTCTTATGATCAATGGAGCAAACCCAGCAGCTCAAGATGACCGTGGATGCAGACCTTCACATCCCACTGCAACTCATGGATGCTCTTTCACTTTATAAATAATGCTCCAAAGTGGAGTGTGAGGGACTCCGGTTCATTACTGACAATATATACTCTTAAAGATGGGATAGCATTTGGTAGGCTGGCTATCTTGTCCCAACACTTAAAATCTCTTATATGACTGGGAAAGTAATTTACTTGTTCTAAATAAATCAGACAAATCTCCTTCCCTACTGTCCTCCTCTCCAAAGTTTGGTAGTGCCAAGAAATTCACAGGCACTGGGTCCTTCGTGTCAGCTCAGAGTTTGAGAAGGTTCTCAAGCTCCTAAGAAAAGGTGACCAGGATCCCAGGGTGACTGAAGAGAGAACAGAGACCTGTACATGAGGCCACTCTTCATGGGGGACTTGGCTGCTTGCGGCTTCTTGTTAAGTGGGGATGTAGCATAGACTCTGGGGGCCACAATGGAAACCTTCCAGTTCATTAGCAGCCCTGGAAGGCCACCTTCACTGTCTCAAATTCTTACTCAGTAGAACAAGCAGGTGAACATAAATTTTAAAACTGTCAACGATAATGGAGAAAATGTAGCAGACCTGGCACAGAGGTTCTTTAAGCAGAACATTTACAGTTTATCCAGGGGACTGAGTATGAAGGAAATGATGTGGAAGGTCAGGAAACCTTAGCATTTCCAGGTCCTGTGGCTGCCCTTAAGGGTGATGTGGAAATGCTGAGAAATCTGCAGAGGTTGGAGTAATCCATGTGAGTGAGTGTGATGATGGTGGATCAACTGCTGAGCTTAAAGCTGCTGCACAAGGTCACACAGAGTCTGCAGTGGTTCATTACAGAGGAGCAGACAGTGACATCACCACAAAGCAGGGGACCCAGTGATGTGGCCACGAGGTTTGCCCATCTGGCAGCAGTGAAGCTGTTAAAGGGGCTACAGAAATATCATATAGAGGATGTGAATGAGATTGATATGATATTTTTATAAGACATGATGTTGAGGGAAGCACTGATGCCAAGGATGACTGATGTCTCAGGGAGTAGTATAAAACAGATGTCATGATGACAGATTATAAGAAAATTGTAGAATTGAGCACCTTCTGGAAATTGCTCTGAGTAACCGTAAACACATTGGACAGATAACAGAAGAAACGTTAAAGCAGTTTAGTTGACAACTAATGTCTTATTGAAAAAGAAGGAAATGAAGTGTTCACTCTCTTCCAGAGGTCACATGGACCAGCCCCACCATTTTGTGTGATTTTGTTTCCTATCAAGCAAATCAACCCAGGTAGCAATGCCAATTTCTATGAATGCACCTGTGCAGGTGTGGATGGTGGAAAAAATTTATTACCACAGGAAAATGCATTTTATTTATTACTGTCAACCTCCTAATCCTGTACCTGTGTCCACTGCTCCCACGCTGCCTTCCCTGTGCCAGGCAGGTAAAGCTCTCTCAACGAGGACTCCTCAGACTCTGACTGTGGATGGAGTCTTTGCTTTGGTCAGCACCTGCCTCTCTCCTCCCCAGGGATGAGCAAGCAGATGGAGGAGATGCAGAGTCCTTGGGGAGCTTGGGGAGGGGCTTAAGGTGCTCTCCTTTGAGTCCTCCCAGTTGCTCATGCTGGGGAGGTGGGGCTCAGCTGGTCCTTGAGCACCTGTGTTGTCAGCTGAGGAAGGGCAGGGGCAGTTCCTATCCTGTCTTGGGGCAGTGTTGGCGGCTATGCTCCATGACAGTAGAGTTCATGGTCTGGGTGACTTGGTTTTGAATGGAAAATTGATGCACTGTGTGGCTGTTCCTCCTACCCTAGACCTTCCCTTGCCCACTGGTTCTCTGGGCCCCTCTGAGTCCCTCCATGTCCCACCACAGTGTGTGGGAATTTCTGGGTAATGATTTTCCCTGTGCAGGTGACAGGAGTCCTCATGCTCTCTCCAGATACCTTCTCCTGCCAGTTCCCCTCCTCCATGCTGGGCATAGCTCCTGAGCACCTGTGATCACAGCAGGTATCTGTTGCCATAAGAAGACCTCAGCCTTGGTGGCTTCCACTGAACGCTGACTGTCTTACAGCTCTGAGGGTCAGAAGGTGGAGACAGGACTCATTGGGCTAAAACCCATGCAAGTCTGCATCCCCTCTGCCAATACTGGAATCTCCAGCATCGGAACCCACTTGCACACCTAAGTTCATGGCCCATTCCTCTGTCTTGAAGCCAGATGTAGCCATCTGTCAGACTCTGGTTAGCTCCTCATATAAATTTCGCTGGCACACACAGGTTGGCAGGTTCTGTGCTTTCAAGGTTCACATAATTAGATTGGGCTCACCTGGATCATCCAGTGAACTCTACTACCTTCAAGGTCCTTAACGTTTCTCCTATCTGCAAAGCTCCCTTTCCTGTTTGGTGACGGAGTCACAGGTTCTAGGAATTAGCACACTGATATCTCTAGAATCATCCTCCAACTTCATTTCATCCAGTAGTAACCGCCTCTCTCCACCTAGGATACAGGAAGCATGCAAGTTCGGCTCAGTCAGTGCTTCTGATGTTCATGGAGGCACTGGAAGTTTTGATCTCCAAATTTATTCTTCTTTTAAAGATTTATTTTATTTTATTTGAAAGTCAGAGTTTCAGAGTTACAGAGAGAAAGAGAGAGAGAGAGAGATCTTCTATCCGCTGGTTCACTTCCCAAATGACTGCAATAGGTAGAGCTGAGCTGACTTTAAGCTAGGAGCCAGGAGCTTCTTCTAAGTCTCTCACGTGAGCTCAGAGGCCCAAGGACTTGGGCCATTTTCTACTGCTTTTCCAGGTCATAGAGTAGAGCCGGCGCCGTGGCTCAATAGGCTAATCCTCCACCTTGCGGCGCCGGCACACTGGGTTCTAGTCCCGGTTGGGGCACCGGATTCTGTCCTGGTTGCCCCTCTTCCAGGCCAGCTCTCTGCTATGGCCAGGGAGTGCAGTGGAGGATGGCCCAGGTGCTTGGGCCCTGCACCCCATGGGAGACCAGGAAAAGCACCTGGATCCTGGCTCCTGCCATCGCATCAGCGCGGTGCGCCGGCTGCAGCGGCGGCCATTGGAGGGTGATCCAACGGCAAAGGAAGACCTTTCTCTCTCTGTCTCTCTCTCTCACTGTCCACTCTGCCTATCAAAAAAAAAAAAAAGATGTTACCAGGTCATAGAGTAGAGCTGGATTGGATGCAGAGCAGCTGGGGATCAAACCAGCGCCCATATGGGATGCCAGGGCTGCAAGCATGGCTTTAACCTGCTGTGCCACAGAGCCAGCCACCCCGATATATTCTTAAGAAAACCTAGCTTCCATGATGATGTGTGTCTAGGGATGTGAGAAGCATAATTTGAGAGTGAAATCTGGGAGATGCCTTTTCTGTTTGGTCAGTGGCCAGCCTCTCAGTCTCTGGTGTTGAGCTTTATGGCTTGGGGAGACTGTCGTGTGTGTGTATGTGTGAGACACAGTCCATCAGCTGGATGTCTCCCACACATCTCCCCCATCACTGTCTCAGAAGAGCAGGTGCTGGGCTGACCTGTGCAGTCTGTGCAGACCCCTGATACGTAATGTGTGTTTCTCTTGTAGACTGGCGGAAGGAACGGTTCCAGGCCTGTGAGTGACTTTGTGTTCTTTCTGGGTGCTCCTCCCTGTGGCCCCCATGGCTCTGGCCTCTGCTTCAGTTCTCTGTGCTGGTGCAGATGCTGGCACCATCAGTGGTGGTGGGGTGGGGGCTGAGGTGACAGGAGCAAAGCCAGGCTGGTCATCAAGGTCTCTGTGACGTGTGTGATCTCAGAGAGGTCTCCTGGTTTCTCCTTCTGCCTGGAGGCCACAGGCTTGCATCCCAGGGCCCTTATCTCAGGGGTCTTGCCCCTCCCTAATTCAGTTGGGTGGGTCTGAGGATGGTTATGCATCCTTCCTCAGGGTCCAGAAGTGGCCCTGGATTATTGCAAACTCTCTCTGCAGGGACTGTCACTCTGGATCGAGGCTCTGCCCATGTCAACCTTCTCATATCTCCAGAAAAGAAGAGCGTGACCTGGAAGTACAGTGGTGTAGGCTGGTATCACACCTGCAGCATGTTGGGCCTTGAGGGCGTCACGTCAGGAAGATGTTACTGGGAGGTGGAGATAAGGAGTGGGGCCTTCAGTAAGTGGGCTGTGGGGGTCTGTAGGGAGCATGTGCAAAGGACAGGCACTTATACAGAGTCTCCAGATAAAGGGTTTTGGGTTGTGGGGTGGTATCATGGTAGCTACTTTGCCTGGACTAAGCCTCAGCAGATTCTATCCCTTAGGCAGCATCCCTGCAGAGTGGGGATTTTCCTGGACTACAGTGAGGGGGACGTCTCCTTCTACAACATGACAGATGGCTCCCACATTTTCTCCTTCCCCCCAACTTCTTTCTCTGGAACCCTCTTTCCATACTTCATGCTTAAGAGAGACGTGACCCTGAGCATCTGCTCCACAGAGGGGGGGTCTGAGGGGCTCCCTGTGCCCCTTAGCAAGTCTCCTTCTTTGGAGGGGGCTGGGAGGTCCCCAGGGGAGGGGCTCAGCTCAGGCTCTGGAGTGGATGGAGCTCCCCCAGGGGCTGAGTCTCCATTGCTGCCCTGAGCCCCACAGGGGCCCTCACTGCCCCTGACTCCTCAGTGAGACTCTTGCTGGGGCTGCAGGCTCCTAGGACAGAGCCTCTGGGGTAAGTCCTGGATGGCCTCAAAAATCTCCTCCTGTGGTTATCAGATTTGTTCACTCATGCACTGTGTTCAAAGACAAGATAAAAATTGATGCTGTTTGAACTCGTTTGGGATAGACTGAATTTTACTATGAAATTATTGTTACTGAAAAACTTAACAATAGCAAAGCATACAACCCAGTCAAGAAGTGGGCAAAGGTCTTAAATAGACATTTCTCAAAAAGGAAATCCAAGTGGACTACAGACACATGAAAAAATGCTCAAGATCACTACCCATCAGGGAGAAGCAATTCAAAACCACAATGAGTTTTCACCTCAGCCCAGTTAGAATGGCCTTTGTATAGAAATCAACAAACAACAAATGCTGGTGAGGATGTGGGGAAAAAGGTACCCTAATCCACAGCTGATGGGAATGCAATATAGTAAAACCACTACAGATGACAGTTTGGAGATACCTCAGAAATCTGAATTTAATCCTACCATAATACCCAGCCATCCCACTCCTTGGAATTTACCCAAAGGAAATGAAACCAGCAAATAAAAGAATCATCTGCATCTCCATGTTTATTGCAGCTCAATTCACAATAGCTAGGACTTGGAATCAACTGAAATGCCTGTCAACGGAAGACTGGATAAAGAAACTATGGGATATGTACTCTATGGAATACTACACAGCAGTTTAAAAAATCCAGTCATTTATAGCTAAATGGATGAATCTGGAAAATATCATACTTAGTGAAATAAGCCAGTCCCAAAGTGACAAATACCATATGTTCTTCCAGATCTGTGACAACTAACAGAGTACCTAAAAGGAAACCTGTAGAAGTGAAATTTACACTATGAGAAGCAATTACTTGAACAGCCCTTGTCTTGACTGTCGAGGAACAGTTTATTATTTCATTTTATTTTTTAAATTCTTTTTCCTCTACTTAATACCATTGGTTAAACTCCTTACATAGAAATAATCATAGATGTATTAAGTCAATTAAAAATAGATCCTAGTTAAAAATAAGAGTGTGAATGAGAGAGGGAGGAGCTGTACAGATCAGCACACATTCCCAGAGACTTACCTGTAAGGGTGAAGCTAAAAACATGCCATGAGACCCCTAATCCTATTTAGCTAACTGGCATTAATCCCATCTTATGTGATAAAGTGATCATATTAAGTATGGAATTGATCATATAGATAGGACCATAAGTCTCGAGGATCGCATAAATAAGACCAAGTGCCTGGTAATAACAATAGATAGAATTACAAAGGAGAGAAAGTTCCAACATGGGAAGCAGTCCACACAGCAGACTCATAGAATGACAAATGCCCTAAAAGGCACTCTGACCTCAGAATCAGCCCCTAAGGCATTCAGATATGGCTAAAACATCCATGAGAGCATTTCAGGCATGGAAAGCCAAGGCATAGTTGCAAAAACGGTTCTGCATGAACGGTTTCTGTGAGGGATACTCCAGTGGAAAGAAGGGGCCATCAAAGAAGGAGGTTACTTTCTTTGAAGGAAGGAGAGAACTTCCACTTTGCATATGGCCCTGTCAGAAAACCAGTGGAGTTTGTGAACTCATAAGGCTTCCATAGCCTTGGCATCTCATGTCAAGTTCCCTGGGTGATCATTGACATCATAAACAAGAGTGTCAGTTGTTAAATCAACAACAGGAGTCACTGTGCACTTGTTCCCCATGTTGGACCTCTGTTCTTAATGAGGTGTACTATGAGAAATAATGGTAAAACTAGTCTTCAAACAGTACTTTATACTTTGTGTGTCTGTGTGGGTGCAAACAGTGGAAATCTCTACTTAGTATAGAGTTGGTCTTTTGTATATAAACTCAATTTAAAAATGGAATAGGAGAGGGAGTAGGAGGTGGGATGGGAGTGGGGGTGGGAAGGTGGGAATGGGGGGAAAAACTATATCTCTAAAAGCTGTACATATGAAATTTGTATTCATTAAATAAAAATCTTCAAAAAAGAAATTATTATTATTGGTATTAAAAGTCTTTCCCAGGTTTTAAATTCTCTTTGGATGTGAATGGGACTGTGGGCTGAGTTACTGTGCCCAACAAAAGGGAGTTGAATTATCCAGCTTGAATCTGAACAGAGGGATGGAGAGGACAGTGGTTCCAGCTGTATCCTGGGTGGATTTGCCCCATGTGATGACACGTTTGCCATCCCAAAATTTCCATGGACAGGAATGACTGACAGAGTCATAATGGAAAGGAACATCATGTCTGCTTTGTTTACTTCCCTTTCTGGAATGGAGGAAATATGCGTGCTCTTCCACACCACAGTAAATGTCTATTACCAGTGAATAAACTGTGCTGTGTTAATTCAGGGAGTCTAAGGATGAGGGCCTGGATTCCCCTCTTGGGTCCACACTGTAGCTGAGTAAACAAGAGAGCTGCTTGCAGGGTAAGCAGTAAGTGCCTGAGTGAGAGGACAGTGAAGGAGAGAATGTTCAGGTGCAAGTCCAACCTCAGAACCCTGTGGCCATGCACATGGCTCTGGTTAATCAGTGCTGCCAAGTCCAGCTATCACAGGGAGGGGAAAACCACAGCAATCAAAAAGCAGCAGGAGCATTGAGGACTCAGAATCCTCAAACACAGAGATGTGCTCACTGCCCCAGACACAGAGCTCTGCCCAGGGCAGGGCGTGTGGTGCAGGACACTGACTGGACTCGCTCATCCCATAGTGGAGGGCCTGGGTCCAGTCCTGATTCTGGCTTCCTGCTCATGCACACTCGGGGAGGAGGCAGTGATGGCTGAGATACGTGGGTTTAGCCACCCATATGAGAGACCTGGATGGAGTCCCCTCGTCCATCTCCAGCCTTGTCCAGCCTCTGCTGTTTCGCACATATGGAGAAGGAACCAGAGGATGGGAGATCTCTGTCCTCATTTCAAGTAATATGAAAAAAATAAAAATAAAGAAGATCTCTGCTGAGCTGTCACTCTGGCTGAGGGTGAGAAGAAGAGGAATGGGCAGTAAAGAAGGAGTCAGAAACATCAGTGCTGGCCTGGGGAGCAATTAGAGGAATAACCACAGTAGCCACTGTGGTGCAGGTCTCTGTGTTCTGGAACTCAGGCAGCCGCTCAGGTCCAGAGTCTCCTGTTGATGATGCTGAGGGAGTGGAAACTTCACCCCATCATTGTGTGCAGAGGGGAGGCCTTTGTGCAGGGATTCAGTTGGGACAGATCCTTAGGTCACGCCCACATGGCTTAACGCTGGTGGATTGGTGGATTCAGCAGGGGGTTGAGAAAGAGCACACAGATTTAGAGAGAAACATGGCTTCCTGCCGTCATGTGATGGAGCAAAGGGGCCTTTGCAAAGACCTGTGTTGTGCTGTTCAGATTTTGAATTTCCAGAACCAGGAGCCAAAATAAACCTTTTGTCTTTATAGAGTTATTCTGCTTCTTGAATTTCCTTACTGTAATTGGGCCATCTTCTGCTGCTTCCCCAGTCACATTAGCAGGGAGCTGACTTGGAAGTGGAGCAGCCGGGACATTGAGTGCCTATATGGGCTGAGGAGGCAGTGCCACCGCCCAGGTCAGATTTTCTACAAGAAATGCCCTTACAACAGGATAAGCTCCAGCAGGAGGGCAGCAAACAACCATTCCTCCCCCTCCCAGCTCAGCAGGACCACGGCCCAGCTGCTGTAACATGGCTGCTGTTCACTAAGCCACCAGCCATTTCCTACCTAACATATAACATATTACCCCCTAATGCTGTTGGGGGTGATATTTTACTTCCGTGTTAACAGGCAGTTCATACCCCTCATCTTAATTATTTCTAGTACTTTCAAATTCTTTCAATAAATGTCTAAGCCATAAAAAATAGTTAATGCAATATATATTAAATATGTTATGATTTTTAAAATACTATAGGTAGTGGAAAAGTTTCCATCCTTTTTCCTACTTTTTATTTTTAATTTATTTATTTCAGAGAGAGAGAGAGAGAGAGCGCTCCCATCCCTTTTCACTCTCTAAATGCCCACTGGGTCCAAAGCCAGGAGCCAGGACTCAGTCCAGTCTCCCATGTGTGTGGCTGAAACCCCATATGTGAGCCATGACCACTGCCTATGAGAGCTGAATGAGGAAGAAACCAGAATCAGGAGCTGCAGCCAGATATGATATCCAGCCCAGGCATTCTGGTGTGGATGCAGGTGTCTAAATAGCTAGTCTTAACTGCCCTCCCAAATCCTGGCCTCATCCTTGCCTTTTCTCAAAAGCAGAGTCTGCTTAAAAAAAATAATAAATTGCCTTATAAAGAATCCCATAGGAGTCTCAAATAGAGTCATGAATCACCGCTTCCCTGGAAAGGAGATGAACTGTGGAAACTCCACAGTAAAACATTGAGTTAAAAAGTTACCACTAGCCACAAAATAAAAGTAAAGTGGAGTTGTAAGTCAGGAGCTGAGGCAATGCCTAACGGCTGTTAGGAAGATGCTCCTAATCATACCAAGCAGACATCTCTGGTCAGTCAGGAAACTGTGCTACTGGCAGTACCCTCCTGCCGATGCTGACTGGACCATTCAAACATAAGTAAGGCGGGAACAGTATTGGCTGGACTGTTCAACTGCAAGCAAGTAGGTACCAGCATTGATTGGACAAATTGGAGGATGGCAAGCTGGAGAAATGCCAGAAAGTGAGGATAAAAAGGGGAGCCCTTGTACCACTCTCCATCCTTTCGGGGATCATGGCCCAATGTGTGTTAACCCTCCGGAGTTGAAGAGGCAGCCCACTACTCTGCATGGAGCAGGTAGTGGCACAAGCCGACCTGCAGAGCTGTCCCTGATCTGTAATATCCCACTGTGTGAGTGAGTGTACGTGCATGGGCCCAGTGCATGCAAACCTCTGGATCACCTCACACTTGGAGATGAAGCACCAGCTCGCTAGCACCCTTGCTAAGCGACACAAGGTGACTACAGGATAAAAATTCCAGACGAGATGCCACCTCACCACCTTGCCTGGAGTCCTTATCAGCCTACTGCCAGAGTTGACCACAAAGCCTGACCAGGCCTCTCAGCAGGGGACCTCTCCAACTTCTCCCCTGGCCGTCCATCTGGGAACTTTGAGCCTATTGCCCAGAGTGACAGCCTTTCCATGACTTTCTGCCTGTCGGTGACTGATCCGAGATCCGTCTCTACCGAGATATGGAGCTCTGGACTTTGAACACTGACACTCTTTTTCGTGACCGTGATGTGAGCCTTGAAAACACAGCTTTTACAAATAATGTTAGTCATGTGTAATATAACTATGCTTTGACCCTATGTTTTGACCCTATGCAAGGTATCTTCAAATAATGCTGGAGACCTTGCTGTACATATACTATTATAATTGGATAGCCCTCAAAATTGCTTTAACACTGTATACTATGATCTGTGTATTAATAAGTTCAAGTAGTATTATTGATATTGATATTAATGGTAGTGATTCCAGTAGTCCTCTAGTCATTAAGGAAATAGGGTTACTCTGACAGTTAAGTGTTATTATAGTAAGTTAAGTAGAAGATAAGTAGTTACGTTAAGCTAAGTAGTTAAGCTAAGTAGTTACATTAAGTAGTTAAGTCATGATTAACTAGTGGTGTTAAGTTTATTGATAAGTGTATATTAAATAGTATAGATTGATATGTATGTTGATACTGATAAGTGTATTGACTTCAATGAACATGCTGATGAGTAGTGTGATAAAAAATATAAAAAACCTGATTTGTAAGCAATAAAATCTCTCATTGGAAAGACAGTCTTGCGTCCATGTGTTCCTTTCTTCCCCGTGACTGACAAGTCATACGTCACACTTGCTATTGTCAAGCTGCGTGATAGCAGGCACTCATGACATGCCTTGACACTGCTAAGAAGAAGAGCTTCCTGGATTATCTTCTTCTTGTGTAAATGATAAAGAACTGTTTTCTACTTACCCACTTTATGAGCAAAAAATGAAAAGACACACACACACAAACACACACATACACACACAGGGTGGTATCTTTTTGTTTCAACTTTAAAATTTTCCCTTGGAATTGGTAACCAGCAGGAACCTGACTGGTGGGCTGATCAACCTGCTGAGCAGAGCCCTGGGGGACGCTCTCCCTCTGGCTGCTATCTGCCCCTCAGGTGGGAGGAGTCTGCGCCCCCACCCCCAGTCCAGGCTCTCAGCACCACAACTGATGTTTACAAGCAAATGTGGCTCAGGAACATCCGGATACTCTCAGCCCAACAAAGGACCAGGGTCTGCCCAGCCCTGCCCAGAGGTCAGCGGCAGAGCCCTCGTGGCCTGGGACCCCTGCCCACCCTGCTCAGAATGGGCATCCACGTCCACACCTGAGGGTCCAGGGCAAGTGAGGAGGTCTCCCTCCCCTGCAACCACTGAGATACACTAGGGGCCTCAAAACATTCAAGGAAAACAGAATCAGAAGATCTATTTATTTGGTGCAAAAATTTTGAGGTCCAGTTCCACAATTTGCACTTTCCACAAAGTGTTAAAGCGTCCTAGTACAAAGTTTAAAAAATGAAGCCAACTGGGGCTGGTGCTGTAGTGTGGCCAATAAAAGCCACTGCCTTCGGTAGTGCCAGCATCCCATGTGGGTGCTGGCTCAAGTTCCAGCTGCTCCACTTCTGATTCAGCTCTCTGCTCAGGCCTGAGAAAGCAGCAGAGGATGACCCAAGTACCTGGGCCCCTGCACCCATTTGGAAGACTCAGAGGAAGCTCCTGGTTCCTGGCTTCCTAGTGGCCAAGGTCTGGCCATTGAAGCCATTTGGGGAGTAAACCAGCAGATGGAAGACCTCTCTATCCTCTCTCTCTCTCTCTGCCTTTCAAATAACAATAAAAAATGAAGTCAGAAGGAAAAAGATATTCTTACAGAAAACTTAATAAATTTTATTAGACTAATAAAGAAGCAAAAAATAAATGACAATGTAAAAGGAAAGAGGGCAAAGACAACACAGGAAAAGAAAGAGCTCAAAGAAAGTAGAGAAAAAGGCAGGAAGGTGAATGACATTAATCAGGTTCCTGGGACCAAAAGAGCAGTGGGGTGACTTTTGACCTCGCAGAAATAATTGATTGAGCCTCGCCCCCAAGCTCTTCACTGGTCAGGCTCTCCCCTGGCCAAGGGTGGAGAAGGCAAGTTCTGGTGAGAGGGAATGGAGAACCTGGAGATGGGGAAACACCCTGGGGCTTGTTCTCTGAGAGAACACGGGAGAATCCTGGGGCGGCAGAGGCTCTGTAGCCAGAGAGGTGAGTCTGAGAGTGCCGGGATGGACGCCTGTCCTCTGCTGTCCCGGGATGGACGCCTGCCCTCTGCTGTCCTGGGACGGACGCCTATCCTCTGCTGTCCCGGGATGGATGCCGGCCCTCTCCCACAGTCTCCTCTACCGGCAGAGCTGTGGGCTTCAGCCCTGCGCCCAGGGTCCGGCTGTCCCCCGGCCCCCACCACACACTCGGCCCCGCTCACTCCCCCGCGTTTCCCTCTGAGCAGCACACACGGAGTGTCCATGCCCATCCTCCTGCGTTACTGAGAGGCGCTCTGCTGTCCTCCTGTCGCAGCTGAGACCCGGGCTCCCGAGGTGAGGAACCCACCAGGGTCAGCCCTGCCGGCGCCAGCTCCCCCAGAGCTCCGCCTGATCCCAGTGGGGCCACCACGTGGGGGGCAGCAGCCCTAGCGGTGTCCAGGGATCTGGGGGGCAGAGAGGAGGCCAAGGACCTGGGAGGGCTCTTCCAGAAGTCCCTGGAAATGCGTTTAGGGGAAAGCTGCTCACGGACCTCACAATGCTTTCTATCAAAATAAACTTCCCTTTTCACCTTCCTTCTCCGTGAGCTTCTCATTATTTAAAGGAGTGCGTGTTGCAAACAGTGCGGAGCTCCTGGCTCCAAACCCCTGCTCCAGAACTCTGCACAGCAGCAGGCCCCAGAGGAAGCAGGGCCAACCCAGAGGCAGCGCCAGCAGCACCAAGGTCCCTGGCCCTCTGCTGCCCCCTTGTGGCCAGCACTGGCAGACAGCAGCACTTCCCAGCAGGAAGGCGCTGAAACCTTAGAAAGGTGGACAGGAATCCCGGAACCCAGACACAAAAGGCTAAGGGGTGCAGGATTGCAAATGCATGCAGTGAAAGAGAGGCAGGAGGAGCTGCGGTGAGAGATGTGGCGAGAGGAGCTGGGCCCCTGGCCGGCTGAGGAGGAGGTGAGGTCGGGAAGGGACAGGTGGGATTGTCCTGGGGGCCGGAGCTCCTCCTTGATCTGGGATGCTCACACAGGTCACCTGTGCAAAACGTGATCGCACCAGACTCTGGAGAGCGGCGCACTTCACGTTGTGCTATGGACCAGGTTCAAAGTCAGGGGCTGATGTAGCTGGAAGCACAGGCCTCCTTGGGCAGAGCACAGACCACAGTAGGGATGAACCATCTCACTCCTGCTTCTCCGTGAGTGTCCTGGGGCTGGGTGCTCTGTCTGCTGCTCTGAGCCTCTGTCCCCACCTGTGGTATTCAGGCTTCTGCAAACCGAGCTGCCCTGGGGCACATTATGTCACATAATCCATGGGCAGCACTGTGGGCTCCTGTCTTTTTTCATGGCAAACCTTCCTCACAAAAGCTGGAATATCAGCACCCCTGCCTATACCAGGGCTCCCAGGTGAGCCTGCCCACACTGCTCCCCTGAGAACAGACAGAGCCAGGGTCTCCCTCTTCTTGGACCCCCCCCCCCCACCAGTAC
This sequence comes from Oryctolagus cuniculus, assembly GCF_051225735.1. Lineage (NCBI taxonomy): Eukaryota > Metazoa > Chordata > Mammalia > Lagomorpha > Leporidae > Oryctolagus > Oryctolagus cuniculus. The sequence goes on along the minus strand of NC_142871.1, from coordinate 138,091,798 downwards.
ACCCTGACTGCATCCCTGGCCACACCTGGGCTCCGCCAGACCCTCCCTCAACCAAAAGTTTTCTGTTCTCCCATCCCCTCTCCTCTTGCTGCCACAGTGCCCCATTGAGCGGTCCTAGGACTCAGCCTCACGTGGAGCTGTGCAGTGAGCATTTATCAAGGCTGCTGCGGGCATCCAGACACAGAAAAGCCTCTTGTCCAGAGGGGACTCACGATCTCACTGGCTGCTAAGACAGACATGTGGGGACAGAGAAAGAGCTGGTGTCACCACTGTGAGCCATGTGCCTTTCCCCTTGTCACTGTCTCCTTGTGACCAGCCACACGCTCACTACTGTAAAATAGTTCGTCTTCTGCTGTGCCGCAGATGCCTGCTGGCTCCCCCCTTCTGATCCAGCTCCCTGTTCATGCACCTGGGAAAGCAGCAGAAGACAGCCTGAGAGCTTGGGCCCTGCACCCACGAGGGAGACCAGATGCAGCTCCTGGATTCGGGCTCAGCCTGACCCAAACCTGTCTGTTACAGCCATCTGGGGAGTGACCAGCAGATGGAAGATCTCTCTCCAGCTCTTTCTCACCCTCTGTCTTCTCTCCCTCTCTCTCTGTCTCTGTCCCTGTGTCACTTAGCCTTTCTAATAAATAAATCTTTAAAAGAAAAAAAACCCTAAGGCCCTCCAGATACATGAACCCCCATCCTGCTCCCCTTAAACGAGAATGAGGCAGTCAGAAGACAGAGAGGATTCTAATTGTCACCAGAGATGAGTGTGGGGTTCTTGTCTTCACGCTAAAAAGAATTCAGGCGTGAGACAGAGCAGTGCTCAGCAAGGCAGCAAGGTGTACTGGGGTGGGGCATCCCTCAGAATGGGTGGGACAGAATCCAAGAGACAGGGCCCAGTCACTCAGACTGGGGAAAGCAAGGTTACTAGGGTAAGTGGAGAGAGTACAGCTGGCAGGCCAGGCGGGTGACTCCACAGAGAGCTGAGTGCTGAGTGCACCGTTTGTATTCATCTGGGGCTCATAAGAGAAAAGGGTCCAGTTCTTCTCCCCCCTCCCTTCTCCTCCAGGACAGAGTTTGCTGAGTATAACTTGGGAAAATTCTTCCCCAGGTTTTCCTGCAGTGCCATCAGACTGGGGAGCCCACCTGGCAGGGACAGAGGAGCATCCCCTAGGGGGCCTGCCTGGAGGAAGGGGCAGTGGTTTATCACTCAGTGTATCAGGCCAGGGGCCCACTGGATGCTGAGGACACAGGATTCTCCTGGGAGCTGTCCTGGGGGGAGGGCTGAGACCACCTGGACAGTCATCAGGGTCTGGGCAGGACGTCAGAGTGTGAGATCCTGGGCTGCTTCCAAGGTGGGCTTCTACAGGTGTTCCGGTTTCCACAGGCCCCTCTCCCACACACATAGGCTAATTCCTAGCTTCCTATCTAACATAACTATGGAATCCACAGGCAGGCAGGAGGAGGCAGAGGGCAGGAGCCCTGGGCGTGGAGTCGGCAGATGTGGGTTCAGACTCTGCCTCCCCAGCTTTGTCACAATGGGACCTGGCCCTACAACCACTCCCTCGAGCAGTCCCTCCTAACACCCATAGAGCTGTTTTTTTCCCAGCACACTGGGCCCCCACAGCAGGACCTCAGGTCCAAACAGTCCTGTTCTCATCCCACCTCCTCCCCTGGTGAGGGGCAGGGCACTCAACCACGTGGCCCAGTACTGGATGGATGCTGCAGGGCACAAGGGGCCCTCACCTTGCTGGGCTCTGGGATCAGACACCTGCACCTCCTCTCCCAGGCTTGTCCTCCAAGTCCACCTCCCTCAGCTTCCCCAGGCTGAGTCTGGGCCCTGGGGTTTTGCATCAGCAGTACAATCACCTGCAGGGGGTGGGTTCCCAGACGGCCCCACCCCGGGGTTTCTGGTTGAGCAGGTGAGTGGTGGAGCCCAAGAACGCTCACCTCCAGCAAGGTCAGGGAAACGCTGACACTGCTGGCCTGAGGACCACACGCTGGGAGCCAGTGGTGCTGATGCAGCTGAGTGTGCCCGGCCCATGATGGGGCCTTCGACATCCCACAGCCTTCGATTGTTACTGAGGGAGAGGGAGAAGCTTTAGCAGCATTCCTGCAGAAGGGTGACTTGGTCTGACCCCCACCATCGTGTGCATTGTCTTATTTTTCCCTGATCACAGCAAAGCATTTTAGTGCTTTTTATATGAAAGTACCAATAACAAAATATGTTAACTGTATTTGAACAGAAGTGGACAGAGAAAAATGGTGAGTGATGCCCACGTGCCCCTCCCCCAGCTTCATCAACTCAGTGCCCCCACTTCCCACTCAGGGATTATTGTGAACAGACCCAGAGCTGTCACCATCGGCCTTGACCCTGCCTGTGTGCCGCAGTCTCAGCCCAAGCACAGCGCTGTTGCCGCTCCAGCACCACCGCTCAGGCTTCCTTCTGGAGAGCTGACTCAGAAAATAGGAGCAGGGAGACCAGCAGGCAGGCGCTGCAGAGACCAGGAGAGCCCTGGGGGGTGGAGCCTCCCACTCCAGTCTAGGAGGAAGAGAATAGAATTCCTAGATTTCCGTCAGGTCTTAGTCAAGTTTGTGGCACTGTAACAGAATATCACAGAGCAGGTTATTGATAAAGAATAATATTTCTGGGCCAGCATTGTGGTGTAGTGTGTTAAGCTCCTGCAAGCAAGGCTGATGTCCCATATGGTTACCAGTTCTGATGTAGGAAAACTGAGAGAGATAGATGTAGTTCCAGAGCTGGAGGCCATACCTACCCTACCTGGTGTAATGCTGTCATAAATCAGATGACCCCTCCCCAAACCACACCTCCCCTTACTTGGGGCCTAGGTGCAGTCACGTACCCACTCCCCTTTCCAAAGCTCATAGGAAGCCCGGTTCAGGGGAGGGTCCCTTTTTTCTCTCTCCTTACCTTGTGGCCCCAAGACAAGCAGAGCAGAGTATGAAATCCCCCTCTCACCTTCCCTGGCCCACTCTCCCTAATGGAGCCCTCACGCACCTGCGTGTTCTTCTCACTTTCTAAATAAACCTCACCATGCTGCATGCACACTTGACCTGTGCTTAGGATGCTTCTCTAATAGAAGGCCAGAGCCTGAGATGTTCTTTGGGGTCCAAACTAGCACACAACAGGTTGGGTCCTAGCTGCTCCACTCCCCATCCAGCTTTCTGCTAATTTGCCTGGGAGAGTAGTGGAGGATGGTCCAAGGGCTTGGGACTTTGCACCCACGTGGGAGACCTGGAAGAAATTCCTGGCTTCAGCGTGGCCCTACCCTGGTTATTGTGGCCACTTGGAGAGTGACCTAGCAGGTAGAAGATCTTTTTATGTCTCACCCTCTCTCTCTCTCTAAAACATTGCATCCAAATAAATAAATAAGTGTTTTTTAAGAATAGAATGTCTTTTCTTGCAGTTCTGGAGCTCAGGGAATCCAAGATCAAAGCAACCGCAGGCTCCGTGTCCATTGAGGACTGCTCTCGGGATTCAAGACGGCGCCTTGCTGCTGTGTCCTCCAGAGCAGAGGAAGCTCGTGGCCTCACAGGGAGAAAGGCAGAAGGGCCACAGGGATGTGCTCCCTCCCACAAAGTCCTTCCAGGGGGATGGGAACGGAGTCGTAATCCCACCTCCCAGAAAGGCCGCCTGTCCCTGCACTGTCACGACAAGGCTCCATGTCCTGCACATTCGCTCTGGGGCACACAGAACCACAGCACAGCCTAGTGATGGCGCAGCAGCTCTGCCAGGGTGAGAAGAGGGGCAGGAAGTCAAGGCCTTGGTTGAGGTGTGTTTCTGCCGACTGCTCCATTACCACCTGGCTGGGAGTGGGGGAGGAGCTACCACACAGTCTGCGCTCCAAGGAAGACCTGGCAGGATGTCTGTTTGTGTGGCTTCTGCTTCTCTCAGAGCCTCCTTTGGGAGCCATCCCTGCACGGCTGTCACAGTCACAGTGCTGCCTGTCATGACCGTCTGCTGATCCTGAGAGTGGGAGCCAGGAGGCTGAAGTGCTGGGAGCCAGAGATGCTACAAGGTAGATGAGCTCCCAACCCAGAGCTGGGCGGGACGCCGACGTCCGTGAGGAAGGCAGGCCAGGGGCAGGCAGTGAGGATGAGAGGGAGGGCCCAGCAGGGGCTCAGTTGAGCCAGGGAGGTGGGAAGGTGGAAGGCTGGTCAGTGCGCATGTGATGGGGCAGCTGCACAGGTCAGGGTTCTGAGTTCCCGCGGAGCTGGAGGCAGATGCCTCACCTTCCTGCTGACTGCACTGCAGAGGAACGGCCTCTGGTCCCCCAGAGAAGCTCCAGAGCTGCAGGAGACGCACGTGTGCAGCCGTGAGCTCCTGTGAGTAAATCTCTGGGAAGGAGGTTGGGCCCCATCCTTGGCATCAGCAGAACAGATCCTGAAATTTCCCTGCAGGCAGCCCTGAGCTTTCTCATTCAGGCACTACAGGGGTCCTGAGGTCAGCCAGGGACAGGCCTCCTGCTGCCAGGGGACCCTGAAGCTTGGCTATCACTGGTGGAGGGGTCTGCCATGGTTACCACCTGGGAGAGCAGCACCCCCAGGGGCAGCCTCAGGGCCACTGTCCGAGAGCTTCAGGACACCGACAATCTCCTCTCACAGGCCTGGGCAGACACTGACACAGAGTGGCCACCCAGTGAGGAGTCCCCCAAGTCAGCCAGGAACCAAAACCCGGGACAAACTCCTGATGATCAGGATGGTCGTCTATAGGAAGAGGGCCGGGATAAGGGAGAGAGATAGAGAGAGAGAAGGAGGCGGAAGTAGAGATAATTTGTTGCATAGGTGTGGCCCAGATGGACCGAACCCCAGGAAGCTTCCCTGCAGCGGGAAGGAGGTCCTCCAGGAAGTGTGGCCGGGTCCACAGTCGTCCTCCTGTGACAGAAAGGACAAAGCCTGGTCCTTACGAGGGCTGCACTTCTTTGTCAGTCACTGGGTGCCCGGTGCTGATCAGGGTCTGGGGCAGTGCTCACCACATCCTCCACATTAGACTCCTCTCCTTACAGAGGAGGGGCTGAGTGAGGCTTGGAAGCTGCTCTGATCAACATCACATGGTGGTGAGTGGTGCTGAAGGCAGGACTTGAACCCAGTGTCACACTCCAAGCTGTGGTTTTCCACTCTTCTGTTTGCCTCTCCACCAAGAAGTTCCCATGCCTCTTGTTAGAAAAAAAAATTATTTTTTTCTCTGAGGCTGGCTTTGTGATGCAGCAGGTAAAGTGTCTGCCTGCAATGACAACATCCCATATGGGCACCAGTTCCAGCCCCATCTGCTCCACGTCCATTACATCTCCCTGATAATGACCTGGGAATGCAGTAGCAACATGGCTACCTTCTTAGGCCCCTGCTTCCCACTTGGGAGACCTGGAAGAAGCTCCTGGCTCCTGGTTTCAGCCTGGCACAGTGCTGGCTGTTGCAGACATTAGGGAGTAAAACAGCAGATGGAAGATCTCTGTGTGTGTGTGTGTGTGTGTGTGTGTGTGTGTGTCACACTGGCTGAGAGCTGATTCAGAGGCTGCACAGTAGGGCATGCACAGCCCCACTCCATCATCACATGGGAGAGTGTACTGCACGCAGCATCCACTGAGCAGGCCCTGCACTCACAGCTGAGTCACAGGAAGACACGGCCCAATGCCCACGGCCCCACCTCACACAGCATTGCCTTTCCCCACCCAGTCTGTGCCTCTGGTCCCATGGGAGCTCCTAGGATCCCCTGACAAGGGAGAGAAGGCTCAGCCTGACTTACAAATGGCTCTGACCGCAGGCAGGCACCACCCAGTGGGCAGTGGCAGCACTGCAGCCCCTTTCTGGGACGTCAGTGAGCATCAGGGGTGAAGAGCACCTGACTGCTCACTTGACTGGGGAAAAACACCCAGGCCTGCGAGTATTTGCCAGTTCACAGGCTGTGACCGATAGTGTGATGGGCTGGCCTAGGAGATGGCTGGAAGATTCTTGAAATTTTGTGACAAGGACATTTGAGGAAAGGCTCTGTGGACAGACGTCTCTGAATGTACAGAAAGTGGATACTTGTGTTTCCCGTGAATGCTCCCCCAAGGCCGTGCTCAGCAGAGGAGGGTGGTGATGACCACGTGCTGGGATCTGGAGCTGGACAGTGACTGAGGGGGCACAGGAGGGGCTGACAATAATCCTTACCTTGATGTGGATGTGATCTGTAGCAACATCAGGCTGTCAATTACTCAAGCCCTGGGAGTCCCTTTGAGCAAGGAGTGCTGAAGCCAAATGCACTGTGAGAAGTGGGCAGCAAAGCCAAGGGTGTGTCTTATTTTGTAGCTGGTAGGGAGAAAAGGCAGAGGAGTGAGACCTCGGCTGTCCAGACTGAGTAGATGGAGACAGAGTGGTAGAAAGGATTCTTGAGGAAGATACTGGAGACAGGAGTCTGAACCTCAGCCAGGAAAATGGGTTATTTGCATAGGAGAACAGGAAGGGATCAAACACCTCACTAGACACCTGCTGACAAAGAAGGATGAATACAAGTACAGAAGCATTTCACATGTTCAGACTTCAGAGAAACTCAAGACATCACATTATTTAAAAGAAAAAAGGATAATCAAAAATGACATTGTTGGATAACCCACAGCTCAGAAGCCCAAAACTCCTCTCCGAGAGCTAGCTTGAATCTTGGCTGCTCTGATTCTGATCCAGCTTACTGCTATGTGCCTGGGAAAGAACTGGAGGATGGCCCAAGTCCTTGGTCCCTGGGAGGCATATGGGAGACCTGGAATAAGCTCCTGACTCCTGGCTTCAGCCTGGCTCAGGCCAGTAATTGGGGGCCATTTGAGGAGTGAACTAATGGATGTCATCTCTCTCTCTCTCTCTCTCTCCATCTCTGAAACTCTAACTTTATAATAAACAAAATAAATCTTGATAAAAAATGAAAATAAATACATTGAATAAGTGGGAGAAAGGAGCAAAAATCTTATGGTGCAAGAAAACTATAGGCTTCGAGATCCTCAGAAAAGCACCTGGAACATTTGATCAATAAACTTGCAAAAAAATTCAATGCAAAATGTACACCGAGGTGACTTACAAATCTATCTAAGTGCTACAACAGTGATGTCTTTAATCACTGCTTCTAGATCTATTAAGGCAGCTGGTGCACTTAGCTAAAGAGATCACTCCTGGAGCCCAAACTGTGGCATAGTGGTAAAGATGCTGCATGGAGTGCCAGCATCACATATGTGCATGGTTTTGAGTCCCGTCTGCACCACTTCCAATCCAGCTCTCTGCTGTGGCCTTGGAAAGCAGTGGAAGATGCCCCAAGCCCTTGGGCCCCTGCCCCACGTGAGAGACCTGGAAGAAGCTTCTGTCTCCTGGCCCAGATCAGCACAGTTCCAGCTGTTGTGGCCATGTGGTGAGTGAAACATCAGATGAGAGATCTCTATCTCTCTTCCTCTGCCTCTGCCTCCACCTCCCTGTAACTCTGCCTTTCAAATAACTAAATAAATCTTTAAAAAGAAGAGAGAGATCACTCCTCTTTTCGGTAAATAAGATCACAACATCTGCATGCCTGCCTTTTCTATTTCTTTCAAAAGAAAGTATTTGCATAGATAATCCAAAAGTGAAGCAGTGTCATAAAGATACATGATAAATGTAATAAGGATAAATAGGACAGCTTATATATTAATATACAAGCAAGGACCCTGTAGAGTACGTGTGTATGGTCTCATTTTTGGGGTGAAGCATGTTGATAAATGTGTGAGCACCTCAGATCCCCTTTCCCACACAGTGTGAGCAGCTCAGTGCCCTCCTCTGGCTGCGCTGTGGCTTAGAGGATTACATCAGGCAGAGTCCACTCATGAGACAGGAACCACATCAGTCACCTGAGCAGGGAAATGTAACCTAAAAACTACTAACTAGAGAAATGCTGTTCACTATAAAGAGGAAAAGAAAGTTCTAAGAAGACAAAAGGGTGGCGCTGTGGTGCAGCCAAGTTTAGGACAACAGAATCCCCCAGCACAATGCTTGGTTCAAGTCCTGGGTACTCTGCTTTTGACCCAGCATCATGACAACACAACCAGGAAGGTAACATATGCGGGTTCTTCAGACCCTGCCACACAGGGGAGGCCCAAATGGAGCCACTGACTCCTGGCTGCAGCCTTGCCTAGCCCCAAATGCTGCAGACATGTGAGGATGAATGAGTGGGCAAAAGATCGATCTCTCTCTCTCTCTCTCTGGATTCAAAATAAAAATGAGCATAAATAAAAAAACATACATTATATAAGATTATAATGTCAACCCAATCTTAAACAACTTACATATACATCATAAGTTTAAGGAGAGAGGAAGAAAGATACTATATACAAAGACATACACAGATAAGCAAAGACAAAAATTAGTCAGCTTTTTTGCTGCAATAAGGAAATACCTGAAGCAGAGTAACTTGACAAAGACAAGAGGTTTATTTTGGCTCACAGCTCTGGGGAGCTAAAGTCCAGAGAGCACAACGCAGACTTTCACAGGGGCTGCCTTTGAAAAATCACAATATGGCAGCATCGCCCACATCTCTCTGTGTCCATGTGCTCCCTTTCCCACCCCCATAAATCCACCAAGATTCAATCACAGGGGTTCTGCCTAACAACCTGCTTCTTTTTTTTTTAACTTTTCTTTAATGAATATAAATTTCTAAAGTACAGCTTATGGATTACAATGGCTTCCCCCCCCATAACTTCCCTCCCACCCGCAACCCTCCCCTTTCCCGCTGCCTCTTCCCTTCCATTCACATCGATTAATTTTCAATTCTCTTTATATACAGAAGACCATTTAGCATATATTACGTAAAGATTTCAACAGTTTGCACCCACATAGAAACACAAAGTGAAAAATACTGTTTGAGTACTAGTTATAGCATTAAATCACAATGTACAGCACATTAAGGACAGAGATCCTACATGAGGAGTAAGTGCACAGTGACTCCTGTTGTTGATTTAACAAATTGACACTCTTGTTTACAGTATCAGTAATCACCCTAGGCTCTTGTCATGAGTTGCCAAGGCTATGGAATCCTTTTGAGTTCACCGACTCTGATCATATTTAGACAAGGTCATAGTCAAAGTGGACGTGCTCTCCTCCCTGCAGAGAAAGTTACCTCCTTCTTTGATGACCCGTTCTTTCCACTGGGATCTCACTCGCAGAGCTCTTTGATTTAGGTGTTTTTTTTTTGCCAGAGTGTCTTGGCTTTCCACGCCTGAAATACTCTAATGGGCTTTTCAGCTGGATCCGCATGCCTTAAGGGCTGATTCTGAGGCCAGAGTGCTGTTTAGGACATCTGCCATTCTATGAATCTGCTGTGTATCTCACTTCCCATGTTGGATCGTTCTCTCCCTTTTTTATTCTATCAGCTAGTATTTGCAGACACTAGTCTTGTTTATGTGATCCCTTTGGCTCTTAGTCCTATCATTATGATCAATTGTGAACAGAAATTGATCACTGGGACTAGTGAGATGGCATTGGTACATGCTTCCTTGATGGGATTGAATTGGAATCCCCTGGTATGTTTCTAACTCTACCGTTTGGAGCAAGTCAGCTTGAGCATGTCCCGAATTGCACATCTCTTCCCTCTCTTATTCCCACTCTTATATTTAACAGCGATCACTTTTCAGTTAAGTTTCAACACTTAAGAATAACTGTGTATTGATTACAGTATTCAACCAAAAGTATTAAGTAGAACAAACAAAAAAATACTAAGAGGGATAACGTATTAAGTTGTTCATCAACAGTTGGGGGCTGATCAAGTCACCGTTTCTCATAGTGTTCATTTCACTTTAACAGGTTTCCTTTTTGGTGCTCCGTTAGTTGTCACCGATCAGGGAGAACATATGATATTTGTCCCTTTGGGACTGGCTTATTTCACTCAGCATAATGTTTTCCAAATTCCTAACAGGGATCACTTTTCAGTTAAAATTTAAACACCTAAGAATAATTGTGTGTTAATTACAGAGTTCAACCAATAGTACTAGAACAAAAAAAATTACTAAAATGGATAAAGTATTACATTGTACATCAACCGTCAGGACAAGAGCTGATCAAGTCACTGTTTCTCATAGTGTCCATTTCACTTCAACAAGTTTCCCCTTTGGTGCTCAGTTGGTTGTCCCCAATCAGGGAGAACATATGATATTTGTCCCTTTGGGACTGGCTTAATTCACTCAGCATGATGTTTTCCAAATTCCTCCATCTTGTTGCAAATGACCGGGTTTCATTGTTTTTGAGTGCTGTATAGTATTCTACAGAGTACATGTCCCATAATTTCTTTATCCAGTCTACTGTTGATGGGCATTTGGGTTGCTTTCAGGTCTTAGCTATTGTGAATTGAGCTGCAATAAACATTAATGCGCAGACAGCTTTTTTGTTTGCCAATTTCATTTCTTTTGGGTAAATTCCAAGGAGTAGATGGCTGGGTTGAATGGTAGGGTTATCTTCAGGTTTCTGAGGAATCTCCAGACTGACTTCCATAGTGGCTTAACCAGTCTGCATTCCCACCAACAGTGGGTTAGCGTCCCTTTTCCCCCACATCCTCTCCAGCATCTATTGTTGGTACATTTCTGAATGTGAGCCATTCTAACTGGGGTGAGGTGAAACCTCATTGTGGTTTTGATTTGCATTTCCCTGATTGCTAGTGATCTTGAACATTTTTTCATGTGTCTGTTGGCCATTTGGATTTCCTCTTTTGAAACATGTCTATGCAATAGGTCTGATCTGATTTCATCATCATTTAAAAAAATCATCTATTATTTTTCACTTTATGTTTCTATGTGGGAGCAAACTGTTGAAATCCTTACTTAATGTATACTAAGCTGATCTTCTGTATATTAAGATAATTGAAAATGAATCTTGATGTGAATGGAAGGGGAGAGGGAGTGGGAGAGGGGAGGGTTGTGGGTGAGAGGGACGGTGTGGGGGGGAAGCCATTGTAATCCATGAGTCGTACTTTGGAAATTTATATTCATTAAATAAAAGTTAAAAAAAAGGAACATGTCTATGGAGGTCCTTGGCCCATCTCTTAAGTGGGTTGTTTGTTTTGATGTTGTGGAGTTTCTTGATTTCTTTGTAGATTCTGGTTATCAACCCTTTATCTGTTGTGTAGTTTGGAAATAATTTTTCCCATTCTGTCGGTTGCCTCTTCACTCTCCTGACTGTTTCTTTTGTAGTACAGAAACTTCTCAATTTGATGCAATCCCAATAGTTAATGTTGACTTTGACTGCCTGTGCCACCAGGGTCTTTTCTAGGAAGTTTTTGCCGGTACCTATATCTTGCAGGGTTACTCCAATGCTCTCTAATACTCTGATGCTGTTGGGTCATAGATTTAAGTCTTAAATCCATGTTGAGTGACTTTTTGTGTAAGTTGAAAGGTAGGGGTCTTGCTTCATGATTTTGCACGTAGAAATCCAATTTTCCCATCAACATTTATTGAATAGATTCTCATTACTCCAGGGATTGGTTTTGGATCCTCGACCAAATGTAAGTTGGCTGTAGGTGTTTGGATTGATTTCTGGTGTTTCTATTCTGTTCCATTAGTCTATTGATCTGTTTCTGTACCAGTACCATGCTGTTTTGATAACAACTGCCCTGTAGTATGTCCTGAAATCTGGTATTGTGATGCCTCAGGCTTTGTTTTTGTTGTACAAGATTGCTTTAGCTATTCGAGGTCTCCTGTGTCTCCATATGAATTTCAGCATCATTTTTTCCAGATCTGAGAAAAATGTCTTTGGTATCTTGATTGGGATTGCATTGAATCTATAAATTCCTTTTGGGAGAATGGACATTTTGATGATATTGATTCTTCCAATCCATGAGCATGGAAAATTTTTCCATTTTTTGGTATCCTCTTGTATTTCTTTCTTTAAGGTTTTGTAATTTTCATCGTAGAGATCTTTAACGTCCTTGGTTAAGTTTATTCCAAGGTATTTGATTGTTTTTGTAGCTATTGTGAATGGGATTGATCTTAGAAGTTCTTCCTCAGCCATGGCATTGTCTGTGTATACAAAGGCTGTGATTTTTGTGCATTGTTTTATATCCTGCTACTTTGCAAAACTCTTCTATGAGTTCCAATAGTCTCTTAGTAGAGTTCTTTGGGTCCCCTAAATAAAGCATCATATCACCTGCAAAGAGGGATAGTTTGACTTCTTCCTTCTCAATTTGTATCCCTTTAATTTCTTTTTCTTGCCTAATAGCTCTGGCTAAAACTTCCAGAACTATATTGAATAGCAGTGGTGAGAGTGGGCATCCCTGTCTGGTACCAGATCTCAGTGGAAATGCTTCCAACTTTTTTCCATTCAATAGGATGCTGGCCGTGGGTTTTTCATAAATTGCTTTCATTGTATTGAGGAATGATTCTTCTATATCCAGTTTGATTAGAGTTTTCATCATGAAAGGGTGTTGAATTTTATCAAATGATTTTTTTGCATCTATTGAGATAATCATATGGTTTTTCTTCTGCAGTCTGTTAATGTGGTGAATCACATTGATTGATTTGCGAATGTTGAACCATCCTTGCATACCAGGGATAAATCCCACTTGGTCTGGGTGGATGATCTTTCTGATGTGTTGTTGCATTCTATTGGCGAGAATTTTATTGAGGATTTTTGCATCTATGTTCATCAGGGATATTGGTCTGTAATTTTCTTTCAATGCTGCATCTTTTTCTGGCTTAGGAATTAAGATGATGCTGGCTTCATAGAAAGAATTTGGGAGGATTCCCTCTTTTTCCATTGTTCTGAATAGTTTGAGAAGAATTCGAGTTAGTTCTTCTTTAAATGTCTGGTAGAATTCAGCAGTGAAAACATCTGGTCCTGGGCTTTTCTTTGTTGGGAGGGCCTTTATTACTGTTTCAATTTCTGTCTCAGTTATGGGTCTGTTTAGGTTTTCTATGTCTTTCTGGTTCAATTTAGGTAGGTTGCATGTGTCCAGGAATCTATCCATTTCTGATAGGTTTCCCTGTTTGCTGGCAGACCAGTCCTTGTAGTAATTTCTGATGGTTCTTTTTATTTATGTGGTATCTGTTGTTGTGTTTCCTTTTTCATCTCTGATTTTATTGATTTGGGTCTTTTCTTTTTTTAGTTAGTTGGGCCAATGGGGTGTCAATTTTGTTTATTTTTTCAAAAAACCAGCTCCTCGTTTGACTGATTTTTTGTAATTTTTTTTTGGATTCAATCCTGTTGATTTCTTCTCTGATTTTAATTATTTCTCTTCTCCTACTAGATTTGGGTCTGGTTTGCTGCAGATTTTCTAGATCCTTGAGATGCAGTGAAAGCTCATCTATTTGGTAGTTTTCCAATTTCTTGATGTAGGCGCCTATTGCTATAAACTTTCCCCTTAACACTGCTTATGCTGTATCCCATAAGTTTTGGTATGTTGTGCTGTTATCCTCATTTACTTCCAGAAAATTTTTGATTTCTCTTTTAATTTCTTCTATTACCCATTGTGCATTCAGGAGCATGTTGTTCAATCTCCATGTGTTTGCATATGCTCTAGGGATTCCTGAGTTGCTAATTTCCAACTTCATTCCTTTATGGTCTGAGAAGCTGCATGGTATGATTCTAATTCTTTTGAATTTGCTGAGACTTGCTTTATGGTCTAGTATGTGGTCAATCCTAGAGAAGGTTCCATGTACTGCTGAGAAGAATGTAAATGCTTTCTGTGTAGGATGAAAAGTTCTGTATATATCTGTTAGATCCATTTGGGCTATAGTGTCATTTAAATCTACTGTCTCCTTGTTGATCTTCTGTCCTGTTGATCTGTCTATTTCTGAGAGTGGAGTATTGAAGTCCTCCAGTACTATTGTATTGGGGTCTAAGTCTTCCTTTAAGTCCCTTAACTAATCTTTTAAATAAACTGGTGCCCTGTAATTAGGTGCATATACATTGATAATTGTTATATCTTCCTGTTGAATTGATCCCTTAATCATTATATAGTGCCCCTCTTTGTCTCTCTTAACAGTTTTTCTGTTAAAGTTTATTTTGTCTTATATTAAGATGGCTACACCCACTCTTTTTTCATTTCTGTTGGCATGGTATATCTTTTTCCAGCCTTTCACTTTCAGTCTGTATGGATCTTTGTTGGAAAAATGTGTTTCTTGTTTTTTTGTTTTGTTTTGTTTTTTTTTTTTTTGTTTTGTTCCTTAACCCAATCAGCTAATTGGTGTCTTTTAACTGGACAGTTCTGGCCATTAACGCTCAGTGTGACTATTGATAAGTAGTAACTTTGCCTTGCCCTTACCCCAAGATATTTTCTAATATATGCTTTGAACTTCCTGTGATCTTTTGCTGTGAGGTTTCCTTCGTTTACCTTCTTTCATATTGATGACCGTTTTTATGTGTTTCTGTGTGTAACACATCTTTAAGCATCTTTTGTAGGGATGGACGAGTGGTGACAAATTTTTTCAATTTCTGTTTTCTGTGAAAGGTCTTTATTTCACCTTCATTCACAAATGAGAGCTTAGCAGGATATAATTTTCTGGGCTGGCAGTTGTTCTCTCTTAGTACCTGGGCTATATCTCGCCATTCCCTCCTAGCTTGTAGGGTTTCTGATGAGAAGTCTGCTGTGAGTCTGATTGGAGATCCTCTGAGAGTCATCTGACGTTTCTCTCTTGCACATTTTAGGATCTTTTCTTTATGTTTCACTGCTGTGAGTTTAATTACAACGTGTCATGGTGAGGATCTCTTTTGCTCATGTTTATTAGGGGTTCTATGAGCTTCCTGTACTAGGATGTCTCTGTCCTTCTCCAAACCTGGGAAATTTTCTGCTAGTATCTCACTAAAAAGGCATTCTAATCCTTTCTCCCTCTCCATGCCTTCAGGAACTCCTAGAACCTGAATGTTGGGTTTTTTAATAGTATCCTGAAGATTCCCGACAATATGTTTTAGATTTCTCATTTCCTCTTCTTTGGTTTGACTGTATTTTTTCCTGTTCTCTGTCTTCTAAGTCTGATATTCTCTCGTCTTCTTCACCCAATCTGTTTTTAAGGCTCTCTAATGTGTTTGTCATTTGATCTATTAAATTCTTCATTTCATTATGATTTCTCGTCACTATCCCAGTTTCCTGTTCTACTAGTTGTTTCATTTCATTTTTTTTCCTCCTTAATATTTCATTTTCATGAGAGAGATTTTCTATCTTTTCCATTAAGGATTTCTGTACTTCAAGAATTTGTTTTTGAGAACTTCTTAATGTTCTTATCAATTTTTTGAGATCTGTTTCTTGCATTTCTTCTATCTCATCATCTTCATAATCCTGAATTGGGGTGTCTATTTCATTTGGGGGCGTCATAGTGTCTTCCTTGTTCTTGTTACCTTGGTTTTTGCATTTGTTGTTTGGCATATTGGAGATATTCTTTGGTTTCTTCGGTGTGGTGTTTTTTCTCGTTATACTGTGACTCTAGATTAAGTGGACTGTCTGCTTTTGATGGATCCTTAGAGGCTGTGATGGGTGTGGCCAGAGAGCTCTGTTTGGTTCTTCAGGGTTAAGGGTGTGCCAAAGGTGATTCACCCAGATTGTTCTCTCTCTCTCTCTCTCTCTCGACTCAGTTGGGAAGTAATTCTACACAGCTGAGTGGAATTGAGAGTAGTTGATGTATGAAATCTGGCCCCTGTGGGTATTCGTCTGCTCTACCCCAAGGATCACACAGTTTATGCAGCCCTCAGTGTGGTCTCAAATTTCTCAGCAGTCTCTCACCAGGTTGCCCAGGTTACCGAGTACTCGGTGAGTTCTCTCGCCCCCCCTCAGATTTCACAGTCTCAGTTCGTTAGCTCCACACTTTCACTAGGTGTTAACCTCCAGTTATTTCTCCCCACCAGAGTCAGGTTTTTCTGCTTGGCTAATGAGGGGTGCCGCTTTACATACACAAAATGGCACATGCCGCTTTACATATGTAAAATGGCACTTGCCCTTTGTCTTGCTTGGCTTTGTAAGGTGAGTGGAGAGAGAGGCTAATGTCTGTGCTGGTTCCCCTTATTTATTCGATTTTTTTCTCTCCTCCAGTCAGCCTGGTGAAATTTCCCCAGCGGGGTTTCAGGCCTCATTCTCTGTAGGCTCTTTCTGCCTTTCCCCACCAATGTCTCAGGTTACCGAGGTTTTTGTCTCACCTCCCCTTCCAGCGCTAGTGTGCAGACTCTGTGGCTTGGCTCCCGTGGCTCGGCTTCCACCCCGTGGGCCATCTTGCTCTCCCCATAGGTCCTGCCTGTCACATCCACTAGATCTGGAAAAGTTTCCTCTGCAATTTTTTCCTGAGCATTTTCCTGAGGCTACAGTAACTCCACTTTTATTAAACTATCTTTTCCCTGGACTATTGGTGCGCGCCCTCACTATTCCGCCATCTTGGCTCTGCCACAACCTGCTTCTAATAAACCATTTCTCAAAGTCCTTAACTCTAAACACAGTAATTAGATTAAGTTTCCACCCCCTCACTACCATTAATATACGACTTATAAAACTACAATCCCGACTGAGCTGGGCAACACAAATATTGAAACCATAGCAGCTACCGTCTTCCTTATTGGCATAACTGGTTACAAGGCCAGAGGTGCTATCCCCTCTTCCTTCTTCCACTTCCAATTTCATGTCACTCACACTCATCAGAATTGATTGCCAAACAGATAGTTTTATTTTTTCTTTATTTTTATCTTATTTGAAATGAAGAAGAGATCTTCCAGACACTGATTCCCTCTCCAAATGCAAACAACAACAGTTGCTGGTCAACGCTGAAGACAGAGACAGGAACTCAATCCAGGTCCCCACATGGGTGGCAGGAATCCAACTATTTCAGCCATCGCTGCTTCCTCCCAGAGTGAGCATTAGCAGGAAGTGAGAATAAGAAATAGAACCAGGACGGGAACCCAGCCAGGCATTCCATCATGGGACATGGGGGTCTCAAGCAGCATCAGGACCTCTGTTCCAAGAGCCCCTTCCTAGTCAAAGTATTTTATCTGGAAGAATGGACGTCTCCTTGCTGGAAGAATCTGAGTCCTCAACAGTCCTGCTTCATTTTGTTTGCTGTGGTTTTCCACTCACTGTGACAATTGGACTTGGATCATAAAGAGGCAATGCACTGAGTAACTAGAACCACGCTCATGGTCAAAGCTGCCTGCAGTTGAATTTGCATCAGGAAATTCTCATCTTCATCTTCATCTCACTCAGGATCCACTGCTACCCTGCTAGCAGCTCTCTTCTTCCCACAGCTGCAGTGTTGACACAGAAGGGAATCCAAGCCCTCCCCTTAGATTCCCTGAATGAACACAGCAGTTTGTTCACTGGGAACAGAAATTTACTGAAGTGTGGAAAATCATGTGTGTTTCCTCCATCCCAGTATGGAAGTAAACAAAGTAGACCATTAAATACCTTTCCCCTAAAAATCCATCAGTCACTCATTTCCATGGAAATGGTCAGATGTCCAACTTCTGTAACAAATAGAACAAACCCTCCCAGAACAGAGCTGGGGTCTCGCCTCCATCTCTAGGCCTTCGGCTCACATTTAAGTTGGATAATTTAACTCTGCTTTCTTGGGCACAGTAATGCAGACTTCAGCCCAATGCATTTCCTAAACTGAAAATCAGTAAAAAATAATTCAAGACAAAAAAATACAAAAACAGATTCCCACAGTAAAATTCAGCCTATCCTAAACCAGTTCAAACAGCTGTGAACTTGCATCTTCTGTTTGAATACAGGCGTGAACCAGCAGTTCTCTTAATCATGAGACGAGAAAGCTCTTGAGCCATCCAGGACTTACCCCAGAGGCTCTGTCCCAGGAGCCTGCAGCCCCAGCAAGAGTCTCACTGAGGAGTCAGGGGCAGTGAGGGCCCCTATGGGGCTCAGGGCAGCAATGGAGACTCAGCCCCTGGGGGAGCTCCATCCACTCCAGAGCCTGGGCTGAGCCCCTCCCCTGGGGGCCTCCCAGCCTCCTCCAAAGAAGGAGACTTGCTAAGGGGCACAGGGAGCCCCTCAGACCCCCCCTCTGTGGGGCAGATGCTCAGGGTCATGTCTCTCTTAAGCATGAAGCATGGAAAGAGGGTTCCAGAGAAAGAAGCTGGGGGGAAGGAGAAAATGTGGGAGCCGTCAGTCATGTTGTAGAAGGAGACGTCCCCCTCACCATAGTCCAGGAAAATCCCCACCCTGCAGGGATCCTGCCTAAGGGAGAGAAGCTGCTGAGGCTTAGTCCAGGCAAGGTAGTTATTGTAATAGCACCCCAGAACCCAAAACCCCTCATCTGGGGATGCTATATACCTGCCTGTCCTAGTCACATGATCCCTACAGACCCCCACAGCCCACTTACTGAAGGCCCCACTCCTTATCTCCACCTGCCAGTCACATCTTCCTGACGTGATGCCCTTAAGGTCCAACATGCTCAGGTGTCATACCAGCCCCCACCAGTGTACTCCCAGGTCACACTCGTCATTTCGGGAGAGATGGCAAGGTTGACATGGGCCGGATCTGGATTCAGAGTGACAGGCCCTGCAGTCATATAAGGCCACTTTCAGTCCCACAACAAGGATGCACAACCACCCCCAGACCCAGCTAGCTGTATGGGGGAGGGGCAAGGCCCCTGAGATAGGGCCCTGGGATTCAGGCCCTTGGTCTCCAAGCAGGAGGAGGAACCAGGAGACCTCTCTGAGATCAGACATGTCACAGAGACCTTGATGACCATCTTGGCTTTGTTCCTGTCACTTCAGCCCCCACCCCACCACCACTGATGGTGCCAGCATCTGTACCAGCACAGAGAACTGAAGGAGAGGCCAGAGCCATGGGGGCCATAGGGAGGAGCACCCAGAAAGAACACGAAGTCACTCACAGGCCTGGAACCATTCCTTCTGCCGGTCTGCAAGAGAACACACATTACGTATCAGGGTCTGCACAGACTGCACAGGTCAGCCCAGCACCTGCTCTTCTGAAACAGCGATGGAGGAGTGATGGGGGAAATGTGTGGGAGACTTTTAGCTGATGGCCTGTGTCACATACACACACCCTCACACTCACACGCTCACCCCATGATGCACCCTTTCCACAAAGGCTGATATAAACTTAACCCAGAGATTGAGAG
The DNA here is from genome assembly GCF_051225735.1 of Oryctolagus cuniculus. Lineage (NCBI taxonomy): Eukaryota > Metazoa > Chordata > Mammalia > Lagomorpha > Leporidae > Oryctolagus > Oryctolagus cuniculus. The sequence continues at coordinate 138,072,746 of NC_142871.1, read as the reverse complement.
ACTGGACATGACTGAACAGAAAAATCACTGCAGATTTAATTCTCAAGTCATGCTCTTGCAAATTCCTAGACACAATACCTTTATGAAAGCTAGGTTTTCTGGAGAATAAATTGGGGATTTCATTATTTCCAATATCTCCATTTACTTGAAAAGCACTGATTGAGTTAATTTGTAGGTTGCCTCCAAGCCACAGGTGGAGAGAGGGGGCTGCAACTGGCTGATATGAACCTGGAGGATGATTCTCAGAGATACCCATGTCTTAATACCTAGAACCTGTGACTCTTTCACCTACAGGAAAAGGAGCTTTGCCAATGGGAAAAGATTAAAGAACTTGCCGCTGCCGTGGCTCACTAGGCTAATCCTCTGCCTGCGGCGCCGGCACCCTGGGTTCTAGTCCCGGTTGGGGCGCTGGTTCTGTCCCAGTTGTTCCTCTTTCAGTCCAGCTCTCTGCTGTGGCCTGGGAAGGCAGTGGAGGATGGCCCAAGTCCTTGGGCCCTGCACCCGCATGGGAGACCAGGAGGAAGCACCTGGCTCCTGACTTTGGATCATCACAGCATGCCGGCTGTGGCGGCCATTTGAGAGGTGAACCAACAGAAGGAAGACCTTTCTCTCTGACTCTCTCTCTCACTGTCTAACTCTGCCTATCAAAAAAAAAAAAAGATTAAGGACCTTGAAGTTAAGATAGTTCACTGCATTACGCAGGTGGGCCCAATCTAATCATGTGAATGCTGAAAGAAACGTGCTAACCCTATTGTGATCACAGAAAGTAACAGAGTGAGGGACCAGAGTTGGAAAGATGCATTCATTGCTGACTATGAAGCCAGAGCAATGGGGTCATGAACCAAGGCATGCAACTGGGCTCAGATGCTGGAAAAAGAATGAGCCACCAGAGAGGAAGGCAATCCTGCATTGATTTTAGCCCAGTGAGAGCTGTCTCAGACATGTGACCACAGAGCTGTAAGACAATCAGCGTGTGTGGTGGAAGCCACCAAGGCCAAGGTCATTTTTATGGCAACAAACACAAACCTCCTGCAATCACATGTGCTTGGGAGCTACAACCCAGTGTGGAGCGGGGGAATGGGTAGGAGGAGGTGTCTGGAGAGAGCACAAGGATGCTTGGAACCTGCACAGGGGAAAATCATGACCCAGGAATTTCCACGTGGTGTGGTGTGAGATGGAGGGACTCAGAGGTGCCCAGAGAGGCAGTGGGCAAGGGAGGGTCTGGGATGGAGGAAAAGTCTACATGGTGCATGAATTTTCCCTTCAAAACAGATAACCCAGAAGATGAACTTCACTGTCATGGGGCACAGTCACCAACAGCTCCCCTAAAGGACTAGACAGGACCTGCCCCTGCCCTTCTGCTGACAACACCACAGCCTCCCCAGTGTGAGCAGCTGGGAGGACAAGGAGAGAGCACAGGAAGCCTCTCCCCAGCCTCCCCAAGGCCTCTGCATCTCCTCCACCTCCACGCTCACCCCTGGGGAGGAGAGAGGCAGGTGCTGATTGAAGCAAAGGCTGCACCCACAGAGTCTGAGTGATCATCAGGGAGAGAGCTTTACCTGCCTGGCACAGGGAAGGCAGGGTGGGAACAGTGAACAGGGACACGAGGGTAGAAGTCTGACAGTGATAAGTAGCAGGGCATTTCTCCTGCACATGTGCTGATAAGCTGGTGACCACCACCCACACCGATATGGATTCATTCAGAGAAACTGGCATTTCCATCTGGGTTGATAGGAAACAAAATCACATCAAATGTTGAGACTGGTCCAGGTACCCTCTGGAAGAGAGTGAGGTTTAGCTGACTTATTTTTCATCAAGACTTAGTTATTGGGGCTGATGCTGTGGCACAGTAGGTTAATCCTCCGACTGCCGTGCTGGCATCCCATATGGGGGCTGGTTCTAGTCCCGGCTGCCCCTCTTCCAATTAAGCTCTGTGCTGTGGCCTGGGAAAGCAGTGGAAGATGGCCCAAGACCCTGCACTGTGTAAGAGACCCAGAAAAGGCTCCTGGCTCCTGACTTTGGATCAGTTCAGCTCTGGCCATTGCAGCCATTTGGGGAGTGAACCAGCATATGGAAGACCTCTCTCTCTGTCTCTCCCTCTCACTATTTGTAACACTACCTCGCAAATAAATTAACAAAATCTTTAAAAAAATAAATAAAAGACTTAGTTGTCAAACAAACTGTAAAGTTCTGGGCCATAACTGTTCTGTGGGACAAAAAGGAAGAGGAGGAAGAGAACAAAGGGAAGGAGAAGGAAAAGGAAGAGGAAACAAAACCAAGATAAGTTTTTGAGAGGACACTTCAGGTTCTATGTAATAAATATCAGTGTACAATTCACTTAATTTTCACAAGACATCTGTAAGCTAAGAATTGTTTTATATTCATAAATAGAAATCAGACATCTGTACATTTCATGAGAAAATGTAGATTAATAGTGATGATATTGTTTGTTCTTACAAAACAAATAAGCAGGGCCAGCACTGTGGCACCAGCATCCCTTATTCGCATGGCTTGAATCGCAGCTGCTCTGAGTCTGATCCAACTTCCTGCTACTGCACTTGGGAAAGCAACGGGGATGACCTGGTCCTTCAGCCCCTGAACTCACATGACAGACCGGGAGAAAGATCCTGGCTCCTGGTTTCTTACTGGCCCAGCTGCAGCCATTGAGGCCATTTGGAGAGTGGACCAGAGAAATGAAGATCTCTCTCTCTCTCTGTAACTCTGACTTTCAAATAAATAAATAAATCCTTAAATAATGGAGACAAGACTCAAATAAGTATACTAAAAGCACATGGGATATAATTTTAGCAGAGAAAGGGTGTATGGTAAAAGATGACTCTATGGTCCTCTTGTTTTATAAATGATTCCCCTGCAAACTCAAACACTATAAGGTGGCTCCCTGTGCACCTGCTGCCCAGGTCTCCTTCCCCTTAGAGGGGCCATGACTCTGTTTCTCACAATCCACGTCCCTGACCCTGATCAGAAACATCTGGGAGGGGGGGCACATTACACAGGGCCAGAGAGCACAGCTCCTCCCATCACCACAGTGACACCCCTCCCCCCCACTGCCCTAGCGTCTTCTTTACCATGTCCCTTCCCTCATTGCTCCTGGAAGATTGAAATGTTCTTTTTATGAGAGGCAACTTCACTAGATGCTTATTTCAAAATTACTATTTTTTAAGATTTATTTGATTTATTTGAAAGAGTGAGTCAGAAAGGGGAAGGGAAGACAAGGAGATATAAATAGAGAGAGAATGAATATGGATCTTCCATCTGCTGACTTACTCCCTAGTTGGCCACTGTGGCCAGAGCTGGACCAGACTGGATCCAGGAGCCAGGAGCTTCTTCCAAGTCTCCCCTATAGCTGTAGGAGCCCTAGCAGTTGGGCCATCCTCTACTGCTCTCCCAGGCATATTAGCAGGCAGCTGGAGTGGAAGTGAAGTAGAGGAGACTCTAACCAGTAACCACACAGGATGCGAGAGATGCAGGCATTTTTTTTAATAAAGTAAAAAAAAAAAAACCTGAAGCAAGGCCGGCGCTGCGGCTCACTAGGCTAATCCTCCACCTTGCAGTGCCAGCACACCGGGTTTTAGTCCCGGTCGGGGTGCCAGATTCTGTCCCGGTTGCCCCTCTTCCAGGCCAGCTCTCTGCTGTGGCCAGGGGAGTGCAGTGGAGGATGGCCCAAGTGCTTGGTCCCTGCACCCCATGGGAGACCAGGATAAGTACCTGGCTCCTGCCATCGGAGTGGCGCGATGCACCGGCCACAGTGTGCCGGCCACGGCGGCCATTGGAGGGTGAACCAATGGCAAAGGAAGACATTTCTCTCTGTCTCTCTCTCTCACTGTCCACTCTGCCTGTCAAAAAAAAAACAAAAAAAAAACAAAAAAAAAACAAACGTGAAGCAAGTTTATTTAAAGTGGTTTCCCTGACCAGTACCTTCTCACAACATGCCCCTAGAAGACACTTTTTTTTTTTTACTCACCTCTTCCCTTTGCGTGACTCACGGGAGTCATCTTCAAAGCTCCAGAACTGGAGACCTGAATTTTTCAGCCTTTCCCTGAGTTTATCCTCCTCTCCTCAATATTCAGTCAGCTGACATTCTAATTTTTCTCTACATAATCATTCACACTCCAGCAGACCCGGCAGCTCTGAGATGCTCTTTTCAGATCTGAGATGAACTTTCTTCTGCTCTAACTTTTCTTCCGTTATCTCTCCCAAGTGTCTCTGGTTGCTCACAGCAATTTCCAGGAGGTGTCTCAATTCTACAGTTTTCCTATAAGCTCCCATTCTGGCATCTGTTTTATACAATTCACTGACACATCAATCATCCTTGGCATCAGTGTTTCCCTCAATATCGTGTCTTATGAAAGTCTCATATCAATCTCATTAACATCCTCTATATCTTATTTCTGTAACCCTTTAACAACTTCACTGTAGCCAGATGGGCAAACCTCGTGACCACATCACTGGGTCCCCTGCTTTGTGGTGATGTCACTGTCTGCTCCTCTGTAATGAACCACTGCAGACTCTATGTGACCTTGTGCAGCAGCTTTAAGCTCAGCAGTTGATCCACCACCATCACACTCACTCACATGGATTACTCCAACCTCTGCAGATTTCTCAGCATTTCCACATCACCCTTAAGGGCAGCCACAGGACCTGGAAATGCTAAGGTTTCCTGACCTTCCTCATCATTTCCTTCATACTCAGTCCCCTGGATAAACTGTCAATGTTCTGCTTAAAGAACCTCTGTGCCAGGTCTGCTACATTTTCTCCATTGTCCTTGAAGGCTTTTAAAGCTTGTATTTCTCTGCTCCTTCTACTGAGTAGGAATTTGAAACAGTGAAGGTGGCCTTGCATGTCTGCTAGTGAACTGGAAGGTTTCCATTGTGGCCCCCAGAGTCTATGCTACATCCCCACTTAACAAGAAGCTGCAAGAAGCCAAGTCCCCCATGAAGAGTGGCCTCATGTACAGGTCTCTGTTCTCTCCTCAGTCACCCTGGGATCCTGGTCACCTTTGCTTAGGAGCTTGAGAACTTCCCAAACTCTGAACTGACATGAAGAACCCAGTGCCTGTGAATTTCTTGGCACTACCAAACTTTGGAGGGGAGGACAGCAGGGAAGGAGATTTGTCTGATTTATTAGAACAACTAAATTATTTTCCCAGTCATATAAGAGATTTTATGTGTTGGGAAGAGATAGCCAGGCTACCAAATGCTATCCCATCTGTAAGAGTATATATTGTCAGTAATGAACAGGAGTCCCTCACACTCCACTTTGGAGCATTATTTGTGAAGTGAAAGAGCATCCATGAGTTGCAGTGGGATGTGAAGTTGTTCATCCACGGTCATCTTGAGCTGCTGGGTTTGCTCCATTGATCATAAGAGCCTACACACAAGCATCCTGACCACTGTGTGGGCTGCCGTCCAACCTCTTAGAGTTACTTGTGTGATACCGACTTCATGCGAGAGTTAGCTCCATCTCTGGACTCTAACTTCCTACCATTGTAGACTAAGGAGGCAGCAGCGATGGTTGAAGTATTAAAGGAATGAACCAGAAGAAGAAAGTGCTTGCTTGCTGGCTCTCTCTCTCAAAATTTTAATATGCTTTAATTTAGATTTTTCCTGAAATTTATCTACACGGTGTCTTGGAATCAATTCTATTTCACACATAAGCTCTGTAAACCCTCTGCACACTCCCTACATTCCAACACCAGGGCTGGGCCTTCAGCCACTGCAGTCACTCTGAGCCACCTGCCCAGCACTCACTCTCTCCCTCACCTCCTCTTCTCTTCCCCACACGTTCTTTTCTCCCATGAATTGCTTGCAGTCCTTTCTCTAGCTAAATTTCTACCTTTCTATATTTCTCCTTTTCCAGTCTACATATATTGCCCATTAAAAAAATCAAACCAGGGCCTGAGCTGTTAAAATACAGCATTCTTCTGAGGTGTGAGAAAAAGGTAGTGAAAAATCACATATTACATGTTTTGTTCTTGTAAACACACACACACACACACACACACACACACACACACCCCTTCTCAGGGGCAGGAGTTTGATCTTCCAGCAAAGACAGGGACTAAGATGTCTGCATTTGATGTCAGAGTGCCTGGGTTTGATTCCCAGCTCCAGCTCCTAATTCCAGCTCTGGCGAAGGCACATCCTTGGAAGCAGTAAATGATGCATCAAGCTGGGTTCCCTCCAACCATGTAGGAGACCAATATTGGGGTCTCAACTCCTGACTTTGGCTCCAGCACAGTTCAAAAAGATCCCTGGCCATTGTGGATATTTGGGGAATGAAACAGCCAATGAAAGTCAGTTTCTCTCTCTCTCTCTCTCTCTCTCTCTCTCTCTCTCTCCTTCCATCCTCCATATTCTTATTCAAAAAATATTATTTTTAAAAAACATGGCAGGTATTTAGCTTAGTGGTTAAAATACCCAGCATCCACACTGAAGAATCTGGGTCAATCCCCAGCTCAGGCTGCAGACTAAGCTTCTTGCCAGTGGAGACCCTAAGGCAGCACTGAGGGTTGAGTTGCTGATATGCATGTGGGAACCTGGAGTGAGGTCCCAGATATTGGCTTTGGCCTTGCCTAGCCATGGCTGTTGCTAGCAGTTAGGGAGCGAAATAGGAGATGAAATATCTCTTGCTCTTGCTCTTGCTCTCACTCTCTGCATGTGAAATACATTTGGTAAAATAATAATTTTTTTATTTGAAAGGCAGAGTTAGACACACACACACACACACACACACGCAGCAGGGTGTGTGTGTGGGGGGGAATCTTCCATTCAGTGGTTCACTCCCAAAATTGCCAAAATGGCCAGAACTGGGCTGATCCAATGCCAGGAGCCAGGAGCTTCATCCTGGTCTCCCACATGAGTGCAGAGGCCCAACCACTTGGGCCATCTTCGCTGCTTTCCCAGGTGCCTCTGCAGGGAACTGGATCAGATGGAGCTGTTAGGACTTGAACCTGTGCACATGTGGGATTTTGGCACTTCAGGCAGTGGCTTAACCTGCTACACCACAGCACCCACCCATGTCAAATACATTTTAAGTTTTTCTAATCTCACTCAGAGTACACAAATGCTGCATACAATATCAGATATACCAGAGACTCCAACCCAGGAATCTGTCCACAAACATCCCAGAGCCTCTGTTCCCAGATTTAGAACATTTACTCAGAGTAACTAATTCCTCAGCAACCACCAGTACTTAGAGGAAGAAACCCAGGCTGGACAGTGGTCAGAGCACGAAGAAGCAGAGAAGACCATATTCTAGAGGGCCAGGAAGACCAAAGTGGGCCATAAAGGGAGGAATTTGGGGGTAAGAGGACTACAAATCCCATGACCCTCTTAGTAAATTCTGGGTCTTGAGCAGCATGATTTCCAGAGTATTCTGGAGACCGGCACTTCCTGATCTACAGTCGTTGCCCTGCTCCAGGGTCTCCTCACACCTGAACTCTGTGGTCACCCCGGCAATGTCAAGGCTCAGTTGGTCAAGAGGTTTAAGAGGTGTTGCTGGCGTAGCGGGTAAAGCTACTGCCTGCAGTGCCAGCATCCCATATGGGCACTGGTTCAAGTTCTGGCTGCTCCACTTCCAATCCAACTCTCTCCTATGGCCTGGGAAAGCAGTAGAAGAAGGCCCAAGTCCTTGGGCCCCTGGACCCACGTGGGAGACCCGAAGGAAGTTCCTGGTTCCTGGCTCCTGCCTTTGGATCGGCTCACCTACAGCCGTTGTGGCCAATTCGGAAGTGAACCAGAGAATGGAATACTCTCTCTCGCTCTCTCTGCTTCACCTTCTCTCTCTGTGTAACTCTGGTTTTCAAATAAATAAATAAATATTTTAAAGAGAAGAAGAAGAAGAAGAAGAAGAAGAAGAAGAAGAAGAAGAAGAAGAAGAAGAAGAAGAATTTGCTAACACTAACCATGACCAGCAGTAGAAAAGGGCCCAGAATGGAAGCAGAGATGTGGTCCCATGGAGCTGCACCTGCTGTATTCCCTTGGAGGCTACAAAAGTGACAAGGAGAGCAGGGACACCCAGCACACCTGGAGTTGAGTCCACAGGTAGAGAAGGGGCAGGGCAGAGGCAGGGCAGGGAGGCAGAGGAACCATTAGGTCACTTACCAGCATACAGCTGCGCCTTCCTCCAGGCTGAAAGGAAACACACCCTGGTGAGACCACAGCCACACCACCTGCTCAGCCCTCCCTGTCCTCTGTGCTGAAGGTCAGACTCTGCAGGAGGAGAGAGGCTGCACAGGAGGGGCCTCCTGCAGGTGTAGACAGCAGAGGACTGTGGGAAACTCCCTGACCACAGATCAGGAAGCCTGCAGGACAGCTGAGTTGCACCCCTGCCCCACGGCTGGGTGACTTTGGCTGTCAGCTCTCTGTCCTGTGCCTGAAAACCCACAAACACTCCAGTGTCAATGGCCCCTCAGTGCTGTTGGTCAAGACCAAAACTATCTGTGTGAAAATAGTGAAAAAAGCACAAATTATCCATATTGATAGCAATTAATTGCTGTATAGCATTTCCTGGCAGGAATATGAGGATGTTAAAGGAGGAAGAAGAAATAACATGGATATAAGGCCAACTGTCGAGTCTAAGGGGCCAAATGTTTCCTGAGAAAATGTTTTCTTAAAAAGATATATTTATTTATTTGAAAGGCAGAATTACAGAGAGGGAGAGGGAGAGAAAGAGAGAACCCTCCATCCATTGGTTCACTCCCCAAATGGCCTCTACAGCCAGGGCTGGACCAGGGCAAAGCAAAAACCAGGAGTTTCTTCCTAATTTTTCATGTGGGTGCTGGAGCCCAAGTACTTAGGCCATCTTCCACAGCTTTCCTATGAGCATCAGAAGGGAGCTGGAAGAAGTGGAGCAGCCAGGACATGAACCAGCACTCACATGGGATGCCTGAATTGCAGACAGTTGTTTAACAGCTACACCATGACAACTCTAGAATAAAATACTCTAGAGAGAAGCATCCCTACTCTGAGAAGCCTTCAGCTCATCCCATCACATCTCCACACCTGGTCAGCAGCCCTGTCCTCTGCCATTCATTTTTTCACCAGCACCTTTGATGAGCAGGATAGGAACGATGCCCCTGGGAGGTGTTTTAGGAGGGAGAGAGGGAGGGGCAGAAATCACACTTCCAAGCTCCATGACCCCATTTCCTCCTCTCCTTCCTGTCTTGAACTCTCACAGCTTCTGGCATATGCCTTCTGGTGCAGCCCAAGAGCTAGAGCATTGGAGGCTAAAACACTAACAATTCTCATATAGGGCAGAGGCCTGGACTGGAAGGAGACTCAGGATACAGGAAGACTCCATGCCCATCATTGCACTCAGGTCTTGGAGCACAGACTGCAAACAGTCACCCAGATGTGAGAGAGCCCAGGGAGCAGGGTTCTGCCACCCCAACTGCCACTGCTGCACTCACAGAGGGTTCACATGTCTGTGCCTGGACAGAGACAAGGAGGGGACAGCTGCGCACAGGGGGACAGGAGATCACGGGACATCTGGAGAGTCACTCACCAGCCAGGTAAGCTGTCTTCCTCTGATCTGAAAAGCAGCACAGGGAACAGGTGAGCTGAGACCCCGAGTGTCCTCCACAAAGGGACATGGAGAGTTCAGGAGGGGAGCAGAGCTTACCGAGTTCTGCCTGGAGATCATCTGAAAGAGAGTGAAGCATCATGAACTCCTGTGCCCAAGGAAAGGAGAGACCGTGTGCCTGGAGAACCACAGGAAAACCTCTTCGGCATCCTAGAAAAGTTCTTACTCCAGACCCACGCACAGCTCCAGCCTCCAGCTGTCCTGTCTGGGTCTCCACAGCCACCTGCTCTGGAGAGCAGAACCCACAGACTCATCTCCCAGCATCCTTCCTCTCAGCACCACCTGGCCCCTGGCCCCCTACCTCTGGCCTTCAGTGCCTCCTCCTCTGCCCGCTGGTCCTCCTCCTTAGCCCAGCACAGCTTCTCCTGTTTCTGCCTCTCCTGCACCTTTGCAGAGTGCTCTCTCCTGGTGAAGCAGCCAGCCCCAAAGAGCAGGAGCCCCAGCAGGGTCAGGCTCCCAGCAAAAGCTGCCTTCCAGGGAGAGGCCTGCGGGAAGAAGGGCTCTGGGGCCCAGGAGGAGACCCAGTCAGGGGAGCACCCAGGCCCACCCGGCACACTCAGGGATGCCAGCACAACCTCCCAAGCCCTGCCAGGAATGAGAAGCAGCACCGACCTGGGATGGACACGGCCATCGCCTTCTCCTGGCCCAGGATGGGATTGAGGACAGAGCAGCTCACACTCCCTGCAGAGCTGTCTCTCACCACCAGAGCCGCCTCCACGCTGAACAGCCCTGCTGCGTCCTGGGCATGGGCCTCAGAGAACTCCAGGAACTTCTTCCCGCTGAGGTCTGTCCACTGCACCTGGGGCTTCGGGAACCAGCCTGAGGCCTTGCACACCACGCGGACCCCGTCCTGCTCCGGCCCTTCAATGTGCACTTGAGGGGCAGAGCCCAGGCCTGCAAGAGGGGAGCTGTGGAGACCTTGGAGACCACTTGGCCCAGGGCCTCAGCAGGGTCTGGGTGTGGCACAGCTACAGGGGAGTCACTGTGTCACATTCTGGAGATTCCATGGGAGGGTGTGGCCTGAAGGAGGGGAAAGAGCCCTGGGACCCATGGGGGGCACAGAGTAGGGGGCTTTCTCTTCAACTGTGCAGATGGGAAGACTGAGGCCCAGAGAAACCAGGAGCAGCAACCTGACCCCAGGACTCCATCCTGAACCTCTAATCTCCTCACCTCACTCACTCCTGAGGCAGCTGTTATGATTCCTACTGCCTCTCTCTGTAAATCACTTCCAATACTACACCCGTCAACAACCCTGTCCCCACTCCTCCCCTCATAGCCACACCCTGAGTTATCTCTCCAGGTTTCCTTACAGACACTTAAACTCACAATTTCAGAACTGAGTTCACACCTGTGACTATGTGTGATAATTGAGTATTAAATACCCGTGTACTGTATCCTTCTTCAGGGGAGCTGACTCTCCCCCATGCTGTAGCTCCTTCACATTCTGGCTCTGTGGTTGGTCATGTGACTCACTGGCCAGTGAGAGACCAGATCATGTGACTTAAGGAGAGGTTTGAAAAGCATTTGTGTCACTGGCTCTGCCTCTGCCACTGCCTTAGGAAGGACAGGCCTGAGGCAGCCATTGTAGGATGAGACTCCTGGACTCTGCTGGTCACCCAGCCTCTCTGGGAGATGCTGTCCTAGGGCAGCCACAGTCAAGAATGGGAACACACCCAGGCACGGCCCACGTGGTGACCTCCCCAGCTGACTACAAGAACAGTAAGTACTGAAGACCTCATTCACCATATTGAAAATAAGAGGAATTCCCCCTCTCTTCCATCTTCTCAGAGCATTGACTTTAGAGCACTGGGAACTATGAATACTTCCCATGTGAAATATTATCATTAGAAACAGATAGGCCTCTGGCCAGCTTAATATCCCAGGAATGTCTTCCTCAGGTACCTGGGGACAACACAGTGAAATGCAAGCATCAAAGAAGACAGTATCCTTTCCCCTCCTTTCTGCGGAAGCATCAGAGCCTCAGTAAGTAAAATTCCTTGCTATTATAGAATTAGGAGAAGTAGGGCTGGCCCTGAATTATAGAAGATTAAGCCTCTGCCTGCAGTCTGGCTTCTCATATAGGCCTCTGTTCGAGTCCTGGCTGCTCTACTTCTGATCCAGCTCCCTGCTAATGTGCCTGGGAAAGCAGTGGAGGATGGCCCAAATACATGGTCCCTGCATCCATGTAGGAGAACCAGAAGAAGCACCTGGATCCTGGCTTCCACCTGGCTCAGGCCCATTGCAGCCATCTGGGGAGTGAACCAGCAGACATAAGAACAATATTCCCTCTCTCTCTCTCTTTCTCTCTCTCTATCTCTCTCTCCCCATCTCTCTCTCTCCACCTCCCTCCTTCTCTCCCAATTTCTCTCTATCTATGCCTTTCAAATAAAATTAATAAGCCTTTTAAAAAACATGTTTGTTTTCCCTCCAGATAAATCCTGTTAACTAAGATAACTGGCCACTACCATTACTAGGTCCATTTAGGGTGAGCTCTGTGTGATAAGCAGGTATTATACCTGCTGCAAGTCTTGTTATTTGAGGATTATTTGTTTATTTTGAAAACATGGATGAAGGCATTTGGTGCAGCAGTTAACATAATGCACAAGATGCCCACATCCCATATCTGAGTGCCTGGGTTCCAGTCCCCTCTGCTTCCAATCCAGCTTCCTGGATATGCACGCAGGGAACCAGCAGGTGAGGGATCAACTATTTGTGTCTCTGCCACAGACAGGGGAGACTCAGGAGTTCTTGGATCCTGGCTTTAGCCTGGCCACACCCCAGCTATTGTAAGCATCTGGGGAATGAAGATGTGGATGAGAGTCACTGTCTCTGTTGCTTGCCTGTCAAATTAGCAAAAATAAATAAACAAAAGTTTTTCACGTCCTAGGCAATTTATTCAAAAACCCTACTCTTCAGACCACTGTTGACCCTCATGTTGGGCCCTCATCACATCACAAACAGGGGCCAGGTAGCCTGATAGGAGCCACCAAGGGCCCAGCAGCCGGGGCCACATCAGTGGCTACAATCACTGCATTGGCCACTGCTCCCACCAGCACTGCCATTGCTCACTGTGCTCTGTGCTGGGGCACCACACTATCCGTGGACCAGGGACCCACACGTTCACCCATGGGGGTGAGGGGCCCAGACTGGGCCAGATCCCAGCAGGACCAGACGGGGAGGGAGGAGCAGCTGAGCACCTGTCTGGTGGCTGTCAGCAGGATCACCCTGAGGTGCTCTGCATGCCCTGCTCCACGTGAGGTCCCCGCCCCACACATCAAGGCCCTGTCCTTGGAGAAGGCTGGCCAGGCCAGGAGCTCAGAGAGCGGCTGCTGGCCCCACACAGTGCCAGACTGAAGCCCAGGGCCATCACGGTCCCAAACGAAGGAACTGAGTAGAAGGAGACTAAGGTTACAGGCAGTGATGGTGTTGGCCCCAGGATGAGGCACAGGTGGAACTCAGGGCTCTCCATTCTCTTCAAAGATCTGCTTCTTCCTCCCATGCCCACTCTGCCCTTGGTGCCATGGTGTGAAGCAAACACCCAGCTGCATAAAACTTTTTTAAATGTGTGTAAAGCATAATATATCTGCTTGACTACACACACAAAAAATATTTCTTTCTTTCTTTGCAAACTTTCAATGGATTTCCTGTGATGCGTAATGTGTTCTGGTTTCATTGACCAATCAAAGTGTTATCTTTCTCCAGTCCCTTTACAAAGAGGATTGCTGTGAAAGAACCTTGTTTTTGGTTTTATTTCCACACCCAGACCAACAATGTGTGAGCAAACCCACCTGATACTAGCCAAATCCAACCCAGATTGGTTTAAATCACTCAATGCCCATATTGAATAAATATCTTTCTCCATAGGCCACTGAGGTTTCCTGGCTTTTTATACTGTTATTACAGGAAAGTGTCCTTGACACACAATTACCAATATTCCCACCACTGAAGAACAGACAGCAGTGCAAACCCCTGGGAGTCTCGGCAGTCACCGCTGCCCCCTCCTAACTCTCTGTGTCCCAGATCCACTCACTCAGCTGGGTCTGCTTTCTGTCTTTCCCCCCTGTCTGGGCCCTGCCCCCACCCCACTGTGGCTGTCTGAGGTCACACAGTCGTCCTCTCCTCCCCAGAACTGCTCTCCACACCTCCCTCTGCTCACCTCCCACTCACCTCCTCCCAGTCACCTCAGTCAATGCTCCCGCCCCTGCTCTGTTAAAGTTTCCCCTCCTCATGCAGACCCCAACACAACACACAGCACCTACACTGACCTGGGATGCACTTGCACTCCTCCCCCTGCCTCCCCCCAAACCCCAGGATCTGTGCCCCTCATGGACCACACACCCAGCACCAAGGGCTACTTGGTTCACTGTGAATGGCCATGGCTGCTGTGCTGTGTGCCCCCTGCCTGCTCACATTCCAGTCCACAGGGGGATCTTGGGATTTCTACCACAGTACTCAGGGGCCAGCACAAGTTTCTATGCCAAAGACCTTTTCCTGGTCAGTGTGGGCAGTGCTAGTCCAGGAATACCGACCTCTTTATTGCAGTCCTACTGGCACTTTCTGCATCCCCACATCACTACCTCCACTCACCACAGTGTCCCCCTGAATGCCCTGAGCACACCAGACTTTCTCCCACGCCAAGGGTTTCTCTCTGGGTACCTCACTACACTGAACTCTATGCACCCAGATATCCATTGGTGAGACAGCTACTCTCTTGGAGCTGTGCTGAGATCAACAACCAGGCCCCACCTGATCCCATGTAACACCAGGGGCTGCCCTCACTCCCCACCCTGTAAACCTTCATTGTCGCACTTGGCCTTCTGGTTGTTTTTTTCCCCCCTTTAGCAGTTATCCCCTTCTAACAGCATCCAACCAGTCATTTATATCGCTTTTTCTATCTCAGCCTCTAGATCATAAACTACACAGGGCAAGAATCTGCTTCACTGATGAGTCCCTGTTACCCAAAACAAGGCATGGCACACACTAGGGATTCCATATGGTAGATTTCTATTAAAGAAACAAAGAATGAGCAACAGAGGCTCATTTCCTGCACTTGTGAAATAAGACGTTTAATTACGTGAGTTTCCAATACACCCAAGGTATAGATGTAGAACACCAATCAAGCCACCCACCTGCCACCTGCAGTTCTAGAATGGCCTCTGCATAGCGGCCTCCCTTCTGGAAGAAGGTGTAGCTCCCATTGTCTGAAGCCCGGACTTTCTGGATGTGCACGGCAGCCTGCCCCTGGGTGAGGAGTTCCTTTACCAGCAAGACCCGCCCTGCATACTGGGGCATCTGCTCCTTGTGCTGCTCCCGGCGGTTCCGAAACACGAACACCACCTCTGAGAACTTGGTGCGGAACCACCGCAGCTCCATGTCCTCTATGTTCGTTGGTGGGAACAGGGTGCAGGGCAGAGTGGCATTTCCATGCAACTCAGCAACAATGGGATATGAGGGGCCAATCACCAGGAACTCATCTGTGGACACAGAACAGACTGAGAACTGAGAGACACGGGCAGGGGGCAGAGACACACAGACCATGAAGAAGAACAGGCAGACCAGGAACAGGTACTGGAAGAGGTGACCCCAAGGCCCGAGGGACTGAGCAGTGATGACTCTGAATCTGGATGAGATCCTCAGGCCACAGGTGGTGGCCCAGAAAGGATGTCACAGACGCCCTCGTGAGCCTGGCTCCTGGCCCCAGGCTGTCCCATGAAGAAATTGCTACACAGGGAGTCTCCACCGTGAGCGTGCCCCAGAATCCACAGGACAGTTTGTAAAACCCAGATCACAGGTCCACCCCCAGAACTCCTGACTCACTCGGTCTGGGGTGGCCCAACAATGCCTAAGTGTTTGTGAGCAGTCCCAGGGAGCTGACTCTCCTGGTCATGAACCTCCATGGCCCTAACCTGGCCTGGGGGAGGACAGGCCTGGAAACTGAGCACAGAGCACCCTGGGGGGCTCCCTCAGAGCTCCTGGGTCACTCAGCCACACCAGGAAGCTCCCCACCTCGACTCCTAAGTTGGTTGTTTCTGTCTGTAGTTTTCTCCTCCACTGAATGCTAAGAGCACTTACATGCAAATTTGCCTTCTGCCATAAACCTGCCTCCTTAGGACTGTGTCTGCAAAATGCATGAAATCCGTTCTCTTTATATTAATAAAGTTTGTAAAAACTGTCTCCTAACTTCTCAGAAGCTCCAATACCTCTGATTAAAGGACAAAATGGAGCCCCTATCCACTCCCTCTTAGTCCTTGTCCCTCTGAGGCCTGGCGACAGGGTCACAGGAGGACACTTCTGCAGGACCAGCGGCCATGGCCCGGAACAGCCCCCCTCAGCTCTGTGCTGCTCCATCCTGGCCCATCTCCGTCATCTCTCACCCAGAGATGGCAACAGACCAGGTGCCTGGCTGTTCCCTCCCCACCCCACACTGTGATCCTCTCAGCACATGAGCTAAACCACATCCCTCCTCTGCCCAGAGCCCGCCTCTGGCTCCCCAGTCCCCTCCCCAGTGTCCCACAGGCCCAGCAGGTGGACCCCAGCACACTCAGACCCCATCTCCTGCTTCTCTCCCCCAGGCGCCCTCTGCTCCAGCCAGCGCTTCCCTCTGCTGCTCCTCACCCTGGCACACTGCCAGCTCTGTATTGGCTGCCCCTGTGGAATTGTCTTTCCCTGGGGTCCTCACAGCTCACCTGCTCCTCCTAATCTCTGTTCCCATCTCACCATCTACACTGCCTGCCTCCCTGAGCATGGCTGCTGCCCACACCCCACCCACGTTCCCTGTCCCCCTCACTTCCCACACTCATCTCTCACAGACACAGGCCTGTCTCCTGCTGGAAGGAGAGCCTGGGCACCCCGGGTAGCACTGTCTTCTGTGTGCACAGAGCAGAGCCTAACACACAGTCTGCACTCCATTAATATTGGAGGGACAACTAAAGGGTGCTCAGAACCCTAGAAGAGGAGGGAAACCAAAAACTGGGAAAAGCATTTTCAAATTATTGATACTTAACATTAAAATACCCCAGAAAGGGCCAGCACTGTGGAGTAGCAGGTTAAGCCCCACTTGTGACACCAGCATCCCAACTGGACACTGAGCATGTCCCAGCTGTTCCACTTCTGTGATCCAGCTCCTGCTAATGCGCCTGGGAAAGCAGTGGAAGATGGCCCTCGTGCCTGGTTCCCTGCACCCACATGGGAGACCCAGAGGAGGTCCTGGCTCCTGGCTTCAGCCTGGCACAGATCCGGCCATTGCAGCCACTTGGGGAGTGAACTAGTGGATAGATCTGTCTGTCTCCTTCTCTCTCTCTCTCTGTGTAACTCTAACCTTCGAATAAATCAATAAATCTTTTGAATTAATTAATTAATTACCCTAAACCTAGACAACTGTCAAAATCCCATGTGCTCACTTTATGGGTGAGGGACTGGTAGTAAACTTTTAATGACAAGTAAACACTGGGGGAGCCCCATCGCCTTTCTAGAGCCTGGGCCCCCACAAATCACATCCCATCCTGACTGAGAGGGCTGGGGGTCCACTCATTCCCTGAAGAAGACCCCGGGAGGGACAGGAACAGACTCACCTGCAGACCCCCACGTGGGCAGCTGGGCGAGGAGAAGCAGGGAGGGGAGCCTGCAGAGCAGAGAGGGGCGGCAGCCGTGCTCCATGTCCTCAGATCTGGGGAGAGAGGCGGGGAGGAGGAGGCCTGGGCCAGCAGGCAGGTCAGCCCCAGAGCACCAGCAGGACAGGGTCCTCCCGTCAGCCCTCACAGCAGCAGAGCCTTCCCTACAGCCTCAGCACACCAGCACCGTGGGGCCCACAGGATCCCGACAGCACAGACAGCTGGGCCGGGGCTCTACCAGCCCTTCTGGGGAGACTGCAGTGCCAGAGAACCCTCAGGGCAGCCTGGGGGGAAACAGCCCCTCCTCTTCCACCCCAACTGAGTTCCTCTACCTGGAAAATCAGGTCTCTTCTTTCTCAGCCCCAGGGGCCCCATGGAGGAAACCAGGCCACTATGCACACAGTGCCCAGGACCCACCCCACCCGGACAGAGGACCCTGATTCAGGCCACTCACCCTGAAGGACGCACCACCACCTGCTTCCTGCAGCTCTTCAACCTCCAGTGGTGACCTGGGTGTCCCTGAGAAGTGTCAGAGACAGACTCACCCTCACCGAGCCTGTGCTGCCCGTCCCAGGGGCCCAGCACCTGTGGCATCTGTGGCTGTGGTGTTCACCTAAATCTGAGCCCCACCCCCAGACTCATACTCCATAGGCCCAGGTCCTGGCCCTTGGTTCAGCAGGTGCCCAGGGCCAGTTCCTGCTGACAGATGAATCCTCACTCTCTCTGCATTCAAAGATTTTGCGTGAGCAGCTCATGACCCTGGTGGGAGGCAGGGCCACAGAGAAGAGAAAATGAGCCTTGGTCAGAGAAAGACCCACACACTATTTATGGTGGGGGGGAGGGCAGCTTAGGTCCTGGGAAGGACGGGCTCGAGGGCCCCTCTGCTGGGCTCCCTGCATTCTCGGCCACTCTGGGTGACTCCAGTTCTAGCAAAGTCCTTGGCCTTCCTGGACTCAGTGTCCTGATCAGCAAATGGGGGAGGTAACAGCAGCCCCCTCCTATGCAGGGAGGGGTCCATGCCTTTGTGTTGCTGCAGTCACCCTGTGAGGTTAGAACAGGGCCTGGTCCCAGCAGACACTGAGGAGCAGAAGTGAGAGAAGTGAGTAAAGGCTCAGTGCTCACTGCTGTCCTGGGGCTCCCTGCACTGAGACTTTCCCCCAGCCGCCCCCTCCCCTGCCCTGTGCCCCACCACACTCTCAGCCTCCTGCCCAGCCAGCTGCTCCTGCCTTCCTCCTCCTCCCCCACAGGCGCCTTCAAGCTAGCTCACCTGCTCCTCCTTCTTCCCAGCTGGGAAAGCTGTGACTTCCTGCAGGGTCTAACATTCAGCAGCTCCAGAAACTTCAGAGCCACAGAGACCCCAGCAGACTGCACATCTCAGCACATAAACCCTGCTTCCAGGTCCTTGCTGGGGGCCCAGGATTCCTGACATCCAGGAGGCAGTGGGCTCCCAGGAGACCGGAGGAGCAGCAGAGCTGGCACAGTGCAGCAGCCTCTGCAGAGGCCCTGGCCCTGGGGCCCACCAGGACCTCCAGCCAGAAGAGCCAGCCCCTGCATCTCCTTCCAGCATCTACAGTGAAAGCTTGCAGAAGCAGCCTGGGCAGGGAGTGCCCTGCCCTGTGGACCTTGCTCCCTGATGTCAGCATGAGCACAGCAGGAGACAGCACCACAGCTGCCCTGGGAGTGGCTGCAGCACAGCCTGCTTAGAGCTCACAGTGCCTCAGCCCCTCCCCCTCAGCCACCACCTGTCCCTGCCCAGCACCAAGACTTCCCCAGGCTGAGAGCTGCTAGGGAACTTCTTCGTTTTTTTTTTTTTTTTCATGCCCTACCACATAGGTTTTTTTAAATTAATTAATTTATTTAAAAGTCAGTGTTATAGAGAGAGAAAGAGAAAGGGAAGCACAGAAAGAGAGAGGGGTCTTCCATGCTCTAGTTCACACACCAATTGGCCGCAATGGCCAGAGCTGTGCCTATGGAAGCCAGGAGACAGGAACCTGTTCCAGGTCTCCCACGTGGGTGCAGAGGCTCAAGTACTTGGGCCATCTTCTACTGCTATCCCAGCCCATAGCAGAGAGCTGGATCGGAAGTGGAGCAGCCGGGACTTGAATTGGCACTCAGATGGGCTGCTGGCACTTCGGGTCAGGGCTTCAACCTGCTGCCCTACAGCGCCGGCCCCTATCTTACTTCTTGTTAACATGGAGGTCATACCTCTAAGTTATTTCTAGTGCTTTCAAACTAGTTTTCTATAAATATCTAAGCCATAAAATGACAGTTAACACAAAGTATATGTGGGTGGCTAAAACCCCATGTGTGAGCCATGACCACTGCCTCTAGGGTCTGAGTTAGGAAGAAACTGGAATCAGGAGCTACAGCCAGATATCCAGCCGGCATTCTGTGGAAGCAGGTGTCTCAGCCTGGGTCTTAACTGCTACCCAAATCCTCGCCCAGCCCATCTCTTTTCTCAGAAGTAGATTCTGATTAAAAAAAAAAAAAATTCATTGACCTTGACAGTGTTAGGATAAAGAGCTTGCCTTCTCTGGATTATCTTCTCCAGGAAACAGTGTTAAGAACTGTTTTCTAGTTTCTCCCTTTTTGAAAAATAAATGAAAACTGAAAAGACACATTTACACACATGAGCACACACACATACACTTGGGGTACACTTCTTGTTTCACCTTTAAAAGTTTTCCTTGCCATCTGTAACCATCATCAACCCGGCTGGTGGGCTGAGCTGTGACCAGGCAACCTGCCGAGCAGAGCCCTGGGGGACGCTCTCCCTCTGGCTGCCATCTGCCCCTCAGGGGGGAGGAGTCTGCGCCCCACCCCCAGTCCAGGCTGTCAGCACCACAACTGATGCTTACAAGCAAATGTGGCTCAGGAACATTCGGATGCTCTCACCCCAACAAAGGGCCAGGGTCTGCCAGCCAGAGTTTGCCAGCAGAGAACTCATGGCCTGGGACCCCTGCCCAAGCCAGCTCAGAACAGGTTTCTAGTCCACGTCCACACCTGAAGGTCCAGGGCAGGTGAGGAGGTCTCCCTTCCCTGCAACCACTGAGATGCACAAGGGGCCTCAAAACATGGAAAACAGAATCAAAAGATCAGTTTACTTTGGTGCAAAATATTTGAGAGGCAGAGTTACAGACAGAGAGAGGGAGAGACAGAGAGGTCTTCCATCTGCTGATTCACTCCCCAGATGGCTGCAACAGCCAAGCTGTTCATCTTCTACTGTTTTCCTATGTGCACCAGTGGGGAGCTGGATAGGAAGTGGAGCAGCCAGGACAATGGCGCCCACATGAAAGTTTAATAAATTTATCAGACTAATAAATAAGCAAAAAATAAATAAAAACTTGAAACGAAGTGGAAAGATGATGGCACAAGCAAAGAAAGAGCATCAAGGAAGGAGGCAACAGCACCGACATGCCAAGTGGGCGCCGGTTCGAGTCCCGGCTCCTCCACTTCCTATCAGGCTCCCTGCCATGCCTGGAAAAGCAGAAGATGGTCCAAGTCCTTCAGTCCCTGAACCCACGGCGAAGACCACGATTAAGCTTCTGATCAGCTCAATTCTGGCCATTGCGGCCATCTGGGGAGTGAACCAGCAGATGGAAGACCTTTGTCTCTCCCTCTCTCTGTGACTCTACATCACAAATGGATAAATAAAATGAAAAAAAAAAAAAGGAAGGAGGCAGAGAGGAAGCAGGCAGGGTTATGAAGAAAGAAGCCCGGATGTATCCGGGGCGGGGCCGATGGACCCCTCCTCCCACAGGGTCTCAGCGCTTTCCAGGGCTCCGCAGTGGCCGGGCCCCGAGCGCCAGCGCCAGTGCTGCCCAGATGGGGGCGTCAGCGACCTGGAGGAATTCTCTGACCCTTTTCCTCAGGTTTCCTGTGGATCAGGCCCTGCCTGGGCAAGGGTGCAGCAGGCAAATCCTGGCGGAGGGACCGGAGGAAGTGGTGATGGGAAAGACCCCAGTCTTGTCCCCCGAAAGGCAGAGGCTGCTGAGGCGCCATCTGAGAAGGGAGGCTGAGAGAACTGGATGGACGCCTGCCCTCTGCTGTCCCACGGCCCCCACCACACCCTCGGCCCCGCTCTCTCTCCCGCGTTTCCCTCTGAGCAGCACACACGGAGTCTCCGTGCCCGTCTTCCTGCGTTATTGGGAGGCGCTCTGCTGTCCTCCTGTCGCAGCTGAGACCCGGGCTCCCGAGGTGAGGAACCCACCAGGGTCAGCCCTGCTGGCACCAGCTCCCCCCAGAGTTCCGCCTGCTCCCAGTGGGGCCACCACGTGGGGGGCAGCCCTAGCGGTGTCCAGGGATCTGGGGGCAGAGGGGAGGCCAAGGACCTGGGAGGGCTCTTCCAGAAGTCCTGGAAATGCGTTTAGGAAAAGCTGCTCACGGACCTCACAATGCTTTGTACCAAAATAAGCTTCCCTTTTCATTCTCTTTCTCCGTGAGCTTCTCATTATTTAAAGGAGTGCGTGTTCCAAACAATGCGGAGATCCTGGCTCCAAACCCCTGCTCCAGAACTCTGCACAGCAGCAGGCCCCAGAGGAAGCAGGGCCAACCCAGAGGCAGCGCCAGCGGCACCGGGTTTCCCAGCCCTCTGCTGCCCCCTTGTGGCCAGCACTGGCAGACAGCAGCACTTCCCAGCAGGAAGGCGCTGACAGTGCAGTCCAGAAACCTTAGAAATGAGGACAGGAATCCTGGAACCCAGACCCAAAACACCACGCAGTGCAGGACTGCAAATGCATGCAATGAGAGAGCAGCAGGAGGAGCTGCGGAGAGAGAAGTGACGCGAGGAGCTGGCCCCTGGCCGGCTGAGGAGGAGGTGAGGTCGGGGAGGGACAGGTGGGATTGTCCTGGGGGCAGGGAGCACTCAGCCTTGATCTAGGATGGACACACACGCTGTGCTATGGACTGGTTTGAAAGTCAGGGGCCGATGGGGCTGCACGCCAAGGCTGCCGTGGGCAGAGCACACAGTTCAACCTGGGCTCAGCTGCTCTCACTCCTGCTTCTCCTGCGGGCGTCCTGGGGCTGGGCGCTCTCTCTCCTGCTCTTGGCCTCCTTTTGCGCTTGTAGTATTAATGCTTCTGCACACCCAGCTGACAGCGCCTGTGAGCAGATTATGCCACATAATCCATGAAACCTTTCACAGGTTGCACTGTCAGCTCCTGTCTTCATTTCATGGCAAACCCAACTCCCTACAGCTGGGTCCTTAGTCCCTCTGTCCAGCCAGGGAGGTGGGAAGGTGGAAGGCTGGTCAGTGCGCATGTGATGGGGCAGATGCACAGGTCAGGGTTCTGAGCTCCCGCGGAGCTGGAGGCAGAGGCCTCCCCTTCCTGCTGACTGCACTGCAGAGGAACGGCCTCTGGCCCCCAGAGAAGCTCCAGGGCTGCAGGAGACGCACGTGTGCAGCCCTGAGCTCTCTGAGTAAATCTCTGGGAAGGAGGTTGGGCCCCATCCTTGGTATCAGCAGAACAGATCCTGAAAATTCCCTGCAGGCAGCCCTGAGCTTTCTCAAATAGGCACTGCAGGGGGCCTGAGGTCAGCCAGGGACAGGCCTCCTGCTGCCAGGGGACCCTGGAGCCTGACTGTCACTGGTGGTCACCTCCTGGGAGAGCAGCGCCCCCGGAGCAGCCTCAGGGCCACTGTCCCAGAGCATCAGGACCCCAACCCATCCCCTCCAGTAGCCCCAGGCAGACACTGACACAGAGAGTGGTCACCCAGTGAGGAGAACCCCAAGTCAGCCAGGAATCAGGAACCAGGGAGGTGAGGGCTCCGCTGAGAGAGAGAGAGAGAGAGAGAGAGAGAGAGAGAGAGGTGGAAGAGGAGACAAGTTGTCCTGCAGCTGGGCCCAGGTTGACCAAACCCCAGGAAGCTTCCCTGCAGTGGGAAAGAGGTCCTCTAGGAAGTGTGGCTGGGTCCACAGTTGTCCTCCTGTGACAGAGAGGACAAAGCCCGGTCCTTACGAGGGCTGCACTTCTTTGTCAGTCACTGGGTGCCCGGTGCTGATCAGGGTCTGGGGCACTGCTCACCACATTCCTACACATTAGGATTCCTCTTCCTTACAGAGGAGGGGCTGAGTGAGGCTTGGAAGCTGCTCTGATCAACATCACACGGTGGTGAGTGGTGCTGAAGGCAGGACTTGAACCCAGTGTCACACTCCAAGCTGTGGTTTTCCACTCTTCAGCTTGCCTCTCCAACATAAAGCTCCCAACATGCCTGTTGTTGCCTAAAATTATATTTCTCTGAGGCTCCCTTTGTGATGCAGCAGGTAAAGTGTCTGCCTGCAGTGCCAGCATCCCATATGGGCACAAGTTTGAGCCCCATCTGCTCCACATCCATTACCTCTCCCCGCTAATGGTCTGGGAAAGCAGTTGAAGATGGCCACATGCTTAGACCCTGATACCCACATGGGGGACCTGGAAGAATCTCCTATCTCCTGATATCAGCCTGGCTCAGTCCTAGCTGTTGTAGCCATTAGGAAGTGAAACAGCAGATGGAAGATATCTCTCTCTCTCTCTCTCTCTCTCTCTCTCTCTAACTGTCACACTGGCAATGTGCTGATTCAGAGGCTGCACAGTAGGGCGTGCACAGCCCCACTCCATCATCACATGGGAGAGTGTACTGCACGCAGCATCCACTGAGCAGGCCCTGCACTCACAGCTGAGTCACAGGAAGACACGGCCCAACACCCACGGCCCCTCCCTCACACAGCATTGCCTTTCCCCATCCAGTCTGTGCCTGTGGTCCCATGGGGAGCTCCTAGGATCACCTGACAGGGAGGAGAAGGCTCAGCTTGACTTACAAATGGCTCTGACCGCAGGCAGGCACCACCCAGTGGGCAGTGGCAGCACTGCAGCCCCTTTCTGGGACGTCAGTGAGCACAGGGGTGAAGAGCACCTGACTGCTCACTTGACTGGGGAAAAACACCCAGGCCTGCGAGTATTTGCCAATTCACAGGCTGTGACCAATAGTGTGATGGGCTGGCTGAGGAGCTGGAAGGAAGATTCTTGGAAAATTCATGACAAGGACATTTGAGGAAAGGCTCTGTGGACAGACGTCTCTGTACAGAAAGTGGATACTTGTGTTTCCCGTGAATGCTCCCCCAAGGCCGTGCTCAGCAGAGGAGGGTGGTGATGACCACGTGCTGGGATCTGGAGCTGGACAGTGACTGAGGGGGCACAGGAGGGGCTGATGATAATCCTTACCTTGATGTGGATGTGATCTGTAGCAACATCACAGCTGTCAATCACTCAAGCCCTGGGAGTCCCTTTGAGACAAGGAGTGCTGAGGCCAAATGCACTGTGAGAAGTGGGCAGCAAAGCCAAGGGTGTGTCTTATTTTGCATTTGTAGTGAGGAAAGGCAGGGGAGTGAGACCTTGGCTGTCCAGACTGAGTAGATGGAGACAGAGTGGTAGAGAGGATTCTTGAGGAAGACTCTGCAGACAGGAGACAGAACCTCAGCCAGGAAGATCAGTTACATGGCAGGAGAACAGGAAGGGACCAAACACCTCACAAGACACCTGCTGTCAGAGGAGGGGGATGAATACAAGTACAGAAGCATTGTGTATGTTCAGACTGCAGAAAAACTCAGGACATCACCTTATTTAATAGAAAAAGGAGCATTCAACATAAGTGGTTGGATAACCCACAGTTCAGAAGCCCAAAACTCACATTCAAGAGCTGGCTTGACTCCTGACTGCTCTGCTTCTGACCCAGCTTCCTGCTAATGCATTCTGGGAGGCAGCAGATGAGGACTCAAGTGCTGGGACCCTGACACCCATGTGGGGACCTGAATGGAGTTCCTGGCTCCTGGCTTCGGCCTGGCCCAGCACTGGCTGACAGGCTGTTCCAGGAGTGAGCCAGTGGGTGCAAGAACACTCTCATTCTCTCTCTCTCCCTCCCTTACACTCTCCCCTCTCTCTCCTTTTCCTTCTTCGCCCCTTCCTTCTGGTCTGTCCGATTTTCCCCCAATAAACCCTTTCCGTTACTCGTGTTTGGTTGTGGTTTGAGGTGGCCTTACAATCACCCTCCCCACTCCTCTTTTATGTTGTTTAAATGTAAGAAAATAGTGTACAATTTTCATAAGGTCATAAATATGACTCTAGGCAAAGATAGAAATCAAAGTATTTATTTCAGTAACTAATCAGTAATGGAACTGGTACAACTGTACTTCAGGGAATGTTTGGAAAAATAGACTGTGTATTATCCATCAGGAAAGGCATTGAAAAATACATTGGAGTCTTTGTTGTGGCCCAGAGGATAAAGCCTCCTCCTGCAACACTAGCATCCCTGAAGGGCTCCAGTTCAAGTCTTCTGATCCAGCTCCCTGCCTCTGTGCCTGGGAAAGAACCTGAGGATGGCCCAAGTGCTTGGTCCCAGGAGCCACATGGGGGACCCAGACGAAGCTGCTGCTCCTGATTTCAGCATGGCCCAGCCCGGTCATTAGGGACATCTGGGCAGTCAACTAACAATGGAAGATCCCTCTCCCCACCCCCCCATGCACCTGTGACTTTCACATAAAACAAAAAAATCTTTTTAAAAAAATGAGTAAGTACACTGGGTAAGAGGGTAAAGTGGCAAACATCTTATGGGGCAACAAAACTATAGGCTTTGGGATACTCAGAAAAGTATGTGGTACCTTTGATCAATATTAGCTCCCAAAATAAATTCACTGAAAATGTACAATGAGAAAACTTATAAATCTATCTAAATGCTACAACAGTGATGTTTAATCACTGCTTCTGAAGCTATTAAGGCAGCTGGTGCACTTAGCTAATGAGATCACTCCTGGGGCCCGCACTGTGGTGTAGTGGATAGAGCCACTGCCTGCAGTGCCTGCATCACATGTGGGCAGTGGTTCAAGTCCCAGCTGCTCTACTTCCAAACCAGTTCTCTGCTATGGCCTGGGAAAGCAGTGCAAAATGGCCCAAGTCCTTGGAACCCTGCATCTACAAGAGAGACCCGGAAGAAGTTCCTGGCTCCTGGCTTCAGATTGGCGCAGCTCTGGCACATGTGGCCATGTTGGGGGTGAACCAGCAGATGGAAGACTTCTCTCTTTGCCTCTGCCTCAAGCTCTATGTAACTCTGCCTTTCACATAAATAAATAAATCTTTAAAACGAAGAGAGAGAGATCACTCCTGTTTTGGTAAATAATATCACGTCATCTGCATGTCTTCCTTTTCTGTCTCTTTCAAAGAAAGAAAATCCAAAAGTTATGCAGTGTCATGAAGATACCTGCAAAATGGAATGGGATAAACAGGACAGCTAATATATGAGTACACTGAGAATACAAGCAAAAATCCAAGCAAGGACCCTGTAGAGTACGTGTGTATGGTCTCATTCTTGGGGTGAAGCATGTTGATAAATGTGTGAGCACCTCAGCTCCCCTTTCCCACACAGTGTGAGCAGCTCAGCCCCTCCTCTGGGCTGCACTGTGGCTTAGAGGATTACATCAGGCAGAGTCCACTCATGAGACGGAAACCACATCAGTCACCTGAGCAGGGAAAATGTAACCTAAAAACTACTAACTAGAGAAATGTGGTTCACTATAAAGAGGAAAAGAAAACTCTAAGGAGACAAAAGGGTGGCATTGTGGTGCAGCCAAGCTTAGGACAACAGAATCCCCCAGCACAGTGCCTGGTTCAAGTCCTGGCTACTCTGCCTCTGACCCAGCATCATGACAACACAACCAGGAAGGTAACATAGGCAGGTTCTTCAGACCCTGCCACTCAGGGTGGTCAAGAAGGAGCCACTGACTCCAGGCTGCAGCCTGTCCTAGCCCCAAATGCTGCAGACATGTGGGGATGAATAAGCGGGCAAAAGATCCCTTTCCCCCCTCTCTCCCTCCCTCTCTCCCTCTCTCTCTCTCTCTCTCTCTCTCTCTCTCTCTCTCTCTCTTTCTCTCTGGCTTTCAAATAAAAATGAGAATAAATAAAAACATACAATATATATGATTATAATATAAACCAAATCTAAAACAATTTACATACAACATCATAAGTTTAAGGAGAGAAGAAGAAATGATTACTATCTACAAAGACATACACAACATATACAAGACAAGCAAAGACAAAAATTAGTCAGCGTTCTAAGGAAGTAATGAAATTCCTGAGGCAGAGTAACTTGACAAAGACAAGAAGTTTATTCTGGCTCACAACTCTGGGAAGCCAAAGTCCAGAGAGCACAATGCAGACTTTCACAGGGGCCGCCTTTGAAAATCACAATGTGGCAGCATCGCCCACTTCTCTCTGTGTCAGTGAGGTTCCTTCACCACTCCCATAAATCCACCAAGATTCAATCTAGGGGCTCTGCCCTAACAACCTGCTCCATTCCAATCACTTCCCAAATCCTCAACTCTAACACAGTAATTTGATTAAGTTTCCACCCCCTCATTCCCGTTAATCTACAACTTATAAGACTGCAATCCTGACTGAGCTTGGTAACACAAATATTGAACCATAGCAGCTGCTGTCTTCCTTATTGGCAAAACTGGTTACAAGGCCAGAGGTGAGATCCCCCACTTCCTTCTCCCACTTCCCTTTTCATGTCTGTCACACTCAGTCAGAATTGATAGCCAATCAGATTTTTTTTTCATTTTATTTGAAATGAAGACAGAGATCTTCCAGACACTGATTCCCTCTCCAAATGCAAACAACAGTTGCTGGACAAGGCTGAAGACAGAGACATGTAACTCAATCCAGATTCCCACATGGGTGGCAGGAATCCAACTATTTAAGCCATCACTGCTTCCTCCCAGAGTGAGCATTAGCAGGAAGTGAGAATCAGAGGTAGAACCAGGACAGGTACCCAGCCAGGCATCCAACATGGGACGTGGGGTCTCAAGCAGCATCAGGACTCCTGCTCCACCTGCCCCTTCCTGGTCAAAGTATTTTATCTGGAAGAATGGACGTCTCCTTGCTGGAAGAATCTGAGGCCTCAGCAGTCCTGCTTCATTTTGTTTGCTGTGGTTTTCCACTCACTGTGACAACTGGACTTGGATCATAAAGAGGCAATGCACTGAGTAACTAGAACCAGGCTCATGGTCAAAGCTATCTGCAGTTGAACTTGCATCAGGAAATTCTCATCTTCATCTTCATCTCACTCAGCATCCACTGCTACCCTGCTAGCAGCTCTCTTCTTCCCACAGCTACAGTGTTGACACAGAAGGGAATCCAAGCCCTCCCCTCAGATTCCCTGAATTAACACAGCAGTTTGTTCACCAGGAACAGAAATTTACTGCAGTGTGGAAAATCATGTGTGTTTCCTCCATTCCAGAAAGGAAGCAAAGAAGGTTTACCATTAAATAGTTTTCCACCAAAAATCCATCAGTCACTCATTTCCAGGAAATGTTCAGATGTCCAATTTCTGTAGTCAAATAGAACAAACCCTCCCAGAACAGAGCTGGGGACCCCCCTCAACCTCTAGGCCGTCTGCTCACATTCAAATTGGATAATTAAACTCTGCTTTCTTGGGCTTAGTAATTCAGACTTCAGCCCTATTCATATCCAAATAGAATTGAAAATTAATAAAAAATATTTCAAGACAAAAAATATGAAAACAAATCCCCACAGTAAATTTTTAGCTTATTTTAAATGAGTTCAAACAGCTGTGAACTTGCATCTTCTGTTTTTTAAACACAGGCTTTTACCAGCAGCTCGCATAACCACGAGACAAGAAAGCTCTTGGGCCATCCAGGACTTGCCCCAGAGACTTTGTCCCAGGAGCCTGCAGCCCCAGCAAGAGTCTCACTGAGGAGTCAGGGCAGTGAGGGTCCCGGTGGGGCTCAGGGCAGCAATGGAGACTCAGCCCCTGGGGGAGCTCCATCCACTCCAGAGCCTGAGCTGAGCCCCTCCCCTGGGGGCCTCCCAGCCTCCTCCAAAGAAGGAGACTTGCTAAGGGGCACAGGGAGCCCCTCAGACCCCCCCTCTGTGGGGCAGATGCTCAGGGTCACATCTCCCCGAAGCATGAAGTATGGAAAGAGGGTTCCAGAGAAAGAAGCTGGGGGGAAGGAGAAAATGTGGGAGCCGTCAGTCATGTTGTAGAAGGAGACGTCCCCCTCACTGTAGTCCAGGAAAATCCCCACCCTGTGGGGATTCTGCCTAAGGAATAGAGGTTGCCGAGGCTTAGTCCAGGCATCATAGCTACTGTAAAACCACCCCACAACCCAAAAACCCTCATCTGGGGACTCTCTATACCAGCCTGTCCTTGTCACATGCTCTCTACAGACCCCCACAGCCCACTCGCTGGCAAATCCACTCCTGATCTCCACCTCCCAGTAACGTCTTCCTGATGTGATGCCCTCAAGGCCCAATGCACTGGAGGTGTCAGCCAGGCCCACACTAGGGTCTGTCCAATTCACGCTCTTCTTGTCAGGAGACATGGCAAGACCAACATGGGCAGAACCTGGATCCAGAGTAACAGAACCTGCAGAGAGAATTTACAATTATGCAAGGTCCCCTCTTGCCCCCTAACAAGGATGCACAACCATCCCCAGACCCACCTAGCTGCACAAGGGAGGGAGAAAGCCCCTGAGATAGGGCCCTGGGACACAGGCCCGTGGCCTCCAAGCAGAAGGAAGAACCAGGAGACTTCTCTGAGGGTCACAGGTGTCACAGAGAGCTTGATGATGAGCCTGGCTTTGTTCCTGCCACTTCAGTCCCAATCCTTCTACCATGATGGTGCCAGCATCTGTACCAGCACAGAGAACTGCAGGAGAAGCCAGAGCCATGGGGGCCACAGGGAAGAGCACCCAGAAAGAATACGAAGTCACTTACAAGCCTGAAACTGTTCCTTCCGCCAATCTACAAGAGAACACACATTACATATCAGGGGTCTGCACAGACTGCACACATCAGCCCAGCATCTTATCCTCTAAAACAGGGAGTAATAGGGGAAATGTATGGTAGACATTCAGCTGATGGACTGTGTCTTACACAAACACACACACACATGTGCACACACACACACACACACACACACAGCTGTGTTTCCCAATCCATAAAGCTAAACATCAGAGACTGAGAGGCAGGCCACTGACCAAACAGAAAAGGCATTTCCCAGATTTCACTCTCAAATTATGCTTCTCAGATTCCTAGACACAAATCATCATGGAGCCAGGTTTTCTTAAGAATAAATTGGGGAGATCAAAATTTCTTGCCCCTCCATTTACATAAGAAGGACTCACTGAACTTTCAGGTTGCTTGTAAACCACAGGCAACTACAACTGTTGGTATGAAGTTGGAGGATGATTCTAGAGATATCAGTGTGCTAATTTCTTAGAACCCGTGACTCAGTCACCTAACAGGAAAGGGACCTTTGCAGATGGGATAAATGTTAAGGACCTTGAAGGTCGTATAACTCACTGAATTATCCAATCTAATCATGTGAACCCTGAAAGCATGGAACCTGCCAACCTGTGTGTGCAAGAGAAGTTATTATGAGGAGCTGACCAGAGTCGGGAAGATGCCTACATAGTTGGCCTCAAGACAGAGGAATTGGGCATGAACTTTGGTGTGCAAGTGTGTTCCAATTCTGGAGAAACAAGTACTGGCAGAGGGGATGCAGACTTGCATGGGTTTTAGCCCAGTGAGACCTGTCTCTGACTTCTGGCCTCAGAGCTGTAAGACAGTCAGTGTGTGGTGGAAGCCACCAAGGCTGAGGTCTTCTCATGGCAACAGACAGATACCTGCTGTGATCATGGGTTCTCAGGAGCTACGCCCAGCATGGAGGAGGGGAACTGGCAGGAGAAGGTGTCTGTAGAGAGCATGAGGACTCCTGTCACCTACACATCGAAAATCATGACCCAGAAATTCCCACACACTGTGGTGGGTCATGGAGGGCCTCAGAGGACCCAGAGAACCAGTGGGCAAGGGAAGGTCTGGATAGGAGGAAAGGCCACACAGTGCATCAACTTCCCATTCAAAACCAAGTCACCCAGACCATGAACTCTACTGTCATGGAGCATAGTCACCAACACTGCCCCCAGTGATGGGACAGGACCTGCCCTGCCCTTCCCCAGCTGACAACACAGGTGCTGAAGGACCAGCTGATCCTGGCCTTCCCAGCATGAGCACCTGGAAGGACTAAAAGGAGAGCACAGGAAGACTCTCCCCGACCTCCCCAAGGCCTCTGCATCTCCTCTACCTCCTTGCTCATCCCTGGGGAGGAGACAGGCAGGTGCTGACCAAAGCAAAGGCTCCATCCACAGTCAGAGTCTGAGGAGTCTTCAGAGAGAGAGCTTTACTTGCTGGTTACAGGGAAGGCAGCGTGGGAGCAGTGGACACAGGCACAGGATTAGAAGGTTTACAATAATAGTAAAATGCATTTCTACAGTGGTGATAATATCGTGACCACCATCCACACTTTCACAGGTGCATTCATAGAAGTTGGCATTGCTGTCTTGGTTGATTTTCTTGATAGGAAACAAAATCACACAAAATGGGGACCAGTGCTGTATTGTAGCAGGTAAAGCCACTGCCTGAAGCACCGCATCCCATATGGACTCTGGTTCGAGACCCAGCTGCTCCACTTCCAATCCAGCTCTCTGCTATGGCCTGGGAAAGCAGTAGAGGATGGCCCAACACCAAGCCCTTTGACCCCTGTACCAACATGGCAGACCCAGAATAAGCACCTGCCTTCAGATTGGCACAGCTCCAGCCATTGTGTCCAATTGGAGAGTGAACCATGGATGGAAGACCTCTCTCTCTCTCTCTCTCTCTCTCTGAGTGTGTGTGTGTGTGTGTGTGTGTCTGCCTCTCTGTAACTCTGCCTTTCAAATAAATAAATAAATCTTTAAAAAATATGTAAGTTTGGTGAGCTTGTGTTAACTGGAATTGAGATACCCATGTTCCACATCAGAGTAGCTGACTCCAGCTTTTTTTAAGAAAAGAAAAAAAATTGAAGGAAGTTTATTGAAAGTGATTTCACTGATCAGTACCTTCTCACAAATGCCCCCAGAAGACACCTTTGTTTTCACTGACGCTTCTCTTTCTGTGACTCACAGGAGTCATCTTCAAAGCTCTGGAATTGGAGACCTGAATTATTCCAGCCCTTTCCTGAGTTTATCCACCTCTGCTCAATATTCAACCAGCTGACATTCTAATTTGTCTGTACGTAGCTGTTAACATTCCAGCTGGCCCTGAGGCTCTGAGATTCAAATTCAAGATGTTCTTTCTTCTGCTTTAAATTTTTTCTGTTATCTCTCCCAAGAATTTCTAGTTGCTCACAGCAATTTCCAGAAGGTGTCTCAATTCTACAGGTTGTTTTATAGAACTCACTGAGACATAAATCACCCTTGGTATCTGTGCTTCCCTCAACACCGTATGTTATAGAAATTCTCAAATCAATCTCATTCACGTCCTCTATACCGTATTTCTGCAGCCTCTTTAACAACTTCACTGCTGCCAGATGGGCAAGCCTCGTGACCTCATCACTGGGTCCCCTGCTTTGTGGTGATGTCACTGTCTGCTCCTCTGTAGTGAACCACTGCAGACTGTGTGACCTTGTGCAGCAGCTTTAAGCACAGCAGTTGATCCACCATCATCACACTCACTCACATGAATTACTCCAACCTCTGCAGATTTCTTCAGCATTTCCACATCACCCTTAAGGGCAGCCACAGGACCTGGAAATGCTAAGGTTTCCTGACCTTCCACATCATTTCCTTCATACTCAGTCCCTTGGTAATTATTTCTATTTTTCTATGATTCTCCTTTTCCAGTATTCATATATCACCCCTAAAAAATCAAAGCAGTGCCTGAGATGTTAAATACAGCATTCTTCTGAGGTGTGAGAAAATGGTAGTGAACAATCACATATTACATTTTTGTTCCTGTAAACACACACACACACACACACACACACACACACACGCCCCTACTCGGGGCAGGAGTTTGGCCTTCCAGCAAAGACAGGGGATAGGATATCTGTATTCAATGTCAGAGGCCTGGGTTTGATTCCCAGAGCCAACTCCTAATTCCAGCTCTGGCCAAGGCACATCCTTGGAAGCAGTAAATGATGCATCAAATTGGGTTTCTGCCAGCCATATGGGAGACCAATACTGGGTTCTCAGCTCCTGACTTTGCTCCAGCACCGTTCAAAAAGGTCCCTGGCCATTGCAGATTTGGGAGAATGGAACAGCCAATGAGAGTGTTTCTCTTTCTCTCTCTCTCTTTCTCTTTCTCTCACTCTTTCTCTTTCTCTCTCTCTCCCTCTCTCCCTCCCCTTCCACCCTCCCTCACTCTTACTCAAAAAATTTTTTTTTTAAAAAACATGGCAGGTACTTAGCTTAGTGGTTAAAACACCCACCATCAACACTGAAGAATCTGGCTCAATCCCCATCTCAGGCTCAGGCTACAGACTCCAGATTCTGCCAATGGAGACCCCCAGAGCCAACACTGAGGGGCTGAGTTACTGACATGCATGTAGGAATATGGATTGAGGTCCAGGCTCCTGGTTTTGGCCTTGCATAATCTTGGCTATTGCTAGCAGCTAGGGAGTGAAATGAGAGACGGGTATCTCTCACTCTCATTCTTGCTCTCACTCTCTGCATGTGAAATACAGTTTGTAAAAGAATTATTCTTTATTTGAAAGGCAGAGTTACAGAGAGAAAGAAACACACACACACACACACACACACACACACACACACACGTTGAGGGTGGGGGAATCTTCCATGCACTGGTTCACTCCCAAAATGGCCACAATGGCCAGAACTGGGCTAATCTAATGCCAGCAGCCAGGAGCTTCATCCTGATCTCCCACATAGGTTTAAGGATCCAACCACTTGGACCATCTGCTTTCCAAATCACATCAGTGAGGAGCTGGATCAGAAATGAAGCAGTAGGGACTCAAAACTGTGTCTATATGGGATGTTGGCATTGCACGTGGTGGTCTAATCCGCATACCACAGTGCCAGCCCCATCAAACTCATATTTAAGCTTTTCTAATCTTGCTCAGAGTACAAAAACATTGCAATTAATTTCAGATATACCAGAGACACCAACCCAGGAATCTGTCCATAAACATCCCAGAGGCTTTGTGCCCAAATTTAGAACATTTACTCAGAGTAATTAATTCCTCAGCAACCACTGATACTTAGAGGAAGAAACCCAGCATGGACAGTGCTCAGAGCACGAAGAAGCAGAGAAGACCATATTCCAGGGCCAGGAACACCAAAGTGGGTCTTGAAGGGAGGAATTTGGGGGTAAGAATAAAAATCCCACCACCCTCTTAGTAAACTCTGGGTCCTGAGCAGCATGACTTCCAGAGCATTCTGGAGACTGGCACTTCCTGATCTACAGTCATTGCCCTGCTCCAGGCTCTCCTCACACCTGAACTCTCGGTGGTCACCCCACCAATGACAAGGATCAGTTGAACAGGGGTTTTAAGAAGGTGTCGCTAATGCTAACCATGACCTGCAGTAGACAAAGGGCCCAGAATGGAAGCAGAGCTGTGGTCCCACGGAGGAGTCCCTGCTGTCTTCCCTTGGAGGTTACAACACTGACAAGGAGAGCAGGGACACCCAGCCCATCTGGAGTTGAGTCCACAGGTAGAGAAGGGGCAGGGCAGAGGCAGGGCAGGCAGGCAGAGGAGCCATCAGCGTCACTTACCAGCATACAGCTGCGCCTTCCTCCAGGCTGAAAGGAAACACACCCTGGTGAGACCACAGCCACACCACCTGCCCAGCCCTCCCTGCCCTCTGTGCTGAAGGTCAGACTCTGCAGGAGGAGAGAGGTTGCACAGGAGGGGCCTCCTGCAAGTGCAGACAGCAGAGGATTGTGGGAAACTCCCTGACCACAGATCAGGAAGCCTGCAGGACAGCTGAGCTGCACCCCTGCCCCACTGCTGGTGACTTTTGGCTGTCAGCTCTCTGCCCTGTGCCTCAAAACCCACAAAGACTCCTGTGTCACTGGACCCTCAGTGCTGTTCATCAGGACCAAATACTATCTCTGTGAACATAGTAAAAAAGAGCAATTTACTCCATTTTCATAGCAATTAATAAATGTACAGCATTTCCTGGCAGGGACATTGGGGAAATTAAAGGAGGAAATTAATGGATGTAAGGCCAACTGCAGAGTCTAAGGGGCCAAATATTCCTTGAGAAAATGTTTTCTAAAAAAGAAATATTTATTTATTTGAAAGGCAGAATTCAGAGACAGAGGGTGAGAAAGAGAATATTCCATCCATTGGTTCACCCTCCAAATGGCCAACAACCAGGGCTGGTCCAGGGCAAAGCAAAAACTAAGAGTTTCTTCCTGGTTTTTCATGTGGGTGCAGGAGCTCAAGTACTTAGGCCATCTTCCACTGCTTTTCTAGGAGGATTAGCAGGGAGTTGGAAGAAATGGAGCAGCGGGACATGGACCAGCAGTCATGGGATGCCTGAATTGCAGGCTCATGTTTAACAGGCTACACAACATTTCTCTAGAATAATTTCTTTTAGAGAGAAGCATCCCTACTCTGAGAAGTGCTCAGCTCATTACATCACATCTCCACACCTGGTCAGCAGCCCTGTCCTCTGCCATTCATTTTTTCACAGCACCTTGGAGAGCAGGACAGGAATGACTCCCCCTGGGTGGTGTTTAGGAAGGAGGGAGGGGGCAGAAATCGCACTCCCAAACACAATGACCTCACATTTGCTCCTCTCACTCCTGTCTTGAACTCTCACAGCTTCTGGCATATGCCTATGGTGCAGTCAAGAGCTAGAGCATTGGAGGATAAACACTAACAATTCTCATATAGGGCAGAGGCCTGGACTGGAAAGAAACCCAGGACTCAGGCAGACTCCATGCCCATCATGCACACACGTCTTGGAGCCCAGAGTGCAAACAGTCACCAGGGTGTGAGAGAGCCCAGGGAGCAAGGTTCTGCCATCACCACTGCCGCTGCTGCACTAATAAGGGGTCCACATGTCTGTGCCAGGACAGAGACAAGGAGGGAACAGCTGGGAACAGGTGCGACAGAGACCACGGGACATCTGGAGAGTCACTCACCAGCCAGGTAAGCTGCCTTCCTCCTACCTGAAAAGCAGCACACAGGGAACAGGTGAGCTGAGACCCATAGCTTCCCCCACAAAGGGACACAGAGAGTTCAGGAGGGGAGCAGAGCTTACCTAGATCCACCTGCAGCTCATCTGAAAGAGAGAAAAAACCTTGAACTTCCATGCCAAGAAAAGGAGAGACCGTGTGCCTGGAGAACACACAGGAAAGACCTCATCTATATCTAAGGAAAGTTCTTACTCCAGACCCACGCACAGCTCCAGCCTCCAGCTGTCCTGTCTGGGTCTCCACAGCCACCTGCTCTGGAGAGCAGAACCCACAGACTCATCTCCCAGCATCCTTCCTCTCAGCACCAGCTGCCCCCCTGCCTGGCCCCTGGCCTCCTACCTCTGGCCTTTAGTGCCTCCTCCTTTGCCCGCTGGTCCTCCTCCTTAGCCCAGCGCAGCTTCTCCCGTTTCTCCCTCTCCTGCAGCTTTGCAGAGTGCTCTCTCATGGTGAAGCAGCCAGCCCCAAAGAGCAGGAGCCCCAGCAGGGTCAGGCTCCCAGCAAAAGCTGCCTTCCAGGGAGAGGCCTGTGGGAAGAAGGGCTCTGGGGCCCAGGGGGAGACCCAGTCAGGGGAGCACCCAGGCCCACCCCGCACACTCAGGGATGCCGGCACCACCTCCCAAGCCCTTCCAGGAATGAGAAGCAGCACCGACCTGGGATGGACAGGGCCATCGCCTTCTCCTGGCCCAGGATGGGATTGAGGACAGAGCAGCTCACACTCCCTGCAGAGCTGTCTCTCACCACCAGAGCCGCCTCCACGCTGAACAGCCCTGCTGCGTCCTGGGCATGGGCCTCAGAGAACTCCAGGAACTTCTTCCCGCTGAGGTCTGTCCACTGCACCTGGGGCTTCGGGAACCAGCCTGAGGCCTTGCACACCACGCGGACCCCGTCCTGCTCCGGCCCTTCAATGTGCACTTGAGGGGCAGAGCCCAGGCCTGCAAGAGGGGAGCTGTGGAGACCCTGGAGACCACTTGGCCCAGGGCCCTCAGCAGGGTCTGGGTGTGGCTCAACTACAGGGGAGTCACTGTGTTCCATTCTGGAGATTCTGTGGGAGGGCGTGGCCTGAAGGAGGGGAAAGAGCCCTAGGACCCATGGGGGGCACAGAGTAGGGGGCTTTCTCCTCAACTGTGCAGATGGGAAGACTGAGGCCCAGAGAAACCAGGAGCAGGAACTTGACCCCAGGACTCCATCCTGAACCTCTAATCTCCTCACCTCACTCACTCCTGAGGCACCTGCTAGGATTCCCACTGCCTCTCTCTGTAAATCAGTTCCAAATTTATAGCAATGAATAATCCTGTCTCCTCACCCCCTTCTCTTATGCCCCCCCAACTCTGTCAGGTTTCCTTACCTACACTAGAAAATCAGACTTTCAGAACTTAATACATATTATTAAAATAACTCCTATACTTTGCCCATCTTTATATGGAGTGAGCCCTCTATCACTCATCATGTGGTTCCTTCACATTGACTCTCTGAGGTTGGCCATGTGACCCGACTTCCACACTGAGAGAGTGGCTTAGCCTGACTGAAGCAGAGGCTTGGAGAGCACTTGTGCCATTGGTGCTTTTGTTGGCGTTCAGATGGTGAACCATCAGATAGAAGGTCTCTATCTCTATCATTCTCTGTTGCTCATTTGAATAAGTAAAACTAAATAAAAATCTTTTAAAAATGGAATTCATGTTACATCTGATTGACTAAGTAAAAAAACAATGAGATTCTTTGTACAGTCCCTTAATGGACTGCCTGTGATGTGTCTCATGTTCTGGTTTGGTGCTTATTTGGCCATGAAACACTTGTGTTTCCCTACCATGTTTGCAAAGATGAATTCTGGGAGAAAACTTTGGTTTTGGTTTTACTTCCATGCCCACACCAAAGATGTGTGAGTAAACCTGATTGACACACTAGGGGCTCCATGCACAAGATTTATATCGAGAACATCAATGAGTGAATGTGCTGTCCTCCCTTACATATGAAGTGAGATTTTTTTACATGAGTTTCCTCCCAAGTCCAGTACTCCCAAGGTCCAGATCTAGAATACAGATCAGGTCACCCACCTGCCACCTGCAGTTCTAAAGTGGCCTCTTCATAGTAGCTTCTGGTTTTGAAGAAGCAGACGTACATCCCATTGTCTGAAGCCTGGACATTCTGGATGTGCACGGCAACCTGACCCTGGGTGAGGAGCTCCCTCAGCAGCGAGGTCCGCCCTGCGTACTGGGGCATCAGCTCCCTATTCTGCTCCTGGCGGTTCCGATAGATGAATACTGGTTCTGAGAACTTGGTACGGAACCACCCCAGCTCCATGTCCTCTGCATTCATGGCTGGGACCAGGGAGCAGGGCAGAATGGCGTCACCACCCAACTCTGCCACGATGGGATCTGAGGGGCTGATCACCTGGAACTCATCTGCGGACACAGAATAAACTGAGAACTGAGACACAGGCAGGAGCAGAGACACACACATCTGTTGTGGTCATGGTCATTGTCATGGTCATAGAACACACAGTTGACATTCTGTTAATATTAGGGGAACAAATAAGTAAACAAATGAATGCTCAGACCTCCAAAAATGAGGGGAGAGGTTGTCAAATTATTGACGCTTGATATTAAACCACCCCCCAAAATCCTTAGACAACGGTCAAGATCCCTATCACTCACTGGGTCACCTAGTGATGCATCCTAACTTCTTAACGACAACCAGTGGTTGGGGCAGCACCACCACCTTTCTAGATCCTGGGGCTCTGCAAACCTTACCCTGTCCTGACTGAGTGTAGAGGCTCCTCTCACCCCTGGAAGAAGACCCAGAATGAGTCAGGGACACACTCACCTGCAGAGCCCCACGTGGGCAGCTGGGTGAGGAGAAGCAGGGAGGGGAGACTGCAGAGCAGAGAGGGGCGGCAGCCGTGCTCCATGTCCTCAGAGCTGGGGAGAGAGGCGGGGAGGAGGAGGGCTGGGCCAGCAGGCGGCAGGCAGGAGACAGGGCCTCAGCAGAGCGCCAGCCCCTCTTTGGGGAACCAGTGCCAGGGCCGCCCTGTCAGCCCTAACAGAAGCAAAACTTTCCATACAAGCCTCAGCCCGCAACAAGGTGTCCCCACAGGATCCTGACAGCACAGACACTGGGCCTTGGCTCTACCCAGCCCTGCGGGGAAGAGTATGGTGAATGAGAACTCTTAGGGCAGCCTGAGGGAGAAACAGCCCTTCTCTTCCCATCCCAACTGAGTTCCTCTGCCTAGATAATCAGGTCTTTTCCTTCTCAGCCCCAGGGGCCCCATGGAGGAAACCATGCTAATGTTCACAGTGTGCACAGGACCCACCCCCACCAGGACAGAGACCCTGATTCAGGCCACTCACCCTGAAGGACGACCACCTCCTGCTTCCTGCAGCTCTTTAACCTCCAGAAGTGGCCTGGGTGTCCCTGAGAAGCGTCAGAGACAGACCCCTCCTTACCGAGCCTGTGCGGCTGTTCCAGGAGCCCAGACTTGTGGCATCTGTGGCTGTGGCATTCACCTAAATTTGAGCCCACCCCCAGCCTCATACTCCCGGGGCCCAGGTCCTTGCCCTGGGTTCAGCAGGTGCCTGCGTCCAGTTCCTGCTGACAAGTGAATCCTCACACTCTCCACATTAAAAGATTTCTGCACTAACATTTAAAGGCCCCAGTGGGATGCATTGCCGCAGAGAAAATGGTCCCTGATCAGAGGAAATGATCCCACACCACCCACTGGTTGTGCACAGAAAGAGGAGGCAGCCATTCCTCCTGGGAAGAACAGGCTCAGGGCCCCCCACCCCAGGGTGCTCCCTGCAGGTTCAGCCACTCTGGGTCACAGCTGAAGGCAGAGCCCTGGAGTTTCTGGGCCTCAGTTCCCTCATCTGCAAATGTAACAGCGTCTTTCCCCAGGATTGCAGGGAGAGGTTCCTGACTCTGTGTCAGCACAGTCACTAATGCAGTCAGAGCAGGGCCTGGCCTAGTGCACATTTGAGAAATGGAAACCAAAGAAATGAACACAGGCTCAGTGCTCACTAACCTTGTCCTGGTTCTTCCTGCATTGAGACTTCTTCAGCCACCCCTCCCCCACTGCCCTGAGCCCCACCACCCACTCAGCTCCTCCCTCCTCCCTGCTCCCTGCTTCCCTCTTCCTCACCCACAGGGGTTTCACAGCCAGCTCACCTGCTCCCCTGTGCTTCTGGCTGTGACTTCCTCCAACGTCTCTAAATTCAGCAGCTCCAGAAGCTTCAGAGTTCCAGAGATCCCAGCAATTGGTAAATCTCCCTCCCAGGTTTGCACCTGTTGTGAGCTGCCCTCAAAGCCACAACCCCTGCTTCTGGGTCCATGCTGGGGGCCCAGAAATCCAAATCCAAAGGAGGCAGTGGGCTCCCAGGAGACCAGAGGAGCAGCAGAGCTGGCACAGGTGCAGCAGCCACTGCAGAGGCCCTGGCCCTGGGGCCCACCAGGACCTCCCAGCCAGAAGAGCCAGCCCCTGCGTCTCCTTCCACCATCTACAGGGAAAGCTTGCACAAGCAGCCTGGGCAGGGAGTGCCCTGCCCTGTGGACCTCGCTCCCTGTTGTCAGCAGGAGCACAGGGCAGGAGACAGTACCACAGCTGCCCTGGGAGTGGCTGCAGCACAGCCTGCTTAGAGCTCACAGTGCCTCAGCCCCTCCCCCTCAGCCACCACCTGCCCTGCCCAGCACCAAGACTTCCCAAGGCTGAGAGACCCTAGGGAACTTTCAGGAAATCTCAGAAGAAACTAAATTTCAGTCCATGACTATTTAGTGTCAGGATCTGAACTACACACAGTAGATTCC
This sequence comes from Oryctolagus cuniculus, assembly GCF_051225735.1. Taxonomy (NCBI): domain Eukaryota; kingdom Metazoa; phylum Chordata; class Mammalia; order Lagomorpha; family Leporidae; genus Oryctolagus; species Oryctolagus cuniculus. Next base: position 138,031,702 of record NC_142871.1, on the reverse strand, counting down.
TGCAGCTCTTGTCATAGCTGGGAGCAGATGCAGTAGGACAGGAGCCCTGCACCTCCTGATACCAGGAACTTCCTAGGGGAGGGAGGGGCTCGAGCTGCAGGGAGACCCTGCACCCCATTCCCCACCCCTCCACACACACAAACACAGCCACACACTCACACACACACATACACAGAGTGGCATTTTTGTTTCAACTTTAAACATTTTCCTTGTGGGGGCCGGCGCTGTGGCACAGCAGGTTAATCCTCCCTCTGCAGTGCAGGCATCCCATATGGGCAGTGGTTTGAGTCCTGGCTGCTTGTCCTCTGATCCAGCTCTCTGCTATGGCTTGGGAAAGCAGTGGAGGATGGCCCAAATGCTTAGGTCCCTGCAACCCCACGGTAGACTCAGAGGAATTTTTGGATCCTGGCTTCGGACTGGCCCAGCTCCAGCATTTGTGGCCATTTGGGGAGTGAACCAGTGGAGGGAAGAACTTTCTTTCTGACTCTCCTTCTCATTCTCTGAAATGCTGCCTCTCAAATAAATAAAATCTTAAAGTTTTCTTTGCCATCTGTAACCAGCATCACCTGGCTGGTGGGCTGAGCTGTGACCAGGCAACCTGCTGAGCAGAGCCCTGGTGGATGCTCCTCCTTCTGGCTGCCATCTGCCCAGATGCTCTCAGTCCAACAAAGGGCCAGGGTCTGCCCAGCCCTGCCCAGAGGTCAGCGGCAGAGCCCTCGTGGCCTGGGACCCCTGCCCAACCCTGCTCAGAATGGGCATCCACGTCCACGCCTGAGGGTCCAGGGCAGGTGAGGAGGTCTCCCTCCCCTGCAACCACTGAGATACACTAGGGGCCTCAAAATATCTTGGAAAACAAAATCAAAAGATCAGATTATGGGGCCAGAGCTGTGGCATAACAGGTAAAGCTGGCATCCCATAAGGGTGCCCGTTTGAGTCCCGGCTGCTCTACTTCCGACCCTGCTCTCTGCTATGGCCTGGGAAAGCAGTAGAAGATAACCCGAGTCCTTGGGCTCTTATACAACGTGGGAGACCTGGTATAAGCTCTTGGCTCCTGGCTTCTGATTGCATCTCCAGGCATTTTGTCTATCTGGGGAGTGAATCAGTGGATGGAAGACTGAATATCTATCTATCTATCTATCTATCTATCTATCTATCTATCTTTGCAACTATTTATCTATGTATCTATCTATCTCTATCTCTCTGCCTCTGCCTCTCTCTAACTCTGCCTTTCAAGTAAACAAATCTTTTTTTAAAAAAGGTCAGCTTACTTTGGTGCAAACATGTTATAATCTAATTTATTTTTTTTAACTTTTACTTAATGAATATAAATTTCCAAAGTACGGCCCATGGATTACAATGGCTTCCCCCCCATATCGTCTCTCCCACCCGTATCCCTCCCCTTTCCCACTCCCTGTCCCCTTCCATTCACATGAGGATTATTTTCGATTCTCTTTATATACAGAAGATCAGTTTAGCATATATTAAGTAAAGATTTCAACAGTTTGCTCCCACACAGAAACATAAAGTGAAAAATAATAGATGATTTTTTAAATGATGATGAAATCAGATCAGACCTATTGTCATGTTTAATCCCAGTGAGAGCCAAGTTGGGAATTGATAATTTCTTCTTTTTTTTTTTTTTACAGAAGATCAGTTTAGTATACATTAAGTAAAGATTTCAACAGTTTGCACCCCCATAGAAACACAAAGCGAAATATACTGTTTGAGTACTCGTTATAGCATTAAGTCTCAATGTACAGCACATTAAGGACAGAGATCCTACATGAGGAGTAAGTGCACAGTGACTCCTGTTGTTGACTTTACCAATTGACACTCCTGTTTATAGCATCAGTAATCTCGCTATGCACCAGACATGAGTTTCCAAGGCTATGGAAGCCTTTTGAGTTCTCCGACTCTTATCTTGTTTAGACAAGGTCATATTCAAAGTGGAGGTTCTCTCCTCCCTTCAGAGAAAGGTACCTCCTTCTTTGAAGACCTGTTCTTTCCACTGGGATCTCACTCACAGAGATCTTTCATTTAGGGTTTTTTTTTTTTTTTTTTTCCAGAGTGTCTTGGCTTTCCATGCCTGAAATACTCTCATGGGCTTTTCAGCCAGATCCGAATGCCTTTACGGCTGATTCTGAGGCCAGAGTGCTGTTTAGGACATCCGCCATTCTATGAGTCTGCTGAGTATCTCGCTTCCCATGTTGGATCACTCTCCCCTTTATTTATTCTATCGGTTAGTATTAGCAGGTACTAGACTTGTTTATGTGCTCCCTTTGACTCTTAGTCCTTTCATTATGATCAATTGTGAACTGAAATTGATCACTTGGACTAGTGAGATGGCATTGGTACATGCCACCTTGATGGGATTAAATTGGAATCCCCTGGTATGTTTCTAACTCTACCATTTGGGGCAAGTCAGCTTGAGCATGTCCCAAATTGTACATCTTTTCCCTCTCTTATTCCTACTCTTATGTTTAACAGGAATTACATTTCAGTTAAATTTCAACACTTAAGAATAACTGTGTATTAATTACAGAGTTAAACCAGTCATATTAAGTAGAACAGACAAAAAAACTACTAAGAGGGATAATGTATTAAGTTGTTCATTAACAGTCAGGGCTATGCTGATCAAGTCACCATTTCTCATAGTGTCGATTTCACTTCAACAGGTTTCCTTTTTGGTGTTCAGTCAGTTGTCACCGATCAGGGAGAACATATGGTATTTGTCCCTTTGGGACTGGCTTATTTCACTCAGCATGATGTGTTCCAGATTCCTCCATTTTGTTGCAAATGACTGGATTTCGTTGTTTCTTACTGCGGTATAGTATTCTAAAGAGTACATATCCCATAATTTCTTTATCCAGTCTACCATTGATGGGCATTTAGGTTGGTTCCAGGTCTTAGCTATTGTGAATTGAGCTGCAATAAACATTAGGGTGCAGACTGCTTTTTTGTTTGCCGATTTAAATTCCTTTGGGTAAATTCCAAGGAGTGGGATGGCTGGGTCGAACGGTAGGGTTATTTTCAGGTTTCTGAGGGATCTCCAGACTGACTTCCATAGTGGCTTGACCAGTTTGCATTCCCACCAACAGTGGGTTAGTGTCCCTTTTTCCCCACATCCTCGCCAGCCTCTGTTGTTGGTAGATTTCTGTATGTGAGCCATTCTAACCGGGGTGAGGTGAAACCTCATTGTGGTTTTGATTTGCATTTGCCTGATTGCTAATGATTTTTAGATTTATTTATTTGAGAGGCAGAGCTACAGACAGAGAGAAGGAGAGACAAAGAGAGAGGTTTTCATCTGCTGGTTCACTCCCTAAGTGGCTGAAATGGCTGGAGCTGGGCCAATTTGAAGCCAGGAGCCAAGAGCTTCCTTCAAGTTTCCCACATGGGTGCAGGGGCCCAAGATCTTGGGCCATCTTCCACTGCTTTCCCAGGCCATAAGCAGAGAGTTAGATTGGAAGTCGAACAGCCAGGACTCATCGGCACTCACATGGGAGGCCAGCATCACAGGTAGAGGTTTAATCTCTACACCCAGCCCCGTCCCATCAAATTTATAACATGCACTCTCCACAGAGTTTTTGCAGTCTTCCTGTAAAGGATTTTTTAAATGAGGTCAAATGGACAAGGGTATTCATACAGAAAATTTAATAAATTTTATCAGAGTAATAAATAAGGAAAAATAAAAACAAATTTGAAACAAAGTACAAAGACCGACGGCACAAACAAGGAAACAGCATAAAGGAAGGAAGTAACCATGCCAGCTCCCATATGGGCACCGGTTTGAGTCCCAGCTGCTCCACTTCCCACCCAGCTCTCTGCTATGGCCTGGGATAGCAGTAGAAGATGACCCAAGTCCTTGGGCCTCTGTTCCCACGTGGGAGACCCGGAAGAAGCTCCTGGCTTCCAACAGCTCAGCTCTGGCCAATGAGGCCATCTGGGGAGTGAACCAGTGGATGGAAGACCTCTCTCTCTGTCTCTAACTCTCTCTGTTTGTAACTACCTCTCAATAAATAAATAAAATGTTAAAAAAAAAAAAAAAAAAGGAAGGAGTCCAGAAGTCCAGAGAGGAAGCAGGCAGGGTTATGAAGAAAAAAGCCCCCATGTATCCGGGGCGGGGCCGAGCGGACCCATCCGCCCAGAGGGTCTCAGCGCTTTCCCGGGCTCGGCAGTGGCCGGGCCCCGAGCGCCAGCGCCAGTGCTGCCCAGATGGGGGCCGTCAGCAACCTGGGAGGAATTCTCTGACCCTCCACCTCTGGTTCCATGTGTATCAGGTCCTGCCTGGGCCAAGGGTGCAGCAGGCAAATCCTGGCAGAGGGATTGGAGGAAGCAGTGATGGGAAAGACCACAGTTTTGTCCTCAAGAGAACACAGGAGAAGCCTGGGGCGGCAGAGGCTGCAGAGGCGCTGTCCAGTCCTGAGAGGCGAGTCTGCGAGTGCGGGGATGGACGCCTGCCCTCTGCTGTCCCCTGAAGGACGCCGGCCCTCTCTCCCAGTCTCCTCTCTGCAGGCAGAGCTGTGGGCTTCAGCCCTGCGCCCAGGGCCCGGCTCTCCCACGGCCCCCACCACACACTCGGCCCCGCTCTCTCTCCCGCGTTTCCTCTGAGCAGCACACACGGAGTCTCCGTGCCCGTCCTCCTGCGTTACTGTGAGGCACTCTGCTGTCCTCCTGTCGCAGCTGAGACCCGGGGTCCCGAGGTGAGGAACCCACCAGGGTCAGCCCTGCGGGCGCCAGCTCCGCCCAGAGTTCCGCCTGCTCCCAGTGGGGCCACCACGTGGGGGGCAGCAGCCCTAGCGGTGTCCAGGGATCTGGGGGCAGAGGGGAGGCCAAGGACCTGGGGGGGCTCTTCCAGAAGTCCCTGGAAATGCGTTTAGGAAAAGTACAGGGATGTCACCATGCTTTGACCCAAAATAAACATCGTTTTTCATTCTCCTTCTCCGTGAGCTCCTCATTATTTAAAGGAGTGCGTGTTCCAAACAGTGCGGAGATCCTGGCTCCAAACCCCTGCTCCAGAACTCTGCACAGCAGCAGGCCCCAGAGGAAGCAGGGCCAACCCAGAGGCAGCGCCAGCGGCACCGGGTTTCCCAGCCCTCTGCTGCCCCCTTGTGGCCAGCACTGGCAGACAGCAGCACTTCCCAGCAGGAAGGCTGACAATGCAGTCCAGAAACCTTAGAAAGGGGGACTGGAATCATGGAACCCAGACCCAAAAGGCCACCTCATGCAGTACTGCAAATGCATGCAGTGAAAGAGCAGCAGGAGGAGCAGCCGTGAGAGAAGTGGCGCGAAGAGCTGGCCCCATGGCCGGCTGAAGAGAGGTGATGTCGGGAAGGGTCAGACAGGTTGTCCTGGGGGCCAGAGTGCTCCTCCTTGATCCAGGATGGTCACACAGGTCGCCTTTGCGTAACATGGTCCCGCCGAACTATGGAGAGCTGCTAACTTCAAACTGCTATGGACTGGGTTCATGGAGCTGGAAGCCAAGGCCGCTTTGTACAGAGCGCACAGTGCAACCTGGGCTCAGCGGGATTCACTCCTGCTTCTCTGGTGTGCGTCATGGGGCCGGGTGCTCTCTCTCCTGCTCTTGGCCTCCTTCTGCACTTGTAGTAAAAAGGCTTCTGCACACTGAGCTGACAGGGCCTCTGTGCAGATTATGTCACATAATCCACAAAACCATTCACAGGCTGCCGTGTCAGATCTTGCATTCATTTCACAGCAAAACCACCTCCCTAGAGCTGAGTCATCAGCACCTCTGTCGATCCAGGGAAGTGGGAGGGTGGAAGGTGGTCAGTGCGCATGTGATGGGGCAGCTGCACAGGTCAGGGTTCTGAGCTCCTGTGGAGCCTGGAGGCAGAGGCCTCCCCTTCCTGCTGACTGCACTGCAGAGAACGGCCTCTGGCCCCCAGAGAAGCTCCAGAGCTGCAGGAGACGCACCTGTGCAGCTGTGAGCTCTCTGAGTAAATCTCTGGGAAGGAGGTTGGGCCCCCTCCTTGGCATCAGCAGAACAGATCCTGAAATTTCCCTGCAGGCAGCCCTGAGCTTTCTCAGGAAGGCACTGCAGGGGGCCTGAGGTCAGCCAGGGACAGGCCTCCTGCTGCCAGGGGACCCTGGAGCCTGGCTGTCACTGGTGGAGGGGTCTGCCATGGTCACCTCCTGGGAGAGCAGCATCCACAGGGCAGTCTCAGGACCACTGTCCCAGAGCCCCAGGACCCCAATCTGCCCCTCCAGCAGCCCCAGGCAGACACTGACACAGAGTGGTCACCCAGTGAGGAGTCCCCCAAGTCAGCCAGGAACCAAAACCCTGGACAAACTTCTGCTATCAGGGTGTTCATCTGTGGGAAGTAGGTCAAAGAGAGAGAGGGAAAGGCAGAAATGTAGAGAAGTTGGGGCCCAGGAAGGGCTACAAGGCTGACTAGCCAAACCCCAGGAAGCTTCCCTGCAGTGGGAAAGAGGTCCTCTAGGAAGCGTGGCCGGGTCCACAGTCGTCCTCCTGTGACAGAAAGGACAAAGCCCGGTCCTCACGAGGGCTGCGCTTCTTTGTCAGTCACTGGGTGCCCGGTGCTGATCAGGGTCTGATGCAGTGCTCACCACATCCTCCACATTAGACTCCTCTCCTCACAGAGGAGGGGCTGAGTGAGGCTGGGAAGCTGCTCTGATCAACGTCACACAGCAGGAGAGTAGTGGTGAAGGCAGGACTTGAAGCTGTGGTTTTCCTGTGTAGTTTGCTTCTCCACCAAAAGCTCCCACCATGCCTCTTGTTGCAAAATATAATTTTTCTCTGAGGCTGGCTTTGTGATGCAGCAGGTAAGGTATCATCTTGGAATGCCAGCAACCCATTTGGGTACCAGTTTGAGCCCCAACTGAATAGTTGGATACAGAGTGGGAGAAAGGATTCTTGAAGACGGCACTGGAGACAGGAGACTGAACCTCAGCCAGGAAGATGAGTTACTTGGACAGGAGAACAGGAAGGGACCAAAACACCTCACAAGTCACCTGCTGTCAAAGAAGGAGGAAGAATACAAGTACAGAAGCCTTGTACATGTTCAGACTTCAGAAAAACTCAACATCACTTTATTTAAAAGAAAAAAGGAGCATTCACCATGATTGGTTGGATAACCCACAGCTCGGAAGCCCCAAACTCAAGCTGGCTTGAGTCCTGGCTGCTCTGCTTCTGATCCAGCGTCCTGCTAATGCATTCTAGGAGGCAGCAGATGAGGACTCCAATGCTGGGACCCTGCTACCCCTGTGGGGACCTGAATGGAGTTCCTGGATCCTGGCTCCTGGCTTCAGCCTGGCCCAGCACTGGCCATCTGGCTGTCCCAAGAGTGAATTGGTGGATAGAAGAGCTCTCTCTCTCTCTCTCTCTCTTTTCCTCCCTCTCTCTCTCTCTCTGTGTCTCTCTCTCACCTCTCACCTCTCACTCTCTTATTCTGCCTTACAAATATATGAAAATGAATCACTACTTTCTTTTCAAAGGAAAAAATAAAATCTATCACTTTGAAAGAAGCCTGTGATATCATTCTCTCCCCTGAATTCATCCTCAAGGAGTCCCCTTGCAAATCTCAGGTCAGTTTCTGCAGTGGGCAGAGCCTCCCAGCTCCCTCAGTGCTGGCCAAGCGCCGTTCTGCCCAGTCTCCCCAGTGCCCTGCACTCTGCACAGTTCCTCCCTCACACCCATTCCCTCAGGTTCTCCCTCTGTCCTTCTCTCCACACAATCCCCCCTGTTCCTACTCAGCCTCTTAGTCCTGGTTTCATCATCACTGTTAGTAAAATGGCACAGTCTTATCTGTGGCCAGATCTATGCCTCCTAGGCTCTAGCTCTCCTCCTCCGCCATTTCTGAAAACCAGGTGACCCCATGACCCCACCACAGGTGTCAGCTCCACCCTACCCTCATGGGATTCGCTGCTCCTACTTTCCTGCCCACCCCCAGCAAAGTTTCAAGAGGACCTTTCCTGAACACATGTCTCTCTCCTCTCCTCTCCTCTCCTCTCCTCTCCTCTCCTCTCCTCTCCTCTCCTCTCCTCTCCTCTCCTCTCCTCTCCTCTCCTCTCCTCCCTCCCCTCCCCTCCCCTCCCCTCCCCTCCTCTCCTCTCCTCTCCTCTCCCCTCCCCTCCCCTCCCCTCCCCTCCCCTCCCCTCCCCTCCCCTCCCCTCCCCTCTCTCCATTCCTTCTTTGCCCCTTCCCTCCAGTCTGTCTGGTTTCCTCCCCCAAAACCCTTTCCTTAACTCTGGTGTTTGGTGTGTTTAGTGGCAGCCTTACAATCACGGTCCCTACATCTTCTCTATGTGGTTTAAATGTAAGAAAATATTGTACAATTTTCATAAGGTCATAAATATGGCTCTAGGCAAAGATAGAAATCAAAGTATTTATTTCATTATCTAATCAGTGATGAAACTATACAATTGTAGAGCTACTTCAGGGAGTGTTTGGAAGAATAGACTGTTTATTGTCCAACAGGAAGGGCATTTGAAAATAAATATATTGTGGTCATTGTTGTGGCCCAGTGGATAAAACCTCCTCCTACAACACTAGCATCTCATAAGGGCTCCAGTTCAAGTCTAGACTGCTCCACTTTTTTTAATAGAAAACTTTTATTTAATAAATATAAATTTCAAAAGTACAGCTTTTGGATTATAGAGGTTCTTCCCCCCATAACCACCCCCCACCCACAACCATCCCACCTTCTACTCCCTCTCCCATCCCATTCTTCATTAAGATTCATTTTTAATTATCTTTATATACAGAAGATCAATTTAGTATATACTAAGTAAATATTTCAACAGATTGCACACACACAGACACTTAAACTATAAAGTATGTTTGAAGATTAGTTTTGCCTCTAATTCTCACAGTACGACACATTAAGGACAGAGGTCCTAAATGGGGAGCAAGTGCACAGTGACTCCTGTTGTTGATTTAACAATTGACACTCTTATTTATGACGTCAGTAATCACCTGAGGCTCTTGTCATGAACTGACAAAGCTATGGAAGCCTCTTGAGTTCACCAACTCTGACCTTATTTAGTCAAGGCCATAGTCAAAGTGGAAGTTGTCTCCTCCCTTCAGAGAAAGGTACCTCCTTCTTTGATGGCCCCTTCTTTCCATCAGGACCTCACTCACAGAGATCTTCCATTTAGGTCATTTTTTGCCATGGTGTCTTCGCTTTCCATGCCTGATAAACTCTCATGGGCTTTTTAACAAGATCTGAATGCCTTAAGGGCTGATTCTGAGGCCAGATTGCTGTTTAGAGCATTTATCATTCTGTGAGTCTGCTGTGTGTCCCGCTTCCCATGTTGGATCATTCTCTCCTTTTAATTCTATCAATTATTATTAGAAGATGCTGGTATTATTTATGTGATCCCTTGATAATTAATACTATCTTTATGATCAGTTATGAAGTTAAACTGATCACTCTAACTAGTAAGATGGCATTGGTACCTGCCAACTTAATGGGACTTGGAGTCCCATGGCAAGTTTTTAGCTTTTCCCTTGGGGTCAGTCCAAGAGAGTGTGTGCCGAATTGTACATCTCCTCCCTCTCTTATTCTCACTCTTATTTTTTTAAGATTTATTTATTTATTTGAAAGTGAGAGTTACACAGAAAGAGGAGAGGCTGAGAGAGGATGGCTTCCATCCGATGGTTCAATCCCCAATTGGCCACAACAGCCGGAGCTGCTGCAATCCGAAGCCAAGAGCTTCCTCTGGGTCTCCCATGTGGGTGCAGGGGCCCAAGGACTTGGTCCATCTTCTACTGCTTTCCCAGGCCATAGCAGATAGTTGGATCAGAAGTGGAGCAGCCAGGTCTTGAACTGGCACCCATATGGGATGCCAGTGCTTCAGGTCAGGGTGTTAACCCACTGCACCACAGCACTGGCCCCTCTCACTCTTATTTTTATTTGGCAGGTAGAGTTACAGACAGTGAGAGAGACAGAGAGAAAGGTCTTCCTTTTGTTGGTTCACTCCCCAAATGGCCACAAAGGTTGGAGCTGCGCTGATCCGAAACCAGGAGCCAGGAGCCAGGAGCCTCCTCCTGCAGGTGTAGGGGCCCAAGCACTTGGGTCATCCTCCTCTGCCTTCCCAGACCACAGCAGAAAGCTAGACTGGAAGAGGGGCAACTGGGACTAGAACCAGTGCCCATATGGGATGCCAGCGCCACAGGTGGAGGGTTAACCTAGTGCGCCATGGCGCTGGCCCCAGGGATCAATTTTCAATAGGATTTAAATACCTGAGAAAAATTCTGTGTTAAGAGTTCATCCAATGGTATTGAGTAGAAAAAAATAAAAAAATAAAATAATAAACTGTTCCTTGACATTCAAGACATGAGCTGTTCAACTCATTGCTTCTCATACTGTCAATTTCACTTCTACGGGTTTTCTTTTAGGTGCTCTGTTAGTTGTCACAGATCAGGGAGAACATATGGTATTTGTCCCTTTGATGTTTTCCAGATTTCCTCCATTTTGTTGCAAATGACTGGATTTCTTTTTACCACTGTGTAGTATTCCGTAGAGTACATATCCCATAATTTCTTTTTCCAGTCTTCTGTTGACAGGCATTTCGGTTGATTCCATGTCTTAGCTATTGTAAACTGAGCTGCAATAAACACAGAGGTAAATTCCCAGGAGTGGGATGGCTGGGTCGTGTGGTAGGGCTATATTCAGATTTCTGAGAAATCTCCAAACTGTCCTCCATAGTGGTTTTACCAGTTTTCATTCCCACCAACAATGGATTAGGGTACCTTTTCCCCCCACATCCTCACCAGTATTTGTTGATTTCTGTATGAAAGTCTTTTTAACTGGGGTGAGGTGAAACCTCTTTGTGGTTTTGATTTGCACTTCCCTGATGGCTTGTGATCCTGAACAGTTTTGCATGTGTCTGTTGGCCATTTGGATTCTTCTTTTGAAAAATGTATGTTTAAGTCCTTGGCCCAACTCTTCACTGGGTTCTCTGTCTTATTGTTTTGAAGTTTCTTGGTTTATTTGTAGATTCTAGTTATTAATCCTTTATAAGTTGCATAGTTTGCAAATAATTTCTCCCACTCTGCCAGTTGCCTCTTCACTTTCCTATTTCTTTTGCAGTACAGAGACTTCTTGATTTGAAATGATCCCATTTCTTAATTTTGGCTTTGACTGCTTTGACTGCTTTGGTGTTTTCCAAGAACTATTTTCCTGTGCCAAAGTTTTGCAGGGTTTCCCCAAAGTTCTCTAATAATTTGATGGTGTTGGGTCATATATTTAGATCTGTAATCCATGTTGAGTGGATTTTTGTATAAGGTGTAAGGTAGGGGTCTTGCTTCATACTTCTGCACGTGGAAATCCAGTTTTTTCAGCACCATTTGTTGAATAGACTGTCCTTGCTTCAGGGATTGCTTTTTAGCTCCTTGATCAAATATAAGTTGGTTGTAGATGTTTGGATTGATTTCTGGTGATTCTATTCTGTTCCATTGGTCTATCTATCTATTTTTGTGCCAGTACCAGGCTGTTTTGATTATAACTTCCTTGTCGTATATCTTGAAATCTGGTATTGTGGTGCCTCCAGCTATGTTTTTGTTATATAAGATTGCTTTAGCTATTTGCGGTCTCCTGTGCCTCCATATGAATTTCAGCAACATTTTTCTTGGTCTGAGATCTGTGGTGGTTTGATTGGTATCACACCGAATCTATAAATTGCTTTTGGAAGAATTGACATTTTGATGATATGATTCTTTCAATTCATGAACATGGAAGATTTTTCCATTTTTTTGTATCTTCCTCTATTTCTTTCTTTCATGTTTTGTAGTTCTCATTGTAGAGAACTTTGACATCCTTGGTTAAGTTTATTCCAAGATATTTGATTTTTTTGTAGTTGTTATTCTTTTTTTTTTTTTTTTTGACAGGCAGAGTGGACAGTGAGAGAGTGAGACTGAGAGAAAGGTCTTCTTTTCTGTTGGTTCACCCCCCAGTGGCCACTGCAGCCGGCACACTGCGGCCAGCACACCACATTGATCCAAAGCCAGGAGCCAGGTGCTTTTCCTGGTCTCCCATGCAGGTGCAGGACCCAAGGACTTGGGCCATCCTCCACTGCACTCCCGGGCCACAGCGGAGAGCTGGACTGGAAGAGGAGCAACCTGGACAGAATCTGGTGCCCTGACCGGGTCTAGAACCCTGGGGTGCCGGCCCCGCAGGTGGAGGATTAGCCTATTGAGCGCTGGCCATAGTTGTTATTCTTGTTACTTGGATTGTTGTGTTTGTTGTTCAGCATTTTTGGAGATACTCGTTGGTTTCTTCTTCTTTTTTTTTTTCCATTGTATCAGCTTTTATGGTTGTACTGTGACTCTGTAGATAAGTGGACTGTCTGCTTTCAGTGAATCTCTAGAGGCTTCTAGTAAGTGTGGCCAGAGAGCTCTGTTCAGTTCTTCAGGTTTAAGGGTGAGCCTAAGGTGACACACCCAAGTTTGGCAAGGGAAATCTTCTCTCTCTTTTTTTTTAACCCGAAGGGAAATAATTTTGCTCAGATGAACTCTTCTCCTTGATGGAATCCAATGCCCGAGTGCTAGCCCCAGTGGGTATAATATTTGTCTGCTCTGTCCCAAGGACCACACACAGGATCTGTGCAGTCCTCCGTGTAAGTTCAGATTCCCCAGCAATGTCTCTCACCAGGTAACCAGGACTGCCCGAGCTTGTGGCGTCTCCCACTGAGACTACTCAAAGTCTCAGCCACACTGTGAGTTCTCCCACACACCCTCAATTTGTTTTTCTTTTTTTCACAGTCCTGGTTCAGAAGCTTCACACAGTCACAAGGTCCTACCCTCCTTGTTATTTCTCCCCACCAGAGTCAGGTTTCTCTGCTCAACTGATGGCTGGGCTCAGATAGGAGCTGGTGAGCTGTTACATACGTATGTCCAAAACGGTGCTTGCTCTATCGGATTGTAGGCCTTTGTAAGGTGATCCGAGAGAGAGAAACGTATCTGTACAGTCCTATTTTTTTTCTATCTCTTCTCTAGTTAGGCTGGTGCACTTTCCCCCATGGAGCTTCAAGCCTCATTCCCTCTAGGCTCTTCTCACCATGTTTTCACCAGTGTCTCAGGATACAGCAGTCTCGTCTCACCTCACTTTCCAGCCCTGGTGCATAGGCTCTCGGCTGCTGGAGTCCCAAGCTGTGGGTGCCCACGTCCTCCATGTAGGTCCACCGTGTTCCTCTAATTTTGGAAGAGTTTCCTCTGCCATTTTTTTCCTAACTCTTCCCTGAGACTACACTATCTTCACTTTTTTTACTATCTTCTCCTTCCCTATTCTGCAATCTTGGAACCGCCTTGACTGCTCCAATTTTGATCCAGCTCCCTTCCTATGTGCCTGGGAAATAATCTGAGGATGGCCAAAGTGCTCGGTCTACAGGAGTCATGTGGGAGACCCAGACGAAGCTCCTACTCCTGACTTCAGCATGGCCTAGCCTGGTCACCGGGGACATTTGGGAAGTGAACTAATGGATGGAAGATCTCTCTCTCTCTCCCTCTCTCTTTCTTTCCCCTCTTCTATGCACCTGTGACTTTCAAATAAAACAAACAAATCTTTTTTAAAAATAAGTACACTGAGTAAGAGGGTAAAGTGGCAAATATCTTATGGGGCAACAAAACTATAGGCTATGGGATACTGAGAAAAGCTCCTGGTACTTTTGTTTATTTATTTGACAGACAGAGTTAGACAGTGAGAGAGAGAAATAGAAAGAAAGGTCTTTCCGTTGGTTCACCCTGCAAATGGCCACCATGGCTGGAGCTACACCAATCCAAAACCAGGAGCCAGGTTTCCCCCCCCAGTCTCCCCTGCGGGTGCAGGGCCCAAGCACTTGGGCCATCCTCCACTGCCTTCCCGGGCCACAGCAGAGCGCTGGACAGAAGAGGAGCAACTGGGACTAGAACCCAGTGTCCATATAGGATGCCGGTGCCACAGGCAGAGGATTAACCTAGTAAGACATGGCGCTGGCCCCACCTGGTACTTTTAATCAATATACCCCCAAAATGTACACCGAGATGCTTATAAATCTAAGTGCTACAAAAGTGATGGCTTTAATCACTGCTTCTGAAGCTATTAGTCAGCTGATGCACTTAGCTAAAGTGATCACTCATGGGGCACAATCTGTGGAGTAGGGGGTAAAGACGCCGCCTGCAGTGCCGGCATCACATATGGCAGCCAATTCAAGTCCTGGATGCTCTACTTCCAACCCAGTTCTCTGCTATAGCCTTGGAAAGCAGTGGAAAATGGCCCAAGTCCTTGAAACTCTGCACCCGCATGAGAGACCCAGAAGAAGTCCTGGCTCCTGGTTTCAGAATGGCGCAGCTCTGGGCATATAACCATGCTGGGGGTGAACCAGCAGATGGAAGATTTCTCTCTAATTACCTATGCCTCAAGCTCTGCAACATAAATAAATAAATTTTTAAAAAGAAGAGAGAGCTCACTCCTGTTTTGGGTAAATAATATCACATCATCTGCAATGCCTTCCTTTTCTGTCTCTTTCAAAGAAAGTGTTCTCATAGATAACCCAAAAGTAACACAGTGTCATGAAGATACATGCAAAATGGAATGGAGATAAATGGGACAGCTAATATATAAATATGTTGAGAAAACTTAAAATCCAAGCAAGGACCCTGTAGAGTACGTGTGTATGGTCTCATTCTTGGGGTGAGGCATGTTGATAAATGTGTGAGTGCCTCAGATCCCCTTTCCCACACAGTGTGAGCAGCTCAGCCCCTCCTCTGGTTGCACTGTGGCTTAGAGGATTACATCAGGCAGAGTCCACTCATGAGACGGAAACCACATCAGTCACCTGAGCAGGGAAAATGTAACCTAAAAACTATTAACTAGAGAAATGTGGTTCACTATAAAGAAGAAAAGAAAGCTCTAGGAAGACAAAAGGGATGCACTGTGGTGCAACCAAGCTTAGGACAACAGAATCCCCCAGCACAGTGCCTGGTTCAAGTACCAGCTACTCTGCCTCTGACCCAGAATCATGACAACACAACTAGGAAGGTGACATAGGCGGGTTCTTCAGGGGAGGCCAAGATGGAGCCACTGACTCCTAGCTGCAGCCTGTCCTAGCCCCAAATGCTGCAGACGTGTGGGGATGAACAAATGGGCAAAAGATCCCTCTCTCTCTCTCTCTCTTTCTCTGTCTCTCTCTGGCTTTCAAATGAAAATGAGAATAAATAAAACATACATTATATAAGACTATAATATAAACCAAATCTTAAACAATTTACATATAACATCATGTAAGGATGTAAGGAGAGAAGAAGAAAATAATTACTACATACAAAGACATACACAACATACACAAGACAAGCAAAGATAAAAATTAGTCAGCTTGCTGTTGCAATAAGGAAATACCTGAGGCAGAGTAATTTTATAGACAAGAGGCTTATATTGGCTAACAGATCTGGAGAACCAAAGTCCAGAGAGCACAGTGCAGACTTTTACAGGGGCCGCCTTTGAAAATCACAATATGGCAACATCGTCCATGTGTCCATGTGCTCTCTTTCCCACCCCATAAATCCACCAAGATCCAATCACAGGGGCTCTGCCCTAACAACCCGATCCACTCCAATCACTTCACAAGTCCTCAACTCTACAGTAATTTCATTAAGTTTCCACCCCCTCACTGTTAATATACAACTTATAAGATTGCAGTCCCGACTGAGCTTGGCAACATGAATAGTGAAACCATAGCAGCTCCTGTCTTCCTTATTGGTATAACTGGTTACAAGGCCAGAGGTGCTATCCTCCACTTCCTTCTTCCACTCCCATTTCATCTCTCTCACCCTCAGTCAGAACTGATAGCCAATCAGATAGTTTTATTTTTTCCTTTATTTTCATTTTATTTGAAATGAAGACAGAGATCATCCAGACACTGATTCACTCTCCAAATGCAAACAAAAGTTGCTGGACAAGGCTGAAGACAGAGACATGTAACTCAATCAAGGTTTCCCACATGGCTGGCAGGAATCCAACTATTTCAGTCATCACTGCTTCCTCCCAGAGTGAGCATTAGCAGGAAGTGAGAATCAGAAATAGAACCAGGACGGGAGCCAGCCAGGCACTCCAACATGGGACATGAGGGTCTCAAGCAGCATCGGGACATCTGCACCACATGCCCCTTCCTGGTCAAAGTATTTTATCTGGAAGAATGGACGTCTCCTTGCTGGAAGAATCTGAGGCCTCAACAGTCCTGCTTCATTTTGAGTGCTGTGGTTTTCCACTCACTGTGACAATTGGACTTGGATCATAAAGAGGCAATTCATTGAGTAACTAGAACCACGCTCGCGGTCTAAGCTATCTGCAGTTGAACTTGATCAGGAAATTCTTGTCTTCGTCTTCATCTTACTCAGGATCCACTGCTACCCTGCTAGCAGCTCTCTTCTTCCCACAGCTGCAGTGTTGACACAGAAGGGGATCCAAGCCCTCCCCTTAGATCCCTGAATTAACACAGCAGTTTCTTCACTGGGAACAGAAATTACTGAAGTGTGGAAAATCATATGTGTTTCCTCCATCCCAGTATGGAAGTAAATGAAGTAGACCATTAAATACCTTTCCTCTAAATATCCATCAGTCACTCATTTCCATGGAAAAGTTCAGATGGCCAACTTCTGTAGTCAAATAGAACAAACCCTCCCAGAACAGAGCTGGGGACCCCCCTCAACTTCTAGGCCCTCTCTCAGATTCATGTTGGATAATTAAACTCTGCTTTCTTGGGCACAGTAATTCAGACTTTAGTCCAATTCATATCCTAAAATAATGGAAAATCAATAAAAATATTTGAAGACAAAAAAGAGAAAAAAACAAATTCCCATAGTAAAATCCAGCCTATCCTAAACCAGTCAAACAGCTGTGAACTTGTATCTTCTGCTGTTTGAACACAGGTGTGAACCAGCAGTTCTCATAACCACGAGATGAGAAAGCTCTTGGTCCATCAGGACTTGCCCCAGAGGATTTGTCCCAGGAGCCTGCAGCCCCAGCAAGAGTCTCACTGAGGAGTCAGGGGCAGTGAGGGCCCCTATGGGGCTCAGGGCAGCAATGGAGACTCAGCCCCTGGGGGAGCTCCATCCACTCCAGAGCCTGAGCTGAGCCCCTCCCCTGGGGGCCTCCCAGCCTCCTCCAAAGAAGGAGACTTGCTAAGGGGCACAGGGAGCCCCTCAGACCCCACCTCTGTGGAGCAGATGCTCAGGGTCACGTCAGCCCAGAGTGAGAAGTATGGAAAGAGGGTTCCAGGGAAAGAAGCTGAGGGGAAGGAGAAAATGTGGGAGCCATCTGTCATGTTGTAGAAGGAGACGTCCCCCTCACTGTAGTCCAGGAAAATCCCCACCCTGCGGGGATCCTGCCTAAGGGATAGAGCCTGCCGAATCTCATCCCATGCAAGGTAGTATTGTAAAACCACCCCCAAATCCAAAACTCATCATCTGGGGACTGTGTATACTGGACTATTCTTCTCATGTGCTCCCTACAGATGCCCAGAGCCCATTCACTGAACTATCTGCTGCTGATCTCCACCTGCCAGTGATATCTTCCTGACGTGATGCCCTCCAGGCCCAACACACTGTAGGGGTCATCCCTGCTCATACTAGTATACGTCCAGGTCACAGTCTTCTTTTCAGTAGAGATGAGAAGGTTGACATGGGAAAAGCCTGGATCCAGAGTGATAAACTGTGCAGAGAGATTTTGCATTAATACAAGGCCACTTCTGGCCCCACAACACGGGTGCACATCCACCCCAAGACCCACTTAGCTGCATGGGGGAGGGGCAAGGCTCCTGAGATAAGGGCTCTGGGACAGAAGCCTGTGGTCTCAAAGCAGGAGGAGGAACCAGGAGACCTCTCTTTGGGTCACACATGTCACAGAGACCTTGACAACCAGCCTGGCCTTGTTCCTGTCACTTCAGCCCCCCCCACCACCACTATTGATGGTGGCAGCATCTGTACCAGAACAGAGAACTGAAGGAGAGGCCAGAGCCAAGGGGGCCACAGGGAGGAACACACAGAAAGAACACGAAGTCACTCACAGGCCAGGAACCATAGCTTCCGCCAGTCTACAAGAGAAACACATTACATATCAGGGGTCTGCACAGACTGCACAGGTCAGCCCAGCACCTGCTCTTCTTACACACTGATGGGAGAGTTACAGGGAAATGTGTGGGAGACATTCAGTTGATGACTGTGTCTTACACTCTCTCTCTCTCTCTCTCTCTCTCTCTCACACACACACACACACACACACATACACGCACATACACATGCACACAGCAGTCTTTCCCCCAAGCCATAAGCTTAATACCAGAGACTGAGAGGCTGGACACTGACCAAACAGAAAAGGCATTTCCCAGATTTCACTCTCAAATTATGCTTCTTGGGTTCTTAAACACAAATCATCGTGGAGTCAGGTTTTCTTAAGCATAAATTGAAGAGTTAGAGGTCAGCCCTGTGGCTCAGTCGGTAAACGCCCTGGCCTGAAAGGTCATCATCCCATATGGGCACCGGTTCCGACCCACTTCCAATCCAACTCTATACTATGGCCTAGGAAAGCAGTGGAAGATGGCCCAGGTCCTTGGGCCCATGAACCCATGTGGGAGACTCTGAAGAAGCTCCTGACTCCTGGCTTCAAATCAGTGCAGCTTCGGCCATTGCAGCCAAGTGGGGAGTGAACCACCAGATGGAAGACCTCTCTCTCTTTCTCTCTGCCTCTCCTCTCTCTGTACAATTCTGACTTTCAAATAAATAAAAAAATCTTTAAAAATAAAAAATAGAAATAGATAAATAAATAAATGGTGGAGATAATAATTTCCAGCACCTCCATTTACATCAGAAGCACTGACTGAGCTGAACTAGCAGGCTGCCTGTACCCACAGGTGGAGAGAGGCGGCTACACCTAGCTGATGTGAACCTGGAGGATGATTCTCAGATGTCCCTGTCCTAATCCCTATAACTGTGGCTCTGTCACCTACAGGGAAACGGAGCTTTGCACATGGCATAAAGGTTAGGACCTTGAAGTTAAGGTAGTTCACTGGATGATCCAGGTGAGCCCAATCCAATCATGTGAACCCTGAAAGCATGCAGCCTGCCAAGGTGTGAGTGCCAGAGAAGTAATAGAGTGAGGGAACCAGAGTTGAAAGATGTATACCTTGCTGTCTTTGAAGACAGAGGAATGCGGCCATGGACTTAGGTGTGCAAGTGGGGTCAGATGCTGGAAAATCCAGGAGCTGACAGAGGGGAATGCAGACTTGCAGGTGTTTTAGCCCAGTGAGACCTGTCTCAGACTTCTGACCCACAGAGCTGTAGGACAGTCAATGTGTGTGGTGGAGCCACCAAGGCAGAGGTCATTTTTCTGGCAGCAAATAGAAACCTCCTACAATCACGTGTGCTTGGGAGCTACACCCAGCACGGAGCAGAACTGGCAGGAGAAGGCATCTGGAGAGAGAAAGAGGACCCTTGAAACCTGAACATGGGGAAGGCATGACCCGGAAATTCCCATGCGGTGTGGTCTGAGATACAGGGCCCCAGAGGGCCCCAGAGAGCCAGTGGGCAAGGGAAGGTCTGGGATGGAGGAAAAAGAGACACAGTGCATCAATCTCCCATTCAAAGCCAAGTCTCCCAGACCACAAACTCCACTCTCATGCAACATGGTCATCAACAGCGCTCCCAAGTGATCAGACAGGACCTGCCCTGCCCTTCCTCAGCTGACAACAACACAGGGGCTTCAGGACCAGCTAAGCCCCGCCTCCCCAGCATGAGCACCTGGAGGGGCACAGGAAATCTCTCCTGGATTTGACCAAGGCTACTGCATCCCTTCCACCTCCATGCTCATTCCTGGGGAGCAGAAAGCTAGATACTAACTAGATTGATTTGCTGGATAGGAAACAAAATCACATCAAATGATGTGGCTGCTTGATGT
The DNA here is from genome assembly GCF_051225735.1 of Oryctolagus cuniculus. NCBI lineage: Eukaryota > Metazoa > Chordata > Mammalia > Lagomorpha > Leporidae > Oryctolagus > Oryctolagus cuniculus. The sequence continues at coordinate 138,011,798 of NC_142871.1, read as the reverse complement.
AACTTCTGGAAGAACAGTGAATGTTTAATGTACTTGTTTTTCACCAAGACATTAGTTGTAAAAGTAACTGTAAAGTTCTGTACCATAACAGAAGAGGAGGAGGAGAAAAAAGGAAGGAAGGAAAAGGAGGAGAAAACAGAACCAGGATTCAATTTTTTGAGAGTATAGTACAGGGACGGCGCATGACTCACTAGACTACTCCTCTGCTTGCAGCACCGGTACTCCGGGTTCTAGTCCCGGTTGGGGCGCTGGTTCTGTCCCAGTTGCTCCTCTTCCAGTCCAGCTCTCTTCTGTGGCCCAGGAAGGCAGTGGAGGATGGCCCAAGTGCTTGGGCCCTGCACCCGCATGGGAGACCAGGAGGAAGCACCTGGATCCTGGCTTTGGATCAGCCCAGCACGCTGGACATAGCAGCCATTTGGGGAGTGAACCAACGGAAGGAAGACCTTTCTCTCTGTCTCTCTCACTGTCTAACTCTGCCTGTCAAAAAAAAAAAAAGAGTATAGCACAGCAAGTACTGTTTAATAAATACCAACATAAAATTCACTTAATTTCACAAGAAATATGTAAGTTAGGAACTGTTTCATATTCATAACTAGAGATGAGACATTTGTACAGTTGTGAACTCATCATGGGAAAAAACTTGGTTTATAGTAAAGACGCTGTTTGTTCTTACAAAACAAATAGGTGGGGCCGGCACTGTGGCATAGCATGTAATGCCCCATCCTGTAGGCCCAGCATCCCAACTGAGCACTGGCTTGCATCCTGGCTGCTCCCCTTCCCACAAAGCTCCTTACTAATGCATGTGTGAAAGCAGCAGAAGATGGCCTGGGTCCTTGAGCCCCTGCACCCACATGGGAGTCCCAGAGGAAGATCTTGGCTCCTGGTTTTGGCCTGTCCCATCTCCAGCCGTTGTGGCCATTTGGGGAGTGAACCAGTGAATGGAAGATCTCTCTCTCTCTCTCTCTCTCTCTCTCTCTCTATCTTTTCCTTTCCCTTCCTCTCTTTCGTTCTATTTCTCTATAACTCTGACTTCCAAATAAAAAAATAAATCTTTAAAAAAATCAAATGAGTACAAGTCTCCAATAATCATATTAAAATATATGATACAAATGAAAGGACTAAGAGTCAAAGGGAGCACATAAACAAGTCTAGTACCTGCTAATACTAACCGATCGAATAAATAAAGGGGAGAGTGATCCAACATGGGAAGCAAGATACTCAGCAGACTCATAGAATGGCGGATGTCCTAAACAGCACTCTGGCCTCAGAATCAGCCTTAAAGGCATTCGGATCTGGCTGAAAAGCCCATGAGAGTATTTCAGGCATGGAAAGCCAAGACACTCTGGAAAAAAAAAAAAAAAACAACAAAAAAACAAAAAAACAAAAAAAAAACAAACCTAAATGAAAGATCTCTGTGAGTGAGATCCCAGTGGAAAGAACAGGTCTTCAAAGAAGGAGGTACCTTTCTCTGAAGGGGGGAGAGAACCTCCACTTTGACTATGACCTTGTCTAAACAAGATAAGAGTCGGAGAACTCAAGGGGCTTCCATAGCCTTGGAAACTCATGACTGGTGCATAGGGAGATTACTGATGCTATAAACAGGAGTGTCAATTGGTAAAGTCAACAACAGGAGTCACTGTGCACTTGCTCCTCACATAGGATCTCTGTCCTTAATGTGCTGTACATTGAGACTTAATGCTATAATGAGTACTCAAACAGTATATTTCACTTCGTGTTTCTATGGGGGTGCAAACTGTTGAAATCTTTACTTAATGTATACTAAACTGATCTTCTGTAAAAAAAAAAAAAGAAGAAATTATCAATTCCCAACTTGACTCTCACTGGGATTAAACATGACAATAGGTCTGATCTGATTTCATCATCATTTAAAAAATCATCGATTATTTTTCACTTTATGTTTCTGTGTGGGAGCAAACTGTTGAAATCTTTACTTAATGTATGCTAAACTGATCTTCTGTATATAAAGAGAATCAAAAATGAATCCTCATGTGAATGGAAGGGGAGAGGGAGTGGGAAAGGGGAGGGTTGCGGGTGGGAGGGACGTTATCGGGGGGAAGCCATTGTAATCCATAAGCCGTACTTTGGAAAGTTATATTCATTAGATAAAAGTTAAAAAAAAAAAGAGAGAGAGAATGATCCAACATGGCAAGCGGGATACACAGCAGACTCATAGAATGGCAGATGTCCTAAACAGCACTCTGGCCTCAGAATCAGCCCTTAAGGCATTCAGGTCTGGCTGAAGAGCCCATGAGAGTATTTTAGGCATGGAAAGCCAAGACACTCTGGGAAAAAAAAAAAAAGAAAAAAAAAAGACCTAAATGAAAGATCTCTGCAAGTGAGATCCCAGTAGAAAGAATGGGCCAACAAAGAAGGAGGTATCAAAAAAAAAAAAAAAAAGGCCGGTGCCACGGCTCACTAGGCTAATCCTCCACCTGTGGTGCTGGCACACTGGGTTCTAGTCCCGGTCGGGGCACCCGATTCTGTCCCGGTTGCCCCTCTTCCAGGCCAGCTCTCTGCTATGGCCTAGGAGTGCAGTGGAGGATGGCTGAAGCCCTTGGGTCCTATACCCGCATGGGAGACCAGGAGAAGCACCTGGCTCCTGGCTTCGGATCAGCGTGGTGTGCTGGCCGCAGCGCGCTGGCCGCAGCGGCCATTGGGGGTGGTGAACCAACGGCAAAGGAAGACCTTTTTCTCTGTCTCTCTCTCTCACTGTCCACTTTGCCTGTCAAAAAAAAAAAAAAAAAAAAAAAAAAAAAAAAAAAAGGAGGTATCTTTCTCTGAAAGGAGGAGAGAACTTCCACTTTGACTATGACCTTGTCTAAATTAGATCAGAGTTGGTGAACTCAGAAGGCTTCCATAACCTTGGCAACTCATGACAAGAGCTTAGGGAGATTACTGATGCCATAAACAAGAGTGTCAAATTGTTAAGTCAACAACAGGAGTCACTGTGCACTTACTCCTCATGTAGGATCTCTGTCCTTAATGTGTTGTACAATGTGAATTAATGGTATAACTAGTACTCAAACACTACTTTACACTTTGTGTTTCTGTGTGGGTGCAAACTGTTGAAAGCTTTACTTAATATATACTAAATTGATCTTCTGTATATAAAGATAATTGAAAATGAATCTTTTTTTTTATTTTTTATCTTTTATTTAATGAGTATAAATTTCCAAAGTACGACTCATGGGTTACAATGGCTTCCCCCCCCATACCGTCCCTCCCACCCACAACCCTCCCCTTTCCCACTCCCTCTCCCCTTCCATTCACATCAAGATTCATTGAATCTTGATGTGAATGGAAGGGGAGAGGGAGCAGGAGATGGGAGGGTTGTGGGTGGGATGGAAGTTATGGGGGGGGGGAAAGCCACTGTAATCCAAAAGCTGTACTTTGAAAATTTATATTTATTAAATAAAAGTTAAAAAATAATAAAATTAAAAAAGAATTTAGGTAAAAAAATATATGATACAAACTAAGCAGAAAAAGGGTTATGGTAAGAGAAGACTGTATGATCTCACCTTTTATAAATAAGTCTTCTGGAGACACAGATTCTATAAGGTGGCTCCCTGTTCACTTGCTGTCCAGGCCTCCTTCCCCTTAGAGAGGGCCATGACTGTTTCTCACAGTCCACATCCCTGACCATGAGCAGAAGAATCCAGTTCTGAGAGGGAAGTGGGGGGAACATTACACAGGCCAGAGAGCACAGCTCCTCCCGTCACCACAGTGACCCCCCACTGCCCTAGCATCTCCCTTACCCTGTTCCTTCCCTACCTGCAGCTGGAAGAGTGAAATGTTCTCCTTATCAGAGGCAGCTTCACTAGATGCTTATTTCTTTTTTTTTTCTTTTTTTATTTGATAGGTAGAGCTCTAGACAGTGAGAGAGAGAGACAGAGAAAAAGATCTTCCTTCCGTTGGATCACTCCCCAAATGGCTGCTACAGCCGGCGCTGCACCCATCCAAAGCCAGGTGCGAGGTCCCTATTCCTGGTCTCCCATGCAGGTGCAGGGGTCCAAGCATTTAGGCCATCCTCCATTGCCCCCCAGGCCACAGCAGAGAGCTGGACTGGAAGAGGAGCAATCAGGACTAGAACCCAGCATCCATATGGGATGCTGGCACCACAGACGTAGGATTAACCATGTGAGCCACGGCACTGGCCCCTAGATGCTTATTTCAAAATGACATTTTTAAGATTTATTTTATTTTTAACTGACTCATCCCATGAGTTTTTGGGGGCCCAGGTTGTGGGGATAGAGATCTTTCATCTGGTTCACTCCCCAACTGTCCACAATGGCCAGAGCTGGACCAGGCCCAAACCAGGAGCCAGGAGTTTCCTCTGGGCTTCCCATGTGGTTGTGGGGCCTGAAGCATTTTGGCCATCTTCCACTGCTTTCCCAGGTGCATTAGCAAGGAAGTGAGTGGAAGTGGAACATCTGAGATGCAAACAAGCACCCACAAGGGATGAGGGCGCTGCAGGCAGTGGCTTACCCCACAACATGATAGCTCCAGCCCCTTCAAAATGGCTTTTAACAAATATAAGTTTGGGGAGCTTGTGTTGAGCCTGACAGCTGAGACACCCGTGTGACACATCAGAGTGCCTGGATTCAGTCCCTGGCTCCAGGTCTTTTTATTTGTTTGTTTCATTTTTTAATGAAAGAGAAAAAAATGAAGCAAGTTTATTTAAGTGAGTTCACTGCTCAGCGCCTTCTCACATCACTGCCCTAGAGGACACCTTTGTTCCCACTTGCCTCTTCCCTTTGCTCGGCTCACAGGAGTCATCCTCAAAGCTCCCACATTGGAGACCTGAACACATTCCAGCCTTTCCCCTGGTTTATTCACCTCTGCTCCATATTCACCGGCTGACACTCTAATTTTTCTCTACATAGTCATTCACACCTGAGCTGGCCCCGCAGCTGAGATGGCCTTTGCAGACTTGAGATGTACTGGCTTCTGCCTTAACTTTTCTTCTGTTTTCCCTCTCACATGTTTGTAGTTGCTCACAGCAATATCCAGAAGGTGTCATAAGGCTACAGGATTTAATAAGCTCTCATTCTCACATCTGTTTATACAGCTCCCTGAGACTTAAACCACCCTTGGCATCAGCACTTCCCTATAATCGTGTCTTCTGTAAAAACCTCATAACCACTTCATTAGCATCCTCTATAGCAGATTTCCGTGGCCCCTATTTATTATTTATTTGAATTGAAAAGCAGAGTTACACAGAGAGAAGGACTCACAGACACACACTGAGAGAGAGAGAGAGAGAGAGAGAGAGATTTTCCATCCACTAGTTAACTACCCAAATGTCCACAGCCAACAGAGCTGAGCCAAACTGAAGACAGGAGCCGGGAGCCTCTTCTGGGTCTCCCAAGTGGGTTTAGGGGCCCAAGCACTTGGGCCGTCTTCCAATACTTTCCCAGGTGCATTAGTGGGGAGTTGGGTCAGAAGTGGAGCAGCTGGGACTCAAACCAGTGCCCATATGGGATGCCAGTGCTTCAGGTGGCTGTTTAACCTTTATGCCACAGTGCCAGACCCTCTGTAGCCAATTTAAAAACTTTGCTGGTATGGGAGCTGTCTGTGTGTCCTCATCCCACCTGCCGACCTTTCATAGAAAGAAAAAGAAGTTGCATTTGCCTGGATGTCCAACCCTGAGAAGAGAAGAGGTGAGTGTGGAAGTACAACTTGCTCTTGGTGCTCGGTTTTCTCTCCCGGAGAGTCAGGTCAGCTCCTTTCTCTTCCTTTTCCTGAGAACATACTTTATGGTTTGAAGGAAACATCACCCAAGGGGCCCTGAGCCCTGGAGAGGAGAGTATGTCTACTTCAGCAGCCACACTCACAGGACCCTATAGCACGTCCAGATACTGGTGTGATAAGCACCCAAAATAGGCTTGGAGATTTATTTTGTCTCCAAAAGAGGTTTGGAGAAATCAAAGCTAAAAATATAATTTTGCTGTACTCTATTTTCAAAAGTGTTTTATGTATGTTTTCCTACCTTCTTAATGTTGAAACAACAATTATATTACCTGAATAAAAATGCAATTTGATAAAATGATATTTTGCAAGGTTTAAACAAAAAACTTCACCAGATGGGAAAACCTCATGGCCACATCACTGGGTCCCCTGCTTTGTGGTGATGTCACTGTCTGCTCCTCTGTAATGAACCACTGCAGACTCTATGTGACCTTGTGCAGCAGCTTTAAGCTCAGCAGTTGATCCACCATCATCACACTCACTCACATGGATTACTCCAACCTCTGCAGATTTCTCAGCATTTCCACATCACCCTTAAGGGCAGCCACAGGACCTGGAAATGCTAAGGTTTCCTGACCTTCCACATCATTTCCTTCATACTCAGTCCCCTGGATAAACTGTAGATGTTCTGCTTAAAGAACCTCTGTGCCAGGTCTGCTACATTTTCTCCATTATCATTGAAGACTTTTAAAGCTGCTTGTTCTACTGAGTAGGAATTTGAAACAGTGAAGGTGGCCTTCCAGGGCTGCTAATGAACTGGAAGGTTTCCATTGTGGCCCCCAGAGTCTATGCTACATCCCCACTTAATAAGAAGCTGTAAGCAGCCAAAACCCCATGAAAAGTGGCCTCATGTACAGGTCTCTGTTCTCCCATCAGTCACCCTGGAATCCTGGTCACCTTTGCCTAGGAGCTTGAAATCTTCCAACTCTGAATTGGCATGAAGAATCCAACAATTAAATTACTTTACCAGTCATATAGGAGATTTTAAATGTTGGGTAGTGATAGCCACCCTAACACATGCTATCCCATCTGTAATAGTATATATTAGCACTAATGAACAGGAGCCCCTCACCACCCCACTTTGGAGCATTATTTATAAAGTGAAAGAGCATCCATGAGTAGCAGTGGGATATAAAGCAGTGTGTCCATGGTCATCTTGAGCTGCCGGGTTTGTTCCATTGATCATAAGAGCCTACACACAAGCATCCTGACCTCTGATTGCAGCTTTGTGGGCTGCCATCCAACCTCTTACAGTTCCTTGTGTGATATCGGCTCCACGCCAGAGTTAGCTCCAGCTTTGGACTCTAACTTCTCTCCATTGTAGACTGAGGAGGCAGCAGCGATGGTTGAAGGATTCAAGGAGTGAGCTTGGGATGAAAGCTTGCTCACACTCTAAATTTTAATACGCTTTAATTTAGATTTTTCCTGAAATGTATATACAAGGTGTATGGGAATCAATTCTATTTCACACACATAAGCTCTGTAAACTCTCTGCACACTCCCTACATTCCAACACCAGGGCTGGGCCTTCAGCCACTGCAGTCACTCTGAGCCACCTGCACAGCACTCACTCTCTCCCTCATCTCCTCTTCTCTTCCCCACATGCTCTTTTCTCACACGGTATGCTTGCCGTCCTTTTTCTAGGTAGCAATTTCTACTTTTCTATGTTTCTCCTTTTCCAGTCTTCATATATTGCCCATGAAAAATCAAATAAGTGTACTTGAGCCATTAATGAATTCAGAACTCTCCAAAAGTGAAAAAAATGGTCGTGAACAATCACATATTGCATTTTTTGTTCTTCTAGAAAAAAAAAAAAGAAAAAGAAAGCTACTCAGGGGCAGGCATTAGACCTTCCAACAAAGACAGGGGTTAAGATGTCTGAATTTGATGTCAGAGTGCTTGGGTTTGATTTCCAGCTGCAGCTCCTAATTCTAGCTTTTTCCCAAGGCACACCCTTGGAAACAGTGAATGATCTGTTAAGTTGGGGTCACTGCCAACAGTGTTGGAGACTTAGATTGGATTCCCAGCTCCTCCTGGCTTAAGCTCTGGCTCACTTCAAAACTTCAAAAAGAACCCTGTCCATTGCAGATATTTGGGAATGAAATAGCCAACAGAAATGTGTTTCTCTCTCTCTCTCTCTCTCTCTCTCTCTCTCTCTCTCTGGTCTGCGCTCTCTCCTATTCAAATTAACATACTTTTTAAAAAATAGCATTGGGCATTTGGCTTAGTGGTTAAAACATCCACCTCAAACATGAAGAGTTCAATCCCCAGCTCAGGCTACAGACCCCAGCTTCTTGCCAATGGAGAACCTGAGAGGCAGCACTGAGGGGGTGTGTTTCTGACATGCATGTGGGAGATCTAGGCTGAGGTCCTCATCCTGGCCTTGACGTGGCCATGGCTGTTGCTAGCAGTTAGGGAGTGAACTAGGAGATGGGATATCTGTCATTCTCGCTGTTGCTCTCACTCTCTGCATGTCAAATATATTTTAAGCTTTTCTAATCTCAGAGTACTGAAATGTTGCATACAATTTCAGGTATGTCAGAAATCTCAACCCACAAATCCATCCACAAACATCCCAGAGCCTCTGTTCTTGGATTTAGAACATTTACTCAGAGTAACTAACTCCTCAGCAACCACTGATACTTAGAGGAAGAAACCCAGGCTGGACAGTGGTCAGAGCACGAAGAAGCAGAGAAGAGCACATTCCAGGGCCAGGAAGACCAAAGTGGGCCATAAAGGGAGGATTTGGGGGTAAGAAGAACATAGATTCCCATGACCACTTAGTAAAATCTGAGTCCTGAGCAGGGAAGCGTGATTTCCAGGGTCATCTGGAGACCGGCACTTCCTGATCTACACACTCATTGTCCTGCTCCAGGCTTTCCTCACACCTGACTCTCTGTGGTCACCACTCCAATGACAAGGGTCAGTTGAACAGGGGTTTAAGAATGTGTTGCTAACCCTCACTTTGACCTGCAGTAGACAAAAGGCCCAGAACAGAAGCAGAGCTGTGTTCCCAAAGAGGAGCCCCTGCTGTCTTCCCACAGAGGCTACAACAGGTACAGGGAGAGCAGGGATGCCCAGCCCATCTGGAGTTGAGTCCACAGGTAGAGAAGGGGCAGTGCAGAGGCAGGGCAGGTGAGCAGAGGAACCATCAGCGTCACTTACCAGCGTACAGCTGCGCCTTCCTCCAGGCTGAAAGGAAACACACCCTGGTGAGACCACAGCCACACCACCTGCTCAGCCCTCCCTGCCCTCTGTGCTGAAGGTCAGACTCTGCAGGAGGAGAGAGGCTGCACAGGAGGGGCCTCCTGCAGGTGCAGACAGCAGAGGATTGTGGGAAACTCCCTGACCACAGATCAGGAAGTCTGCAGGACAGCTAAGCTGCACCCCTGCCCCACTGCTGGGTGACTTTGGCTGTCAGCTCTCTGCCCTGTGCCTCAAAACCCACAAAGACTCCTGTGTCACTGGACCCTCGGTGCTGTTAGGAGCAAAACATGCCCATATGAAGATAATTTACTTCCCATCCCTCCTTTTGCTAATGTACCTGGAAAGCAGCAAAGGGTGGTCCAAGTGCTTGGGCCCCTGCAACCATGGGGCAGACCCAGGTGAAGCTCCTGGCTTCAGCCTGTGCCAGTCCTGGCAATAATGGCCATTTGGGAAGTGAATCAGTAGATGGTTGATCTCTCTATTTCTCTCTCTCTCTCTCTCCCCTCCCTCTCTCTCTCTCTCTTTCTAACTGTGCCTTTCAAATTAAAATAATATAAATATTTTTAAAAGCACAATTTATTCTACATTAACAATTATTGCATAATATATCGTGGTTGGGTATATTGGGAAAATTAAAGGCAAAGAAGAAACCACATGGTAATGAGACCCCCTCTGGGATCAATGGAGCCAAACATCCTCCTTAAAATATTTCTAGAGAGAAGCGGCAGTATGCTGAGAGATGCTCAGCTCATCCCATCCCATCTCCACATCTGGTCACCAACCCAGTCCTCTCCCTTTCACATCTCATCAGCACCTTTGAAAAAAGGAGAGGAAAGGCTCCCCCTGGGTGGTGTTTTGGAAGGGAGGGGGCAGAAATTGCACCCCCAAGCTCAACGACCCCATTTATTCATCTCTCTCTCATGGAATCTCAGTGCATCTGGTTATGGTTTCCTGTGCAGACCAAGAGCTAGAACACTGGAGGTAGAAAAAATTAATGGCACTCACATGGGGACAGCCCAGGGTTGGAAAAAGATACAGGATGCAGCATACACATCTTGGAGCATGAACAAGAAACAGCCATCCGGATGTTTGAGAGCCCAGTGAGCAGGGTTCTGCCACCACCACTGCCACTGACCCACCCAACGCGGGTCCACATGTCTGTGCCTGGACACAGACAAGGAGGGGACAGCTGGGCACAGGTGGGACAGGAGACCAGAGGACATCTGGAGAGTCACTCACAAGCCAGGTAAGCTGTCTTCCTCCTACCTGAAAAGCATCACACAGGGAACAGCTGAGCTAAGAACAGGAGTGACATCCACAATTGTACAAGGAGAGTTCAGGAGGGGGAGCAGAGCTTACCAAGTTCTGCCTGGAGATCATCTGAAAGAGACAGAAAAATCCATGAACTTCCATCCTCAAGAAAAGGAGAGACCGTGTGCCCGAAGAATCCACAGGAAGACCTCATCTATATCCTAGAAAAGTTCTCACTCCAGACCCACACACAGCTCCAGCCTCCAGCTATCCTGTCTGGGTCTCCACAGCCACCTGCTCTGGAGAGCAGAACCCACAGACTCATCTCCCAGCATCCTTCCTCTCAGCACCAGCTGCCCCCCTGCCTGGCCCCTGGCCTCCTACCTCTGGCCTTCAGGGCCTCCTCCTCTGCCCGCTGGACCTCCTCCTTAGCCCGGCGCAGCTTCTCCCGTTTCTCCCCTCCTGCAGCTTTGCAGAGCGCTCTCTCCTGGTGAAGCAGCCAGCCCCAAAGAGCAGGAGCCCCAGAACCATCAGGCTCCCAATAAAAGCTGCCTTCCAGGGAGAGGCCTGCGGGAAGAAGGGCTCTGGGGCCCAGGCAGAGACCCAGTCAGGGGAGCACCCAGGCCCACCCTGCACACTCAGGGATGCCGGCACCACCTCCCAAGCCCTGCCAGGAATGAGAAGCAGCACCGACCTGGGATGGACACGGCCATCGCCTTCTCCTGGCCCAGGATGGGACTGAGGACAGAGCAGCTCACACTCCCTGCAGAGCTGTCTCTCACCACCAGAGCCGCCTCCACGCTGAACAGCCCTGCTGCGTCCTGGGCATGGGCCTCAGAGAACTCCAGGAACTTCTTCCCGCTGAGGTCTGTCCACTGCACCTGGGGCTTCGGGAACCAGCCCGAGGCCTTGCACACCACGCGGACCCCATCCTGCTCCGGCCCTTCAATGTGCACTTGAGGGGCAGAGCCCAGGCCTGCAAGAGGGGAGCTGTGGAGACCCTGGAGACCACTTGGCCCAGGGCCCTCAGCAGGATCTGGGTGTGGCACAGCTACAGGGGAGTCACTGTGTTCCATTCTGGAGATTCCATGGGAGGGCATGGCCTGAAGGAGGGGAAGGAGCCCTGGGACCCATGGGGGCACAGAGTAGGGGGCTTTCTCCTCAACACTGCAGATGGGAAGACTGAGGCCCAGAGAAACCAGGAGCAGGAACTTGACCCCAGGACTCCATCCTGAACCTCTGATCTCCTCACCTCACTCACTCCTGAGGCACCTGCTATGATTCCCACTGCCTCTGTAAATCAATTCCAAATTTATACCAATGAATAATCCTGTCTCCCCACTCCCTTCTCTTATTCCCATACCCCTATGAGTTATCTCTGCCAGGTTTCCTTACCTACACTAGAAAATCAGACTTTCAGAACTTAATACATATTATTAAAATAACTCCTATACTTTCTCCATCTTTGTATGGAGCCAGCCCTCTACCACACTTGGTGGTTCCCTCTATTGGCACTCTGAGGTTGGTTGTGACCCAACTTCCACTCTGAGAAGAGTGAGCTTAGCCTGACTGAAGCAGAGGCTTGGAGAGCAATTGTGCCATTGGTGCTCTTGTGGGCGTTTGGAGGGTGAACCAGCAGATGGAAGGTCTCTGTCTCTACCGCTCTCTGTTGCTCTTTCACATAAGTAAAAATAAATAAATAAAACCTTCTAAAACTGGAATTCATGTTAAATCTGATCGACTGAAAAAAAAAAAAAAGAAGTTGAGATTCTTTGTCTTTGTAATCCCTTAATTGACGGCCTGTGATGCGTCTCACTTTCCTATTAGGGGCTTAATCAGCTTTAAAACAGCTGTTTGTTTCCCTACTGCCTTTGCAAAGAAAAATTTTGGGAGAAGTTTTTGGTTTTGATTTTACTTCCACAACCACACCAAAGATGTGTGAGTAAACCCTACTGACACACTAGGGGCTCCATGTACAAGATTTATACGGAAAACATCAATGAGTGACTGAGCTGTCTTTCCTCACATATGAAATGAGATGTTTAATTACATGAGTTTCCTCCAAAACCCAACACTCCCAAGGTGCAGACCCAGCATACAGATCAGGTCACCCACCTGCCACCTGCAGTTCTAAAGTGGCCTCTTCATAGTAGTCTCCCTTCTGAAAGAGGCAGGTGTGCCTTCCATTGTCTGAAACCTGGACCTTCTGGATGCGCACGGCAGCCTGCCCCTGGGTGAGGAGGTCCCTCACCAGCGAGGTCCGCCCTGCGTACTGGGGCATCTGCTCCTCCTGCTGCTCCTGGAGGTTCTGATACACGAACACCACCTCTGAGAACTTGGTTCGGAACCACCGCAGCTCCATGTCCTCTGCGTTCATGGCTGGGACCAGGGAGCAGGGCAGGATGGCATCACCACCCAACTCTGCCACAATGGGATCTGAGGGGCCGATCACCTGGAACTTGTCTGTGGACACAGAATAGATTGAGAACACTGGAGAGACACAGGCAGGGGCAGAGACACACATCTGTTGTGGTCATGGAACAGTTCCTAACACATAGTCGACATTCCATTAATATTAGGGGAGGAACTAAATGAACCAATGAATGTGCAGAACACCACAAAAGGAGGGAGCCAAAAGTGAGGGGAGAGGTATTTTCAAATTATTGATACTTGACATAAGTAGGCCCCAAATCCTTAGACAATTTTGCTCAAGTTCTCTAATACCCACTGGATGGCTGAGTGACTCATCCTAACTTCTTAATGACAACCAGTGCTTGGGGCAGCACCACCATATCCTGGGCCTCTGCCAACCTCACCCTGTCCTGACTAAGAGGGCTGGGGCTCCTCCCACCCCAGAAGAAGACCCAGAATGAGTAAGGGACAGACTCACCTGCAGAGCCCCACGTGGGCAGCGGGGTGAGGAGAAGCAGGGAGGTGAGACTGCAGAGCAGAGAGGGGCAGCAGCCATGCTCCATGTCCTCAGAGCTGGGGAGAGAGGCGGGGAGGAGGAGGCCTAGGCTAGCAGGCAGCAGGAAGGAGAGAGGACACAGCAGAGCGCCAGCCTCTCTTTGGGGAACCAGTGCCAGGGCCGCCCTGTCAGCACCAACAGAAACAAAGCCTTCCCTACAGCCTCAGCACACAACAAGGGGTCCCCACAGGGGACCCAGCACAGACACTGGGCCTTGGCTATACCAGCCCATCTAGAAAGACTGGTGTGCCACAGAACTCTTAGGGCAGCTTGGCGGGAAACAGCCCCTCCTCTTCCCACCCCAACTGAGTTCCTTCACCTGGAAAATCAGGCTCTTCTTTCTCAGCCCCAGGGGCCCCATGGAGGAAACCATGCCACTATGCACACAGTGCCCAGGACCCACCGCACCAGGACAGAGGACCCTGATTCAGGCCACTCACCCTGAAGGACGCACCACTTCCTGCTTGCCTGCAGCTCTTCAACTCCCAGTGGTGACCTGGGTGTCCCTGAGAAGCGTCAGAGACAGACCCCTCCTCACCGAGCCTGTGCTGCCCGTCCCAGGGGCCCAGCACCTGTGGCATCTGTGGCTGTGACACTCACCTAAATTAGACCCCACCCCCAGACTCTAACTCCACGGCCCAGGTCCTGGCCCTGTGTTCAGCAGGTACCCAGGGCCAGTTCCTGCTGACAGGTGAATCCTCACTCTCCATATTCCAAGATTTCTGCACTAACAGTTAAGGACCCTGGGGGGAGGCAGCCCCACAGAGGAAATGACCCCCACATCACCCATTGGTTGTGGGCAGGAAGAGGAGGCAGGCTTTCCTCCTGGGAAGAACAGGCTCAGCCCCCCCCCCCGCCCCGCCCCGCGGTGCTCCCTGCAGGCTCAGCCACTCTGGGTCACAGCTGAAGGCAGAGCCCTGGAGTTTCTGAGCCTCAGTTCCTGTCGCTCCCCCTCTTCATGGAGGAACGACACTAAACCCTGCATAGGTTTCATATCCGAGTCACGGCACCATTATGTCACTCCCCGTCTTCGTGGAGGAACGACACAGGACCCTGCGCTGTTCTTTTGTCTGCTCGGCCCTCCCCGGGTTTGCTGCTGGTTCTTCCCGGGTTGGCTGCCGACCCTTCCACCTCCGTGGAAGGGCGGTTCCCCCTGCCACATTCCCCACTTCCGCGGGGGAGCGGCACACCGCCAGCCGGCTCTCTCGGGGGCTGCACAGGTGTTGCCCTTAGATGTTCCCCTTAGATGTTCCTGGTGCATGCTGTCTCTCTCCTCCTTTATAGTCCTCTTCCACTAATCCCAACTCTGCTACCCACACGCCGAGTACGCTGCTCTCCTCCAATCAGGAGCAGGTCCCACAGTTTATTGGTTGAACTGGAGGCAGCTGTGTAGAAGCTGTTTCCCTTCTCAGCGCCATATTGTGGGAAAGCAGATGCATAGAATAAGTCTTAATTCCAGTAACTTAGTCTAGTCCGAGTTGCTCCCAGTTGCTCCCCACAGATCCCCCTTTCTTTTTATTTTTGGCGTTGATACGCGCCTGTCTTCGGTGCCCCGCAGCACACACTCTGCTCTGCTTGCTAGAGTTGCCCACAGGTTCTTACAAGTCCTATCAATCAGGCAAACCGAATCCGGGTCCTCTCTTCGCCATGTTGTGAGGAGGTTTTTAGGCGCTGATGCGTGCCTGTGTTCAGTGCCCTGCAGTGCATGCTCTGCTCTGCCTGCAGGTGCTTACAAGCCCTAGCAATCAGGCAAACCGAATCCAAGCCTTCTCATTGCCGTATTGTGGGGAGACTTATTGGTGTTGATAACGTGCCTGTCTTCGGTGACCTGCGGCGCATAAGCTGCTAGCCGCCTGCAGGTGCTCATCGCCTCACTAATTAGGCAGACCGAATCCAAGCTCTCTCATTGCCATGTTGTGGGGAGGCCTTTCTCTATTTCTCTATTTCCGGGCATTCCTATTTCTCCTATTTTACTTCTATCTACCAGCATTCCTATTTCTCTCATTTTACTTCTAAACTTCTGTTTCTCTTATCCCTGCGGCTTCCCGGCGCCCGCCCCGAGGCTGCTTCTCGGCACCTCGCCCCGCGGCAGCTTCACGGCTCTGCGCGGCTTCCCGGCGCCTCGCCCCGCCGGCGGGTTCCCGGCTCTGCGCGCACGCTCTGCGGTCTCCACGCACTTCGCGCCCGCACCACGGCCTCGCACCAGCCCCGCGTTCCCTATCTATTCACGCCCCGTGCTCTCTCTGCACGCGGCGGCTTCCGCGAGTCACACAGCGTAGCTTACGTCTCCGCCACTAGCATTCAATCCAAGTTCCCCGGACTAACCTGGCGAATTCCAACCTGGCGGCCCACGTCTCTGCCTCTGGTTCCAGATCTTCGCCTCTTGCTCCCCGGGGTGACTTGAAGAATTCCAAGATGGCTTCCGTTTCCGCCTCGGCCTGCACTCGCGGCTTCATCCTCCCTAACATTTTTCTCTACCCAGTATATTTCCCTAAATTTTCTTCCAACAATATTCCTCCCTCATTTCTCCTGGCCTCTCCCCACAGTCCGTATCCAAGTCTAAGTTTCTTATAGGTTTCACTTTCACTTTCAACCTGCAGTCCGTATCTGAGTCTAAGTTTCTTCTTGCTTTCACTTTAAATCCTAACTTCTTTCCCACAGTCCATATCCGAGTCTGTGCCTAGGCTTTCAATAGCTTCTTCCGGCACCTTTTCCGTCTGGCTTTCCCCTAGGCTCTTCTAGTCTCTCTCTCCGGTATTTTCCACTTCTTCCCTCCTAGGTTTCCTATCCGAGTCACGGCACCATTATGTCGCTCCCCCTCTTCATGGAGGAACGACACTAAACCCTGCATAGGTTTCATATCCGAGTCACGGCACCATTATGTCACTCCCCGTCTTCGTGGAGGAACGACACAGGACCCTGCGCTGTTCTTTTGTCTGCTCGGCCCTCCCCGGGTTTGCTGCTGGTTCTTCCCGGGTTGGCTGCCGACCCTTCCACCTCCGTGGAAGGGCGGTTCCCCCTGCCACATTCCCCACTTCCGCGGGGGAGCAGCACACCACCGGCCGGCTCTCTCGGGGGCTGCACAGGTGTTCCCCTTAGATGTTCCCCTTAGATGTTCCTGGTGCATTCCGTCTCTCTCCTCCTTTATAGTCCTCTTCCACCAATCCCAACTCTGTTACCCACACGCCGAGTACGCTGCTCTCCTCCAATCAGGAGCAGGTCCCACAGTTTATTGGTTGAACTGGAGGCAGCTGTGTAGAAGCTGTTTCCCTTCTCAGCGCCATATTGTGGGAAAGCAGATGCATAGAATAAGTCTTAATTCCAGTAACTTAGTCTAGTCCGAGTTGCTCCCAGTTGCTCCCCACAAGTTCCCTCATCTGCAAATGTGAGTAACAGCGTCTTTCCCCAGGATTGCAGGGAGAGGTTCCTGACTCTGTGTCAGCACAGTCACTAATGCAGTCAGAGCAGGGCCTGGCCTAGTGCACATTTGAGAAATAGAAATCAAAGAAATGAACACAGGCTCAGTGCTCACTAACCTCGTCCTGGTTCTTCCTGCATTGAGACTTCTCCAGCTGCCCCCCTCCACTGCCCTGAGCCCCACCACATTCTCAGGCCCCTCCCTTCCTACCAGTTCCCTACTTTCTTCTTCTTCACCCACAGGTGTTTCAAAGTCAGTTTACCTGCTTCCCTGCTTCCGGCTGTTACTTCCTCCAATGTCACTAAATTTAGTAGCTCCAGAAATTTCAGAGCCCCAGAGTCCATAGCAATTGGTAAATCCACCCCAGGCTTGCACCTGTCTGAGCCATCTTCAATGCCACAAACTCTGCTTCCAGGTCCATGCTGGGGGCCCAGGAATCCTCACCCAAAGGAGGCAGTGGCTCCCAGGAGACCAGAGGAGCAGCTTAGCTGGCACAGGTGCAGCAGCCTCTGCAGAGGCCCAGCCCTGGGGCCACTCCAGCACCACAGCTGCCCTGGGAGTGGCTGCAGCACAACCTGAGCTCACAGTGCCCTCAGCCCCTCCCCCTCAGCCACCACCTGTCCCTGCCCAGCACCGAGACTTCCCAAGGTTGAGAGATGTTAGGGAAATTTCAGGAAATCATAGAAGAAACTAAATCTTATCCCATGCATATTATATGTCAGGGTCTAAGCTACATACAGTAGATTCCTGCAACTCCTGTCACAACTGGGAGCAGATGCAGTAGGACAGGAGCCTTGTATCTCCTGACACCCAGGAAGTTCCTAGGGGAGAGAGGGCCTAGAGCTGCAGAGTGACTCTGCTCCCCATCCCCCACACCTCCACACACACACACACGCACACACACACACAATGACATTTTTTGTTTCACCTTTAACAGTTTTACTTGTCATCTGTAACCCGCATGAACCTGGCTGGTGGGCTGAGCTGTGACCAGGCAACCTGCTGAGCAGAGCCCTGGTGGAGGCTCCTCCTCTGACTGCCATCTGCCCCTCAGGTGGGAGGAGTCTGCAGCCCCCAACCCCAGTGCAGGCTGTCAGCACCACATTCTTTCTCCCCAAGCTACCTTAAGTGTTCACTTGCACAAGCAAATGTGGCCTAGGAACACCCGGATGCTCTCAGCCCAACAAAGGACCAGGGTCTGCACAGCTCCACCCAGAGGTCAGTGGCACAGCCCTTGTGGCCTGGGACCTCTGTCCAACCTGGCTCAGAAAGGGCATCCAGCTCACGTCCACACCTGAGGGTCCAGGGCGGGTGAGAAGGTCTCCCTCCCCTGCAACCACTAAACTGTATGAAGGGCTCAAAACATGGAAAACAGAATCAAAAGATCAGTTTAGGGGCCAGTGCTGTGGAATAGCAGGTAAAGCCAGCAACCCATATGAGTGCCTGTCGCTCTCCAACTCGCAGAGGAACGACACCGGACCCTGCGTTGTTCTCTTTCCCCGGCTCTTCCCGGGTTAGCTGCCGGCACCCCCGCCACTTTCCCCGCTTCCGCGGAGGAGCGGCACACCGCTGGCCGGCTCTCTCAGGGGTTGCTCAGATGTTCCTCAGATGTTCCTGGTGCATGTTGTCTCTCTCCTCCTTTATAGTCCTCTTCCACCAGTCCGTGGTCTGCTGCCCACATGCTGAGCACACTGCTCTCTTCAATCAGGAGCAGGATCAGCTCCTGCAGCTTGTTAGTTGAATTGGTGAGGCAGCTGTGTGGAAGTTGTTTATTCCTTCTCAGCGCCATATTGTGGGAGATCAGATGCATAGAGTTAGTCTTAGCAGTTCCAGTAATTTAGTCTAGTCTGGGTTGCTCCCCACAAGTGCCGGTTCAAGTCTCAGCTGCTCCACTTTAGATCCAGTTCTCTGCTATGGCCTGGGAAAGCAATGGAAGATGGCTCAAGTACTGGGGCCCCTGCACCCCTATGGGAGACCTGGAAGAAGCTCCTGGCTTCGGATTGGCGCAGCTGTGGTCATTGTGGCCATCTGGGGAGTGAACCAGCAAATGGATGACCTCTCTCTCTTTCTCTCTGCCTCTCTCTAACTCTGTCCTTTAAATAAGTAAATAAATCTTTTTTTTAAAAAAAGTCAGTTTACTTTGGTGGAAAAATTTTGTAATATAATTTTTTTAGATTTATTTACTTATTTGAAAGGCAGAGCTACAGACAGAGGGAATCAGAGACACAGGGAGAGGTTTCCATCTGCTGGTTCACTCCCTAAGTGGCTGAAATGGTCAGAGCTGAGCCAATCTGAAGCCAGGAGTCAATAACTTCCTTAGTCTCCCACGTAGAGCAGCCAGGACAAAAATCGGTGCCCATATGGGATGACAACACGGCAGGCGGCGGCTATACCAGCTATGCCACAGTGCCGCCCCCCCCACACACGAGTTTTTCATTATTTAAAGGAGTGCGTTATTTTATTTTGGACAGGCAGAGTTAGACAGAGAGAGGGAGAGAGAAAGAGAGAGAGAGAGAGAGAGAGAGAGAGAGAGAGAGAGAGAGAGAGAAAGTCTCCCTTCTGTTGGTTCACCCCCCAAATGGCTGCCAGGAACCAGGTACTTCTGGTCTCCCATGCGGGTGTAGGGCTCAAGGACTGGGGCCATCCTCCACTGCACTCCTGGGCCACAGCAGAGAGCTGGCCTGGAAGAGGAGCAACTGGGACAGAATCCGGCGCCCCAACTGGGACTAGAACCCGGGGTCCCGGTGCCACAGGCGGAGGATTAGGCAAGTGAGCCGCGGCACCGGCCAGGAGTGCGTTATTTCAACCAGTGCGGTTATCCTGGCTCCAAATCCCTGGAGCAAAGCAGCAGGCCCCAGAGGAAGCAGGGCCAACCCAGAGGCAGCGCCAGCGGCACCGGGTTTCCCCGCCCTCTGCTGCCCCCTTGTGGCCAGCACTGCAGACAGCCGCACTTCCCAGCAGGAAGGCGCTGACAATGCAGTCCAGAAACCTAAGAAATGAGGACGGGAATTCCGGAACCCAGACAGAAAAGGCCAAGCGGTGCAGGACTGAAAATGCACGCAGTGAAAGAGCAGCAGGAGGAGCTGCGGAGAGAGAAGTGGCGCGAGGAGCTGCCCCCTGGCCGGCTGAGGAGGAGGTGAGGTCTTGAAGGGAAGGAGGGATTGTCCTGACTCACACATTCTCCCCCCCCCCCCAATATAACTCTTGTATATCACACCCCTAGTGTGTACCATGCCTTATTTTGGGCACCAGGGATCATCAGTGAAGCAAAGATCCTTGTCTTGTGGAGTGTATGATCTAGGGGTTGAGATAGAAAAAGCAAAGGAAATAGCTGGATAATGTTAGAAGGTGGTAAGTGCTAAAAAAAAAAAAAAAGAATGAGGGAGAAATACAAGAAAGGAGTGATTAGGATATAGGCTGCGGAGTGAGGGCAGCCTGCAGTGCTACACAGCATTTCGTTGGGCCCTTATTGATGATCTCAGCATGGCTCAAATGTGTCTCACCGTGTGGGTATCTGGGGGCACAGGTTCAATGCAGTGAGGTACCCAGTGTGAAACCCTTGGCCTAGGAGCACGTCTGGTGTGCTCTGGGCAAACAGGGGGGACATCATGTTGGGTGGGAGTAAGAATGAGAGGATGGCAAGAAGTGCCAATCAGACTGCAATAATGACAATATTCCTGGATTAACACTGGCCACCTTGACCAGGAATAAGATCATTTGGCACAGTTGCTTGTGCTGGCCCATGAGTACTGCAGTAGGATTCCCCAGAGCTCTCTGTGGTCTGGAACATGAGAAGGCATCGACCACACACACCATGGCAATCACAGCCCTTCACAGTTAACCAAGTAGTCCTTGGGCTGAATGTGTGGGTCCCGAGGGGCACAAACGGTGGGATTTGGGTGGAGGCAGAAAGAAGGGAGTTAGAGTGTAGGATAGATAGCAGATCAGTGCTGTGTTGGGGAGTCTGGAAGCAGACCGGAAACATTTTAAACAGAGCAGAGGCAGGAATGCTTACTTTGCTGATTATGAGGAAGGTGAATGGAAGGTGAGGAAGAGGGAGACGTGGAGTGCAGTTCTGAGGTGGAGAGGACGATACTCTGACCACAGCCAGCCACAGACGGGTGGCAGGGCAAGGACCAGACGTTGGGGAGGTTTAGAAATGAGGCCCAACTGAGTGAGAAGATTGGAGACATAGAATTTGTATGGGGAATCAGAGACTGCTGGGACTTCAGGGACTTGCTGTGACTATTTGTTCTTCAGTGATGGGAATATAAATAATTATGTGTCAAGAGTGCTTTCCTGTGATAACTCTGTATAAGAAACAACCAGGAAATCTCAGTGGCACAAGGCAAGAGACATTTTACTTAATCCAGGCATCAAAGGAGTTCAACTAATCTGGATTGGATTTAGCTAATCTCAACTAGGTTTACCCACACATCTTTGATCTCATTATAGGAGTCAAACCAAAACCAAAGCCTTCTCCTGGGAATCCTCTTTGCAAAGATAATGGAGAGAGAAAACTTTTATTGCTGAATAAACACCAAATGTTGCAAACATCCAAGACATCCATTAAGGGATTGCAAAGACAGATATCTTTTTTTTGTAGCTAAGCAGATATAATGTTTATTACATACATCATAAAAAGATTTATTTATTTATTTATTTTTACTAGTTAGAAAGTCAGAGTTACAGAGAGACAGAGATTTTCCATCCACTCTTTTATGGCCCCAAATTCTGCAATTGCTGGGGTGGGGTCAGCCTGAGGCCAGGATCCTAGAACACCACCCTAGTCTCCTAAATGGGTGGCAGTGACCCAAATACTTGATGCATCTTTTTCAGGTTTAGGAATTAAGTTTATGCTCACTTTGTAAAAAGAATTTAGGAGGATACCCTCTCTTTTAATTCTTTTGAATAACTTGAGAAGAATTGGAGTTGGTTCTTCTTTAAATGTCTGGTAGAATTCAGCAGCAGAGCCAACCAGTCCTGGGCTTTTCTTTGTTGGGAGGGTCTTTATTACTGATTCAATTTCTGTCTTGGTTATGGGTCTGTTTAGGTTTTCTATGTCTTAATGGCTCAATTTAGGTAGGTTGTATGTGTCCAGGAATCTATCCATTTCTTCCAGGTTTCCCAGTTTGTTGGCATACAGTTCTTTGCAGTAATTTCTGATGGCTCTTTTTATTTCTGTGGGGTCTTTTGTTACATTTGACTCTTCATCTTTAATTTTATTGATTTGGGTCCTCTCTCCTTTTTTTTGGTTAGTTGGGCCAATGGTATGTCAATTTTGTTTATTTTTTCAAAAAACCAGCTCTTAGTTTTGTTGATCTTTTTATTGTGTTTTTGGATTCAATACAACGAGCCATGATAGCTCATTTATTTGGGGCCTTTCCAATTTCTTGATGTAGGCACCTATTGCTATAAACTTTCCTCTTAACACTGTTTTTGGTGTATCCCATAGGTTTTGATATGTTGTGTTGTTATCTCCATTTGCTTCCAGAAAGTTTTTGATTTCTCTTTTGGTTTCTTCTATGACCCACTGTTCATTCAGGAGCATGTTGTTCAGTCTCCATGTGTTTACATATGCTCTAGGGATTCCTGAGTTGCTGATTTCTACCTTCATTCCATTGTGGTCTGAGAAGATGCATGCTATGATTTTGATTCTTTTGAATTTGCTAGATTGCTTTATGGCCTGGTATGTGATTGATCCTAGAGAAGGTTCATGCACTGCTTAGAAGAATGTGCATTCTGTGGCTGTTGGATGGAAAGTTCTGTAGATACCTGTTAGGTACATTTGGTCTATAGTGTTGATTAAACCTGCTGTTTCCTTGCTGATTTTCTCTCTGGTTGATCTGTCCATTGCTGAATGTAGGGTATTGAAGTTCCCATTACTATTGTGTTGGAGTCTACGTCTCCCTTTAGATCCCTTAACATTTCTTTTAAATAGCCAGGTGCCTTCTAATTGACCCCTTAATCATGATATAGTGCCCATCTTTGTCTCTTTTAGCAGTTCTTACATTAAAATCTATTTTGTATGATATTACCTTGGATATACTAGCACTTTTGTGGTTTCTGTTGGCATGGAATACCTTTTTCCATCCTTTCAGTTCCAGTCTGCATGAATCTTTTTTGGTGAGATGTGTTTTTTATAGGCAGCAAATAGATGGGTTTTGTGTTTTAATCCATTCAGCCATTCTGTGTCTTTTAACTGGAGAACTGTGGCCATTTACATTCAGAGTGACTGTCGGTAAGTAACTACTTGGCCTTGCCATTTTTCCGAAAATATTCCTATTTTTTACTTTGAACTTCCTTTGAACTTTTACTGGGAGATTTTCTTCCTTACCTTCTTTCGTAGTGCTGACCATGTTTCTGTGTTTCTGTGTATAACACACCCTTAATCATCTTTTGTAGGGCTGGACAGGTGTGACAAATTCTTTCAATTTCTGTTTGTCATGGAAGGTCTTTATTTCATCTTCATTCGTAAATGAGAGCTTTGCATGGCATAGTATTCTGGGTTTGTCTTCTAAATCAGATATTCTTTCTTCTGCTTCACTGATTCTGTTAAGACTTTCCACTGCATTTTTAATTTGTCTAATGAATTCTTCATTTCATTTGATTTCTCTTTAAGATCTCAATTTCATGAGAGAATTTCTTTCATGTCGTGTGGAGTCTCCCACAGTGACTGCTCAAAGTCTCAGCCACATCGTGAGTCCTCCCACATAGCCTCAATTGGTCTGCTGGCATTCTGAGTTGTGGCCTCCATGCCCTCCACATAGGTCCACCGTGTCCCCCCAATTTGTGTGGAGTTTCCTCTGCTGTTTTCTTCCTAACTCTTCACTGAGACTGCACTCTCTCCACTTTTTTTAAAGATTTATTTTATTTATTTGAAAGACAGTGTTAGAGAGACAGGCAGAGACAGAGAGAGGTGTCTTCCATCCACTGGTTTACTCCCCAGATGGCTGCAACAGCCAGAGCTGCACCGATCTGAAGCCAGGAGCCAAGAGCTTCTTCCAGGTCTCCCACACGGGTGCAGGGGCCTAAGGACTTGGGCCATCTTCTACTGCTTTCCCAGGCCATAGCAGAGAGCTGGATCAGAAGAAGAGCAGCTGGGACTAGAACCAGTACCCATAGGGGATGCAGGCGCTTCAGCCCAGGGCTTTAACGCTCTGCACCGCAGTACCAGCCCCCTCCACTTTTTTAAGCTATCTTTTCCTAAACTAGAGCACTAAGCTCCCTTCCTACTCCACTATCTTTGAAGCTCTCTAAACAAATTAATATTTTAAAGGTGAGCATTAATGTAAAGGATCAACTATTTTTATTTTTGTTACTATATATTATCTATGATAGTATTACAGAGAGAGAGGGAGGGAAGGAGGAAGGGAGGTAATGAGGGAGGGAGGGAGGAAGGGAGAAATCTTCCAGCTGCTGCTTCACTTCCCAGATGTTCCTGTCAGCCAACATTTGGTCACACTGAATCAGCAGCCAGGAACTCCATCCTTGTCTTCCATGTGCATGTCAGGGACCCAAGTACTTCAACACCCATCTTATTTCTCCAAGGTGCTTTAGAAGGGAACAGGATCTGAAGTGGAGGTGCTGGAACTCGAACTGCCATTCAGGAGATGCCAGCACCCCAAGCAGAGGGTTAACCCACTAGGTCACAACACCTGCCCAATAGTTTTTGTTAAAGGTGAAATCTGGTAAAATTTGATCTCTCTTTACATTGTTAAGATGGAGAATTCTCTGAGTTTTCTTCTGTTGCAGGAAAGTTTCAAGAACTGTTTTCTGATTTTTAATCTACCAGAAAAAAAAGAACAAACAGATATACAGGTGGTAATTTCTTTTTTTTTTTAAGTTTGTAAGCATTTTATTCAGTGAAAGAAATGCACAGGAAAGTGAGGGCCTTATTTAGGAGAGAAGGAAATCTAGAAGCTAAGTTGGGTCCATACCAGGCAGAGAACAGGCCAGGAGCCACGTGGAGCAGGCATGCATGCAGGGAAGCAGAGGCTTCATGTGCCCAGAAGTTTGGGGAATAAGGGTGCAAAAAAGGGACGTGCCCATCATGCTCCTGGCCTTTTATCAACTTCCAAAGGGGAGTGGTACATAATTGATTGGTAGGTGGGCATCCAGGTAAGTCTGACAGGGGCATGAGATCACACAGCGGGTGTGGTTGAAGGCGTGGTCTTCAGTTCACGAATCTAATCAATTTGATCCTATCTGCCTGCCTATATAATTACTCCCATCAGAGATTCCAGATCTTTATCTTAAGGGATGCTGAAGGGTATAGGATCATCATATCTCCTATAGCTGCTTCTTGCTTATCAGGGGCATAGTGCAGGCCCTTTATGTCCTGGGTCTGGCAGTCTTTGTCTCATCTAAAAAATTCACCTTATGATCTGGAGAATTTTTTGTTGCCACCAAAGGCTGTGTCCCCTGTATGGTCAGTTATTCTCAGAAGTTGTTGAGTTCTTAAACATTTAAGTTTATTAAACAAAACCACAACAAAAGCAATTGTAAGTGTTCTCCTTAAGATGGAAAGAACATATCTTATAGACTCCCAGTTAGTGGGTGGTGGCAGACTACCCTTATGCAGATTATAAAACCATTTAGCCTAAGCATAGAGAGTTATAATAGGAGAACCCATTAAATAGTTTTCTTGTCAATAACTGTTCCCAGAGAAAACAAAAGAAAAGGCAGGTACAGAATGTCTGTCGTAGGTGCAGCAGTCTTGATGTGATGAAAGCAAAAGCTTTGCTTATCTTGTTGCTTTCTGGAGAGGTATTTAAGACCTTGATTGGCTTACAGGAATAATCAGGCCTGTGTTTTGAGTTCACCTGTGAAGACTTAAGAGGTAGAAGTTTAATCCTAATTTCACTGAAGTGGTCGTGCTCAGTAGCACCTGGTAAGGTCCCTTCCATTTAAGCTGTAACTGAGCTGCAGAGGGTCTTTCTAGAAACAAGGTGAATGGCTTACTCAGGAATTCCTAATGTTTGAGCTTCTGTTGAAAGCACTTTAATTCCTGGAACAGCTTTCGTAGCTCCCCTGTCCAGCACAGTGTGTCTATGTCAGGGCCTTTTAAAGCTTCACACAAAGGCTTGGAATCCAAATCCTGGAATCCATATTCCACAGAATCCTGCCATTACCAGTCCTTAGCCGCTTTCTAGTCTGTGGTGATAGAATAGCTTCCTTTCTCTTGACTGAAAGAGCACACTTTCCTGGAGTTAGAATGCACCCCAGGTAATCTATCTCTTGTTTAGAAACCTGAGCATATGTTGGGGAAATTTTGTATCCTCACTTTCCCAGATTCTGGACTTAATGGGAACCAGAAGAAATTGTCCCTTTACACAGTAAGATGCATTGAAACAATGGTCTCATTATTAGCCGTGAGGCCTCGAACCATTCTGTACTCTGTATTTGATCTTATGTTGAAACATACGAGATAGAAATATTACTGGGAGACCTGGATCCATGTTCATGTTTGAGACATTTAATTAACTTTATAGAATTACCTAAGAATACATTCAAGGGAGTTTGACACTTAGACATAGCTAAAACTTATGATACATAAGAATATCCTATACTTAACACACTAACAGAAACTAAATCTTTGAGAACATGTTTTACCATTAATTCTAATACTGTGACTCTTTGAGGACAGAAGTCCTGCATGGAAATTAGTCACTGTCAGTACACAGTGACTCCAGTTTTTTTAATTAATTAATTAATTAATCTTTTAGGGAATACAAATTTTATAAGTACAATTTAGGAATATAGTTATTCTTCCCACAATACCTGTCCTCCTACCCAAACTACTACATCTGTTCCTACTCCCTTTCCCTTTCGCAGTCACATTGTCCTTTAAGATTCATTTTCAATTAACTTTGTACACAGAAGTCCAACTCTATACTAAGTAAGGATTTCAACATTTTGCACACACATACACACAGTGAACTAACTTTACAGTTAACTCTCACAATACAGCTCATTGAGGACAGAGGTCCTGCATGGAGAATTAGTGCACAGTAATTCCTGTTGTTAATTTAACAATTATTACCCTTATTTTTGACATCAGTGACCACTCAATGCTCTTGACATGAGCTTTCCAGGCTATGGAAGTTTTTTGAGTCCACAAACTCTGTTAGTATTTAGACAAGGCCATAATCAAAGTGGAACTTCTCTCCTCACTTCAGAAAAAAATACAGCCTTCTTTGATGGCCATGTCTTTACACTGGTGCCTCACTCACAGAACTCCTTCATGTAGAACTTTTTTTTTTTGCCACAGTGTCTTGGATTTCCATGTGTGAAATGTTCCTGTGGGGTTTTTATCCAGACCAGAATGCCTTTAGGACAGACTCTGAGGTCAGAGTGTTACTTAAAGCGATTACCATTCTATGAGTCTGCTGTATGGACTACTTCCCACACTGGAATGTTTAATCTTCTTTAACTCTTTCAATTATTATTACCATATACTTAATCCTATTTATATGATCACTTTAATACTTAATCAAATCTATATGATCACTTTAACACTTAAAGATGTTACTTTTACTATCTAGCTCAAGGGGATTTGAGATCCCATGGCAAGTTTTTAAATTGTGCCCTTAGATGTAAGTCCACAAGAAAATATGTAGAACTATACATCGTTACAGTTTCTTTGTAGAACCTGAGAAGATAAAAATAGACACATCTCTTTGTGAGCTTAATTATCCTTAAGAGTTTGAAGTGGATACTTTGCATTAGTTATAATTTTGACACCTTAGAGTCTCCATTTGTATACTAAATGGGGTCCATTATTTTACCAATCCCAGTGAGGGAGATTTTTTTTTTCTTTTTAAATTACTGGGTTTTTTTAAACACTACTTAGTCTGAGAAATGCCATTTCAGACTGTCACGCCACTCCTGGGGTATCAAAACTCAGAAGGCCAAGAGATTCAGCCTAAGGCCAAAGCAAGAAATTGAGATAAAAAATTTAAAATAAAACCAGCCTAAAAGGTAAAAATAAAAGCACAAATTAATAAAAACAAGTTGCTCTATTGATCAGACATGCAGTATATGGCAGGCCATGGGGCTGCAATCCTGGGTTAGAGTCTGCTTCTCTAAAGAAAGAAATAGAAGAAAACACACACACACACGAAAAAAAAAAAAACAGAAAAAATTTCCATTTTCATGGGCTGGAAGAATCAATATCATCAAAATGTCCATTTTTCTGAAAATAATTTACAGATTCAATGCAATACCAACCAAAATACCAAAGACATTTTTCTCAGATCTAGAAAAAATGATGCTGAAATTCATTTGAAAACACAAGAGACCTCAGATAGCTAAAGAAATCTGATACAACAAAAACAAATCCGGAGGCATCACAATACCAGATTTCAAGACATATTGTAAGACAGTTATAATCAAAACAACCTTGTACTAGTACAAAAACAGATGGCTAGACCAATGAAACAGAATAAAAATGCCAGAAACCAATCCAACCATCTACAAATAACACATATTCACATATATTCAACCAAGGAGCTAAAGTCATGCCCTGGAGCAAGGACAGTCTCTTCAATAAATGGTGCTGGGAAAACTGGATTTCCACATGCAGAGGTATGAAACAGGACCCTTACCTTACACCTTACACAAAAATCCATTCAAAATGGATTAAAGACCTAAATCTATGACCCAATACCATCAAATTACTAGAGAGCATTGGGGAAATCCTGCAAGACATCAGCATAGGCGAAGGCGAAAAGTTCCCAGAAAAGACCCCAGAGACACAGGCAATAAAAACCAAGATTAACAAGTGGGATTACATTAAATTGAGAAGCTTCTGTACAGAAAACAAACAAACAAAAAACCAGGAAAGTAAAGAGGCAACCAACAGAATGGGAGAAATTATTTGCAAACCATGCAACTGATAAAGGATTAGTAACCAGAATAAATAAGGTGATCAAAAAACTCAATAACAGCAAAGAAAACAATCCAGTCAAGAAGTGGGCAAAGGATTTAAACAGACATTTCTCAAAAGAGGAAATCTAAATGGCCAACAGACACATGAAAAAATGTTCAGGATCACTAGCCATCAGGGAAATGCAAATCAAAACCACAGTGAGGTTTTACCTCACCCCAGTTAGAATGGCCTTCATACAGAAATCAACAAACAATAAATGCTGTTGAGAATGTGGGGAAAAAGGTACCCTAATCCAAAGTTTGTGGGAATACAAACTGGTAAAACCACTATGGAAGACAATTTGGAGATACCTCAGAAATCTGAATCTAGTCCCACCATATGACTCAGCCATCCACTCCTTGGAATTTACCCAAACGAAATGAAATCAGCAAATAAAGGAATCATCTGCATCTCCATGTTTATTGCAGTTCAATTCACAATAGCTAGGACTTGGAATCAACCTAAATGCCTATCAGTGGAAGACTGGATAAAGAAACTATAGGATATGTACTCTATGAAATACTGCACAGCGGTTAAAAAAAAATCTGGTCATTTGCAACTAAATGGATGTATCTGGAAAACATCAAACTTAGTGAAATAAGAGAGTCCCAAGGGACAAATACCATATGTTCTCCCTATCTGTGATAACTAAGAGAGCACGTAAAAGGTAACCTGTAGAAGTGAAACTGACACTATAAGAAAAAATTACTTGAACAGCCCTGTCTTGATTGTTGAGGAACACTTTATTTTTTCATTTTTTAAATTTATTCTTTTTTCTACTTAATACCATTGGTTGAACTCTTTACACAGAATTAATCATTGTTTTTTTTAAATCAATTGAAAATAGATCCCAGTTCAAAATAAGAGTGGGAATGAGAGAAGGAAGAGTTGTACTGTTCAGCACACATTCCCATAGACTTATTCCTAAGTGTGAAGCAAAAAACTTGCCATGGGACTCCAAATCTCATTAAGCTGGGTGATACTAATCCCATCTTATGTGATAAAGTTAAGTGTTAAAGTTAAGTGATAAAGTTATAAAGTTAAGTGATAAAGTTATGTGTTAAGTGTGGAGTTGATCATACAGGTAGGATTAAATGTCAAAGAGATCACATAAATAAGACCAAGTGTCTCATAATTGCAATAGATAGAATTAAAAAAGAGAGTTCCAACATGGGAAGCAGTCCATACAGTAGATTCATAGAATGACAAACACTCTAAACAGCACTCTGACCTCAGAATCAGCCCCTAAGTCATTTGGATCTGGCTGAAAATTCCATGAGAGCATTTCAGGCATGGAAAGCCAAGACACTGTGGCAAAAACTGTTCTGCATGAATGATGTCTGTGAGACCCCAGTGGAAAGAAGGGGCCATCAAAGAAGGATTTACTTTTCTCTGAAGGGAGGAGAGAACCACTTTGCATATGGTCCTGTCTAAATAGCAATGGAATTTGTAGACTCAAAAGGCTTTCATAGCCTTGGCAGCTCATGCCAAGAGCCTTGGGTGGCCACTGGCATAAAAAATAAGAGTGTTAATTGTTAAATCAACAACAGGAGTCACTGTGCACTTGTTTCCCATGTAGGACCTCTGTCCTTAATGAGATGTACTATGAGAATTAATGGTAACACTTGTGTTCAAACTGCACTTTATACTTTGTATGTCTGTGTGGGTGCAAACTTTTGAAATCTTAACTTAGTATAGAGTTGGTCTTCTGTAAATAAAGTCAATTAAAAACAAACCTTAATGAAGAACGGGATGGGAGAGCAAATGGGATGGTGGGAATGGGGGGAAGAACCACTAAATTCCTAAAATCTGTACATATGAAATTTGTATTCATTAAATAGAAGCCTAAAAAAATCAGGCATGTGGTATGTGGCAGGCCATGGGGGCTCCCTTCTTAGGGTGAAGTCTGTTGTACATCTTGCTGTTAGGGCTAAAGTTCCCCTAGGGGGCCGCCATCTTGGAATGGAAGTCCCACCCTCTGTGCAGAAAATGGAGCATCCACCATATTTAATCTTTAATGAGGCTATCAGGTTACTAGGCAACCAAACCAGTTCCTTAGCTCGAAGTTGAAAGCCTGCTTGATTTGAAAATCAAAATCTCTAAGGCAAATCAGAATTTTTGGTACCATTTAAACCTGTTCATAAAGTAAAAAAAAAAAAAACTTTCTAATGTTTCAACCTTAGAAAATATGTGAATTGTCTTTAAAACATATTACAGGCCAGCACCGCAGCTCACTAGGCTAATCCTCCGCCTTGCGGCACCGGCACATTGGGTTCTAGTCCCGGTTGGGGCGCTGGATTCTGTCCTGGTTGGCCCTCTTCCAGGCCAGCTCTCTGCTGTGGCCCGGGAGTGCAGTGGAGGATGGCCCAAGTACTTGGGCCCTGCACCCCATGGGAGACCAGGAGAAGCACCTGGCTCCTGCCATTGGATCAGCACGGTGCGCCGGCCGCAGCGTACCAGCCGTGGCGGCCATTGGAGGGTGAACCAATGGCAAAAGGAAGACCTTTCTCTGTGTGTGTCTCTCTCTCACTGTCCACTCTGCCTGTCAAAAAAATTAATTAAAATAAAAAAAAAACATATTACAAACTGCTTGGAAACTTTTATATATATAGATAAACTCTCATATTCTCTTACTGCAAGGCCGCCACAAAACACACCAAACACCAGAGTAAGGGAAAGGATTTATTAGAGAAAACCAAACAGACCAGAGGGAAGGAGTGAAGAAGGAGAAAGAGGGAGAAGGAGATCGTAAGAGAGAGAGAGAGAGACAGAGACAGAGGTCAGGAGACAGAAAGGAAGAGCAAGAGAGCAAGAGCGAGGAGAGAGCCACTTGTTCAGGAGCAGGTCCTTTTAAAATTTTGCCGGGGGGGTGGGCAGGGAAGTAGGAGCAGCAAATCCCATTAGGATTAGGGTGGAGCTTGACACAGGGGGTTGGGCCATGTGGCCACCTGTCTTCTAGCAATGGCGGCAGGAGCTAGAGCCTAGGCTGGTGTCAGGGTGTAGATCGTGCCATAGACAAGACTGCACCATTTTACTGACACTTACAAACTAGCCCTCTGCGAAAATCTTTCTCATCTCTCTGCCCGAATTCCATTAGCACTAACAGCACATTTTCAAAGCAAGAAACAGCAAAAAGAAACCAATCTATGCATTTTCCAAAACTCACAAGCGCTAAAACTCAAAGGAAAGCCACCTAAACTCTGTGGTTTGTGAAAGGGATTAAACTGCGGGTAGTTTTGAATAAAAATGCAGGCAACAGCTGGGGAGTGGCTTCTCAGGCAGCTGTGGCTGGGCGGTGTTAGCTATTGCCCTGGGCTGTGGTGTCTTGCAGAGCAGTGACTGCTGCTGTGACAGCGGTGGCAGCTAGAACTGAGCACGGGCCTGCACAGGAGTCAAAAGGAGAGAGCCCAGTCGGCCCATGCCCCTACAGAGTTCCATGGCAGCGGGAAGGCAGTGCACCTCCCTGGTGGGCAGGCCATAGGAGGCAGAGCAGGCAGCCACTGCAGAGCCCTGCTGGGGCTTGTGGCCAGTGCCATGCCTTTCTGAGGCTGCAACTCTGCTGGTGGCTGTTTTAGGAGTTGCCCAACCCCTGACAAAACGACAGGAGTCTCCCATTATCCTGTGCACCAGTGGTGATGGCTGGAGGGATCTGTGGCTTCTGATCCCATCTCCTCTGCCTGGGCTCCCACCCTTCCCCCAGGAATGTACCCACCATGGTGGCTGGACCCTTTGGGGCTGCAGCAAGGCCAGGGAGGATAATGTGCAACAGCCTGAGGAATGGGAACCCACTCACCTATGGCTGGGAGTGCAGGGTGAGCCTGTGCTCCCTGATCTAAGGGAAAGCCAGGAGCACAGATGGGGAGAAAGTGGAATGCAGAAAGATGAGCAAAGTTAGAACCCAAAGGAAGCAGTCTGTTACTGTGTTGCCAGTCCCCCTGTTAGAGTCTGAAAAAGCCCACTGCCTGAGGAACGACTCCAAGAGACTTTTCTCTCATGCAACCAGCAAAAGGTTAAAGATTTATTGATTATCCAGCATGCTGGGGCTGCCTGATCATACAAAAGCAGAGCAGCCCCAAATAACCAAAGCTTAGGGTTTATAAAGGCAAAAACCATAAAACCGGGAAGGGGGGAATACATGGTTGCTATGCACGGTTGTTATACATGGTTGCTATGCACGGTTGTTATACACAGTTGCTAAAATCAAAAGAGAGTACATAAAATCAAAAGAGAGTATATGGTTACTGGGGTCAACATAACCTAAAACCTAAGTGAAATTAATATTTATCATAATCTTGACAATACCAGTTACAATATTACAATTAGCAATTAGGACTTGACATTAATGTAAGACACAGACAAAATCACATCTTTATTATTAGCCCAGGTAACCCAGGTGCAACCTTTTTACTTTTAAGCTTGAGCAATCATGCTAGGGGGTTTTTGTGCTCTGTCAAGGGTGATGTAGTGCACTGCTATTGTCCGACTATTTGAGATCATAGTTTCAGACCAGAGTCTCACGGTGGGGGGGGGTGCTTTCTCAGAATGGAGTCTCAAGTGCTCCAAAATGGAGTCCCTACTGTCAAGGTGCTGCTTCACTCTGTCTTATTTTTACACCTGTACCAGGAAGGTTTAAACCTGTAAGCTTAAGCTTAACTTTTTACACCCGCACATACACAATTTTAGCTCTTCACCCCCCCCCCCTTGTTTTTTGGACAGGTGGATTTAGACACAGAGAGAGAGAGAC
Source organism: Oryctolagus cuniculus (assembly GCF_051225735.1). NCBI lineage: Eukaryota > Metazoa > Chordata > Mammalia > Lagomorpha > Leporidae > Oryctolagus > Oryctolagus cuniculus. Next base: position 137,978,509 of record NC_142871.1, on the reverse strand, counting down.
AGAGAGAAAGGTCTTTGGTTCACCCCCCCAGATGGCCACCATGGCCAGTGTGCTGCGCCAATCCAAAGCCAGGAGCCAGGTGCTTACTCCTGATCTCCCATGCGGGTGTAGGGCCCAAGTACTTGGGCCATCCTCTAATGCCTTCCCAGGCCACAGCAGAGAGAGCTGGACTGGAAAAGGGGTAACTAGGACAGAATCTGGCGCCCCAACTGGGACTAGAACCTGGGGTGCCGGCGCTGTAGGTGGAGGATTAGCCTAGTGAGCCACCGTGCTGGCCAGGTTTTTCCCTTTTTAATAAATATTGGGGAGTCCCTCCATTATTAAGGGTCCTGATATCGTGGTTGGTCCCTTAAACATATGATATTAGAATGTGGCCCCCTTAAGTTCCCCAAAAGTCCCACCTGGGGTACCATATGAAACCGGAATTTGGGGTGCCATATGATATCACCATATGCTTATTAATAAATTCCCAATATTAATAAGGGTTCTTGCCTAATATTCAGAGAAGAATTCTGAATACTAGCATAAATGAACGAGGCAGCATGGGACATTTTAAGCTTTTATTCAGTAAGAGAGACACATAGGAGAGTGAGGGACCTATCTATAGAAGCGGTAAATCTGGGTTCATACTGAGTACCAGGAACCAGCCACATGGAGGAGCATCTAACCCAGGAAGCATGGGGTGGGTGGCCTGAAGGCCATGTGCTCTGGAGGTGCAGGGCCACAGCCAGCCCCGTACTGGCAAGAGGCCAAGGAAAGGAAGGGGCAGACACACTGGGTCCCAGGATTTTAATCCCCTTTTTTTTTTGACAGGCAGAGTGGACAGTGAGAGAGAAACAGAGAGAAAGGTCTTCCTTTGCCATTGGTTCACCCTCCAATGGCCGCCGCGGCCAGTGCACTGTGGCCGGTGCACTGCAGCCGGTGCACCGCGCTGATCTGATGGCAGGAGCCAGGTACTTATCTTGGTCTCCCATGGGGTGCAGGGCCCAAGTACTTGGGCCATCCTCCACTGCACTCCCTGGCCACAGCAGAGAGCTGGCCTGGAAGAGGGGCAACCGGAACAGAATCCGGCACCCTGACCAGGACTAGAACCCGGTATGCTGGCGCCGCAAAGCGCAGGATTAGCCTACTGAGCCAAGGCGCCGGCTCTTAATCCCTTTTCAAAAGGGAGTGGTTAATTAACCGATTTGGCCGGTGGGTGCTCAGGGGTGGCCAGGTAAGGGTAGGAGGTCACACAAGGACGTGGTGAAGGCATGGTCTTCCAGCTCACAAAGCTAATCAATTTTATTCTATATGCCTGCCGACATCAGTCCCATCTGGGTCACCATTATGATATTGTCCAACCTTATTAATGATTTTAAATATTAATAATCCTGTGGATTCTTGCCATCTATTCAGAGAAGAATTATGAATACTGGCTTGAATAGACCAGACAACATGATAAGTTTTTGAGCGTTTTATTCAGTGAAAGAGATGTACAGGAAAGTGAGGGCTTTAATTAGGGGAGAAAGAACTCTAGAAACTAAGTTGGGTCCATATCAGGCAGAGAGCAGGCCAGGAGCCACGTGGAGCAAGCATGCCTTCAGGAAAGCAGAGACAGGGCAGGGGCCATAAGGCCTGGCATGCCCTGAGGCACAGGGGAACAAAGGGTACTGGTGGTATTTTGTTTTATTTCAACTTAACAATGTTTCTTTGCAATCTGCATGAAACTGACTGATGAGGGAGCTCTGTAGCAGAGCCCTCCTGGACAGCTCTTCCCTCTGGGCTGCAGTCTGCCCTTCAGGTGGGAGAGCTCCCCTCTGCCCTGTCCAAGCTGTCACTTACATAACAGATATTTGTAACCAGCGTGGCTCAGACTCTTTCTACACTCTCACTTCCCCCAAAGGATCAGGGTCTGCCCAGCCCCATCCAAGGGACAGCTGCAGAGCTTGCTTGGTCTGGAACAAACCCAATCTTGCTGTGAGTTGAAATTCTTCCTGCTTCCAACTCTGAGATTCTATGAGGGGTGAAGTGGTATCACTGTCACCCAAGACACTAAAGACAAAGGAGTGCGGCCAGATGAGAAAAATCATTCTTATAGAAATTTAATGAATTTTATTAGACTAATAAATAAGCAAAAAAATTAAAAATGAATGAAGACAACTAGTGAAACCTAGAAAAGGTGTGAAATAAAGGAAAACACACAAAAAAAGAAAGAACAATGGCCAGCACTGTGGCACAGTGGGTGAGGCTGCCTGGCCAGGATCCCAACCACAGAGTAAGGAGAGGCTGGTAGGATCCATCTGCTCTTCCATGGCCCCACACAGATATTGCTCAAGAAGCTGAAGGTAAAGGGATAAGGATTTTCAGCCTACTGGTGCCAAGAGGACAGCAAGAATTCTCAAATCCAGCATCCCACCAATGCAGAACATGAAAAGCTGCCGAACTTCCTCTCTCTCTCCTTTTCTAATAAGCAAAGTAAATGAATAAAACATTTTCTTTTTTTTAATTTTTTTATTTACTTGAAAGAGTTACACAGAGAGAGAAGGAGAGGCAGAGAGAAAGAGGTCTTCCTTCGTCTGGTTCACTCTCCAGTTGGCTGCAATGGCCAGAGCTGCACAGATCCAAAGCCAGGAGCCAGGAGCTTCCTCTGGGTCTCTCTTATGGGTGCAGGGACCCAAGGACTTAAGCCATCTTCTACTGCTTTCCCAGGCCACAGAAAAGAGCTGAATGGGAAGTGGAGTAGCTGGGACTTGAACTGGTGCCCATATGGGATGCCGGCACTGCAGGTGATGGCTTTACCTGCTACACCACAGCGCCGGCCCAATGAATAAAAACTTTTCTAAAATATAATAAAAATGGGGGTCATCACTGTGCAATAGTAGGCTAAGCCTCTGCCTGTGGCACCAGCATCCCATATAGGCCTTGGTTTCTGTCCTAGCTACTCCTCTTCTGATCCAGCTCTCTGCTAGTGGCCTGAGAAAGCAGTAGACAATGGCCCAAGTGCTTGGGCCCCTGAACCCATGTGGGAGACCCAGAAGAAGCTCTTGACTCCTAGCCCCTGGCTTTGCATTGGCCCAGCTCTGAACACTGCAGACATTTGGGGACTGAATCAGTGGCTGGACAACCTCTCTTTCTGTCTCTCCCTCTCTCTGTGTGTAAGTCTGCCTCTCATATAAATAAATAAATATTTTTAAAAATAATAAATAAATAAAAGTGATAGCTTTGGTATCTGGGAAAAGAAATTCCTAATCAAATATGGGAAGTCTATGGGAGATGTTAACTACCAATGTGGAGATGAAAGAGGAAAGATTTTTTAAAGGCGGAATCTTTAGATTAAAAGAAAGCAGAGTGGAAAAATGTGGAAAACGCACAGCCTGGCCAAGGATAGAATCAAGAAAAAGAGTGTAGCTTGTGATTCTAAAGTAAATTGAGAGTTTTTTATTATAAAAAATTAAAAGGAAAATAAGAAAAGAAGGAGGAAGAGTAGGAGGGATGGAAGGGGAGGATAGGATGGGAAGTATCATTATGCTGTTAACACTGGATGTATGAGACACATGGAAATTGTTCCCTTTATATAAATTTTTGTAGTAAAAAAAAAACAGAAAAGAAAAAGGGTATAAGAGTGAAGCACCTAAAAACTTAAGATGGTGGAATAGTGAGGGCACGCATCGACAGTCTGGGAAAAGATAGTTTAATAAAAGTGGAGTTATGGTAGCCTCAGGAAAAGGATCAGGGAAAAACTGCAGAGGAAACTCTTCCGGATCTAGTGTCTGTGACTCGGAGGACCTAAGGGGAGAGCAAGGTCGCCCACCGCATGGAAGCTGAGCCACAGGAGCTGCCAGGGCTGCCAGACTTGCCGGAGCCGCCGGACCCGCCGGAGCCGCCGGACCCACTGGAGCCGCAGAGTCTGCGCGCCAGGGCTGGAAGGGGAGGTGAGCTAAAAACCTCTCGGTAACCCGAGACATTGGCGGGGAAAGGCAGAAAAAGCCTGCAGAGAACGAGGCCTGAAACCCCATTGGGGAAAGTTCACCAGGCTGGCTGGAGGAGAGAAAAAATCGAATAAATAAGGGGAACCTGCACGGACATTTAGCCTCTCTCTTCACTCACCTTACAAAGCCAAGCAAGAGAAAGGGCAGGCGACATTTTACATAAGTAAAGAAGTGCGTGCCATTTTGCATATGTAAAGTGGGTGCCCCTCATTAGCCAAGCAGAAAAACCTGACTCTGGTAAGCAAATGAATACCCACAGGGGTCAGATTTCATACATCAACTACTCTCAATTCCACTCAGCTGTGTGGAATTACTTCACAACTGAGTCAAAAAAAAAAAAAAGACAGAGAGAGAGTGCAAGAGCGAGCAAGAGAACAATCAGGGTGAATCACCTTTGGCACACCCTTAACCCTGTAGAACCAGAGCTCTCTGGCCACACTCATCACAGCCTCTAAGGATCCATCAAAAGCAGACAGTCCTCTTAATCTAGAGTCACAGTATAACGAGAAAAAAACAAAGAATATCTCCAATATGACAAACAAACACAAAAGCCGAGGTAACAAGAACAAGGACGACACTATGACACCCCCAAATGAAATAGACACCCCAATTCAAGATTATGAAGATGATGAGATAGAAGAAATGCAAGAAGCGGATCACAAAAAATTGATAAGAACATTAAGAAGTTCTCAAAAACAAATTCTTGAACTACAGAAATCCTTAATGGACAAGATAGAAAATCTCTCTCGTGAAAATGAAATATTAAGGAGGAATCAAAATGAAATGAAAGAACTAGTAGAAAATGAAACTGTGATAGTGACGAGAAATCATAATGAAGTGAAGAATTCAATAGATCAAATGACAAACACATTAGAGAGCCTTAAAAACAGAATAGGTGAAGCAGAAGAGAGAATATCAGACTTAGAACAGAGCACAGGAAAATATACAATAAAACCAAAGAAAAGAAGAGGAAATTAGAAATCTAAAAAATATTGTCGGGAATCTTCAGGATACTATTAAAAAACCCAACATTTGGGTTCTAGGAGTTCCTGAAGGCATGGAGAGGGAGAAAGGATTAGAAGGCCTTTTTAGTGAGATATTAGCAGAAAATTTCCCAGGTTTGAGAAGGACAGAGACATCCTAGTACAGGAAGCTCATAGAACCCCTAATAAACACGACCAAAAGAGATCCTCGCCACGACACGTTGTAATCAAACTCACCACAGTGAAACATAAAGATCCTAAAATGTGCAAGAGAGAAACGTCAGATTACTCTCAGAAGATCTCCAATCAGACTCACAGCTGACTTCTTATCAGAAACCCTACAAGCTAGGAGGGAATGGCGAGATATAGCCCAGGTACTAAGAGAGAACAACTGCCAGCCCAGAATATTATATCCTGCAAAGCTATCATTTGTGAATGAAGGTGAAATAAAGACCTTTCACAACAAAGAGAAATTGAAAGAATTTGTCACCACTTGTCCAGCCCTGCAAAAGATTCTTAAAGATGTGTTACACACAGAAACACAGAAACACGGTCATCAATATGAAAGAAGGTAAATGAAGGAAATCTCACACCAAAAGATCACAGGAATTCAAAACATATATCAGAAAATATCTTTGGCAAATGGCAGGGCAAAGCTATTACTTATCAATAGTCATATTGAATGTTAATGGCCTGAACTGTCCAGTTAAAAGACACCGATTGGCTGATTGGCTTAAGAAACAAAACCCATCTATTTGTTGCTTACAAGAAACACATCTTTCCAATAAAGATCCATACAGACTGAAAGTGAAAGGCTGGAAAAAGATATACCATGCCAACAGAAATGAAAAAAGAGCGGGCGTAGCCATCTTAATATCGGACAACATAAACTTTACCACAAAAACTGTTAAGAGAGACAAAGAGGGGCACTATATAATGATTAAGGGATCAATTCAACAGGAAAATATAATGATTATCAATGTATATGCACCTAATTACAGGGCACTGGTTTATTTAAAAGATTTGTTAAGGGACTTAAAGGGAGACTTAGACCCCAATACAATAGTACTGGGGGACTTCAATACCCCACTCTCAGAAATAGACAGATCAACAGGACAGAAGATCAAGAAGGAGACAGTAGATTTAAATGACACTATAGCCCAAATGGATCTAACAGATATCTACAGAACTTTTCATCCTACACAGAAAGCATTTACATTCTTCTCAGCAGTACATGGAAGCTTCTCTAGGATTGACCACATACTAGGCCATAAAGCAAGTCTCAGCAAATTCAAAAGAATTAGAATCATACCATGCAGCTTCTCAGACCATAAAGGAATGAAGTTGGAAATTAGCAACTCAGGAATCCCTAGAGCATATGCAAACACATGGAGATCGAACAACATGCTCCTGAATGAACAATGGGTTATAGAAGAAATTAAAAGAGAAATCAAAAATTTTCTGGAAGTAAATGAGGATAACAGCACAACATACCAAAACTTATGGGACACAGCAAAAGCAGTGTTAAGAGGAAAGTTTATATCAATCGGTGCCTACATCAAGAAATTGGAAAGGCACCAAATAGATGAGCTTTCACTGCATCTCAAGGGTCTAGAAAATCTGCAGCAAACCAGACCCAAATCTAGTAGGAGAAGAGAAATAATTAAAATCAGAGAAGAAATCAACAGGATTGAATCCAAAAAAAAAATTACAAAAAATCAGCCAAATGAGGTCCTGGTTTTTTGAAAAAAATAAACAAAATTGACAGCCCATTGGCCCAACTAACTAAAAGAAGAAGAGAAAAGACCCAAATCAATAAAATCAGAGATGAAAAAGGAAACATAACAACAGACACCACAGAAATAAAAAGAATCATCAGAAATTACTACAAGGACCTGTATGCCAGCAAACAGGGAAACCTATCAGAAATGGATAGATTCCTGGACACATGCAACCTACCTAAATTAAACCAGGAAGACATAGAAAACCTACATAGACCCATAACTGAGACAGAAATTGAAACAGTAATAAAGGCCCTCCCAACAAAGAAAAGCCCAGGACCAGATGGATTCACTGCTGAATTCTACAAGACATTTAATGAAGAACTAACTCCAATTCTTCTCAAGCTATTCGAACAATCGAAAAAGAGGGAATCCTCCCAAATTCTTTCTATGAAGCCAGCATCACCTTAATTCCTAAGCCGGAAAAAGATGCAGCATTGAAAGAGAATTACAGACCAATATCCCTGATGAACATCGATGCAAAAATGCTCAACAAAATTCTCGCCAATAGAATGCAACAACACATCAGAAAGATCATCCACCCAGACCAAGTGGGATTTATCCCAGGTATGCAGGGATGGTTCAATGTGTGCAAATCAATCAATGTGATACACCACATTAACAGACTGCAAAAGAAAAACCATATGATTATCTCAATAGACGCAGAGAAATCATTTGATAAAATACAACACCCGTTCATGATGAAAACTCTAAGCAAACTGGGTATGGAAGGAACATTCCTCAATATAACCAAAGCAGTTTGTGAAAAACCCACGGCCAGCATCCTATTGAATGGGGAAAAGTTGGAAGCATTTCCACTGAGATCTGGTACCAGACAGGGATACCCATTCTCACCACTGCTATTCAATATAGTTCTGGAAGTTCTAGCCACAGCTATTAGGCAAGAAAAAGAAATTAAAGGGATACGAATTGGGAAGGAAGAACTCAAACTATCCCTCTTTGCAGATGATATGATTCTTTACTTAGGGGAAAGAAAGAACTCTACTAAGAGACTATTGGAACTCAAAGAAGAGTTTGGCAAAGTAGGAGGATATAAAATCAATGCAGAAAAATCAACAGCCTTTGTATACACAGGCAATACCATGGCTGAGAAAGAACTTCTAAGATCAATCCCATTCATAATAGCTACAAAAACAATCAAATACCTTGGAATAAACTTAACCAAGGATGTTAAAAATCTCTACGATGAAAATTACAAAACCTTAAAGAAAGAAATAGAAGAGGATACCAAGAAATGGAAAAATCTTCCATGCTCATGGATTGGAAGAATGAATATTATCGAAATGTCCATTCTCCCAAAAGCAATTTACAGATTCAATGCGATACCAATCAATATACCAAAGACATTCTTCTCAGATCTGGAAAAAATAATGCTGAAATTCATATGGAGACACAGGAGACCTCAAATAGGTAAAGCAATCTTGTACAACAAAAACAAAGCCGGAGGCATCACAATACCAGATTTCAGGACATACTACAGGGTAGTTGTTATCAAAACAGCATGGTAATGGTACAGAAACAGATGGATATTCCAATGGAACAGAATTGAAACACCAGAAATCAATCCAAACATCTACAGCCAACTTATATTTGATCAAGGATCTAAAACCAATCCCTGGAGTAAGGACAGTCTATTCAATAAATGGTGCTGGGAAAACTGGATTTCCACATGCAGAATCATGAAGCAAGACCCCTACCATTCACCTTACACAAAAATTCACTCAACATGGATTAAAGACTTAAATCTATGACCCGACACCTTCAAATTACTAGAGAGCATTGGAAAAACTCTGCAAGATATAGGTACCGGCAATGACTTCTTGGAAAACACCCCAGAAGCACAGGCAGTCAAAACTAAAATTAACATTTGGGATTGCATCAAATTGAGAAGTTTCTGTACTTCAAAAGAAACAGTCAGGAAAGTGAAGAGGCAACCGACAGAATGGGAAAAAATATTTGCAATCTATGCAACAGATAAAGGGTTGATAACCAGAATCTACAAAGAAATCAAGAAACTCCACAACATCAAAACAAACAACCCACTTAAGAGATGGGCCAAGGACCTCAATAGACATTTTTCAAAAGAGGAAATCCAAATGGCCAACAGGCACATGAAAAAATGTTCAAGATCACTAGCAATCAGGGAAATACAAATCAAAACCACATGAGGTTTCACCTCACCCCAGTTAGAATGGCTCACATTCAGAAATCTACCAACAATAGATGCTGGAGAAGATGTGGGGAAAAAGGGACACTAACCCACTGTTGATGGCAATGCAAACTGGTAAAGCCACTATGGAAGTCAGTCTGGAGATTCCTCAGAAACCTGAAGATAACGCTAGCATTCAACCCAGCCACACCACTCTTTAGAATTTACCCAAAGGAAATTAAATTGGCAAACAAAATAGTTGTCTGCACATTAATGTTTGTTGTAGCTCAATTTACAATAGCTAGACCTGGAACCAACCCAAATGCCCATCAACAGTAGACTGGATAAAGAAATTATGGGACATGTACTCTATAGAATATTATACAGCAGTTAATAACAACGAAATCTGATCATTTGCAACAAGATGGAGGAATCTGGAAAACATCATGCTGAGTGAATTAAGCCAGTCCCAAAGGGACAAATGTCATATGTTCTCCCTGATGGGCGACAACTCACTGAGCACCAAAGGGGAAACTTGTTGAAGTGAAATGGACACTATGAGAAACCGTGACCTAATCAGCTTTTGTCCTGACGGTTGATGTACAATGTAATACTTAATCCATTTTAGTATTTTTTTTTGTTCTAGTACTATTGGTTGAACTCTGTAATTAACACACAATTATTCTTAGGTGTTTAAATTTTAACTGAAAAGTGATCCCTGTTAGGAATTTGGAAAGCATTATGCTGAGTGAAATAAGCCAGTCACAAAGGGACAGATACCATATGTTCTCCCTGATCGGTGACAACTAACTGAGCACCAAAAAGGAAACCTGTTAAAGTGAAATGATCACTATGAGAAACGGTGACTTGATCAGCCCTTGCCCTGACTGTTGATGAACAACTTAATACGTTATCCCTCTTAGTATTTTTTTTTGTTCTATTTAATACTTTTGGTTGAATAATCAATACACAGTTATTCTCAAGTGTTGAAACTTAACTGAAAAGTGATCACTGTTAAATATAAGAGTGGGAATAATAGAGGGAAGAGATGTGCAATTCGGGACATGTTCAAGCTGACTTACCTCAAACGGTAGAGTTAGAAACATACCAGGGGATTCCAATTCAATCCCATCAAGGTGGTATATACCAATGCCATCTCACTAGTCCCAGTGATCAATTTCTGTTCACAATTGATCATAATGATAGGATTAAGAGCCAAAGGGAGCACATAAATAAGACTAGTGTCTGCAAATACTAGCTGATAGAATAAAAAAGGGGAGAATGATCCAACATGGGAAGCGAGATACACAGCAGACCCATAGAATGGCAGATGTCCTAAACAGCACTCTGGCCTCAGAATCAGCCCTTAAGGCACACGGATCTGGCTGAAAAGCCCATGAGAGTATTACAGGCATGGAAAGCCTAAACACTCTGGCAAAAAAAAAAAAAAAAAAAAAAAAAAAAAACCTACATGAAAGATCTCCGCGAATGAGATCCCAGTGAAAAGAACAGGTCATCCAAGAAGGAGGTACCTTTCTCTGAAGGGAGGAGAGAACTTCCACTTTGACTATGACCTTGTCTAAATATGATCAGAGTTGGTGAACTCAAAAGGCTTCCATATCCTTGGCAACTCATGACAAGAGCCTAAGGTGATTACTGATGCCATAAACAAGAGTGTCAATTTGTTAAGTCAACAACAGGAGTCACTGTGCACTTACTCCTCATGTAGGATCTCTGTCCTTAATGTGCTGTACATTGAGATTTAATGCTACAACTAGTACTCAAACAGTATTTTTCACTTTGTGTTTCTAAGTGGGTGCAAACTGTTGAAATCTTCACTTAATATATGCTAAACTTATCTTCTGTATATAAAGAGAATTGAAAATGAATCTTGATGTGAATGGAAGGGGGGAGGGAGAGGGAAAGGGGAGGGTTGTGTGTTGGAGGGTAGTTATGGGGGGGAACCATTGTAATCCATAAGCTGTACTTTGAAAATTTATATTCATTAAATAAAAGTTAAAAAAAAGAGTGAAGACCAGCAACCAGTTGCTAAAGAGATTTGCATGACTAAAAAGGAGGCAGCTACTGTGCATCAGGACAATGGAAAAGGCCTTGAGGATCTCTCAGAAAGCTTTGAGGCTGCCCCTGCAATTACAGGCCCAAGGTCCAGCAGAAGAGACTGATTTTAGGAAACCTTCCTGGCTCACTCTCCACAGGCGTACTGTCCAGAATTGCCTCAGGATTCTGCTCCTCACACCCCAGGACAGCACTCAGCTGCCTGGTAGCAGCTCAAGCAAGTGTAAGCATGACGCATGTTGCTATCCCAAAAGGGACAAGCAATAGACCTTGGTGGCCTTCATGTGGTGCTAAGTTTGCAGTCATATGGAAGGCTAGAGGAATAGGGTTGTGCCAACTGCCTCTGAACTTGAAAGGAAAGCTTAAGGGCTCAGTCAGAAACCATGGCAGGGGTAGAACATTCACAGAGGTTCTCCAGTAGAATACCTGGTGCAGCCATGGGAGTGGAATCACAGCAAAGACCCAATCAAGGCAGAGCCTCCAGCAGCATGCAATAGCAGCCTGAAAAAACTACAGGCACCAGTTCCACCCATTACAGGAACCATGTGGGCTGAGCCCAGTCCAGCTAGGGGAGAAACTCTGCTAAGGCCTTGGGAGCCTATTCATAGCCCCTGTGTGCACAGAAAGCTGAACTCAGAGGTTTAAGAGTTACTGTAGGCTGGCGCCGCGGCTCAATAGACTAATCCTCCACCTTGCGGCACTGGCACACCAGATTCTAGTCCCGGTCAGGGTGCCGGATCCTGTCCCGGTTGCTCCTCTTCCAGGCCAGCTCTCTGCTGTGGCCCGGGAGTGCAGTGGAGGATGGCCCAAGTCCTTGGGCCCTGCACCTGCATGGGAGACCAGGAGAAGCACCTGGCTGCTGGCTTCGGATCAGCGTGGTGTACTGGCCGCAGCGCGCCAGCTGCGGTGGCCATTGGAGTGTGAACCAACAGCAAAGGAAGACCTTTCTCTCTGTCTCTCTCACTGTCCACTCTGCCTGTCAAAAAAAGTTACTGTAGTCTGTTCCACTGGGTTTAGGCCTTGCACTGTGCCAACTGCCCTTTTCAACTTCCATATTTCTCCTTTTTGGAAACCTATCATATTCCACCATTGTATGTGGGAAGCATGTAACTTGTGTGTGATTCTATAGGCTCACAGGTGGAAGGAGTTTGTTCTGAATCAGGTGAGATTTTAGGGTTGGCTTTTGAACAATGCTAGAATGAGTTAATATTTAGGGTCTATTGACTTGGAGTGAATGTATTTTGTATTAAGAGAAAGATGTGAACTTTCAGGGTCAGCAGTTGAGTTGCATGATTTGGTTGTGATTTGAATGTGTCTACCAAAGTTTCATGTGTTGAAAGCTTGGTCCCAAGTGGGGGCAGTGTTAAGGTCAAGAAACCTTTAACAGATAGTGTGGTGGAATGAAGTGAAAAGGTCATATCAAGATGGACGCTGAGGTGAAAAGTTCATGCCAAGATGGCCACTGAGGTGAAAAGGTCATGCCAAGATGGCCACTGACAACAGAAACTGCCTGGCAACAGGCTGTGATTGGGTGGCTTCGGAAACCACATGACAACAGAGGAAACCACATGACAACAGAGCCTGACTGATGGCAGGCTGTGATTGGATGGTTTCAGAAACTGCCTGGCAACAAGAGCCTGACTGGCAACAGGCTGTGATTGGATGGCTTTGGAAACTGCCTGGCAACAGGCTATAATTGGTTGGGACATAGACCACCCCTTGACCAGATTGGCTGGTCTTGACTATATAAGCTGTTGTACTAACTCAAATAAACGAGTCTTCAGGCTGCTCGCCTCAGGCCTGCTTTCACCCTACTCCAGGGGTCTGTGTGCTGACTCCCTGCCTCTTGCCCTCACCGCACTCCTCCTCTCAGAAATGAATCCACTGCAACATTGTTGAGAAATCAACTGCAACATAATAGGGCTTATTGGAAAATAATTAGATTATGGGGCTACATTCTCTTGAATGAATTAGTGCTGTCTCATGGGAGTAGGTCAGGTCAACTATGCCTGGATTAGTCCCTAACAGAGTGTGTTATAAAGTAGGTCCACCCCACACTGTGGTTCCTGCTCTATGTGGCCACTTCTCTACCACATTGTCATGCAGCTAGAGGGGGCCCTGACCAGAAGACCAGCATCATGCTGTGTGGACCTTCTAGCGACTATGGTCATGAACCAAATAAACCTCTTTTCCTTATATATTACCCAGCACTGGATATTTTGTTATAGCAACAGAACATGGAATAAGACAAACTCAGCAACTGGCAGAATCCTGGCATGTTGGTTCTTGACCTGTAAAATCAGAGCTACTGCGGGAAAGACCAAGTGAAAGACTCCAAATCTGCTTCCATGAAAGAAAAATCATAAACCAAAAGCAATGCCACATTCCTGAAGGGGATTGTAAGGATTAGTGCTGCCATCAAGGACTCGAACTAGATCTGGATGATGCCTGAGAGGGGGCACAAGAGGGGCTAATAATAATACTTGTTTTGATGTGCATGATGATTTGTAGCAGCAACAGGGTTGTTGATAATTTAAACCTTGGGAATGCCTGCAAAATGAGGACTGTTAAGAAGTGAAAAGCAAAGCCAATGGTGTGTGTCTTTATTTTGTAGTTGGTAGGGAGAAAAGGCATATGAGTGAGACATCAGCTCTCCAAACTGAATAGTTGAAGAAGTAGAAAGGATATTGAAGAAGACACAGGAGACAGGAGACTCAGCCACTAAGGCGAGTCACTTGGACGGGAGAACAAGAAGGGACCAAAATACATCGCAACACACTTACTGTCAAAGAAGGAGCATAAATACAAGTACAAAAGCATTGCATATGTTCAGATTTCAGAAAAACTACAAGACATCACTTTATTTAAAAGAAAAAAGGAGCATGCACTGCAATGTTGTGGCATAAACCACACTTGGGAGCCCAAAATTCACATCCAAGAGCTGGCTTGAGTCCTGGATGCTCTGCTTGTGATCCAGCTTCCTGATAATACATTCCGGGAGACAGCAGCTGATAACTCAAGTGCTTTCCATTGTAAACGTCAGCTTATCTTAAACAAATTCAAAGAGCAATGCACTTCCAGCTTCTGCTGTTTGATCACAATTCTCATAACCACAGAGGAGAAAGCTCTTTGGTCACCTAGGACTCACTGCAGAGGTTTTTGTTACAGGGTTTCTGCAGCCTGGAAAGCATCACACTGAGGAGTCAGAGGCACTGAAGGGCTCTGTGGGGTGCAGGTCCAGGAATGGAGACTCAGCCCCTGGGGGAGCTCCACCAACTCCAGTGTCTGAGCTGAGCCCCATCCCTGGGGGTCTCACAGCTTCCTCTAAAGAAGAATTGCTAAAGGGCACAGGGAGTCCCTGAGACCACCCCACCCCCCACTGTGGAGCCAATGCACAGGAACACGTCTCCCTCAAGCATGAAGCATGGAAAGAGGGTTCCCGGGAAAGAAGCTGGGGGGAAGGAGAAAATGTGGGAGCCATCAGTCATGTTGTAGAAGGAGACATCCCCCTTACCATAGTCCAGGAAAGTCCCCACCCTGCGGGGATCCTACCTAAGGGATAGAGCCTGTTGAGGCTTAGTCCAGGCACTATATCTTGTAAAACCACCCCACAAGCCAGAAACCCTTTTCTGGGGATTTGTTATATCAGTTTGTCCTTGTCACGTGCTCCCTACAGATACCCAGAGCCCACTTGCTGCTATTCTCTCCACCCCTGATCTCCACCTCCCAGTAACATTTTCTTGATCTGATGCCCTCAAAGCCCAACGCACTGCAGCGGTCATATGGGTCCACACAGCTGTCCTCCCAGGTCACACTCGTCTTTTCAGGAGAGATGACAAGACTTGCATGGGCAGAACCTGGATCCAGAGTGACAGACCCTGCAGAGACAGTTCCTAATCACGCACAGCCCCAGAACAAGGATGCACAACACTCCCAGACCCACCAGCTGCATGGGGGAGAAGCAAGGCCCCTGAGATAAGGGCCCTGGGGCTTAAACCCATGGCCTCCAGTGAGAGGATGAATCAAGAGCCCTTTCTGAGAGTCAGATGTGTCACAGAGACCTAGAGGTCCACCCAAAGCTTTGTTCATGTCACTTCAGCCCCCACCCCATCACTGTTGATTGTGCATCTGTATTACCACCGAGAACTGAAGGAGAGGCTAGAGCTATGGAAGTCATAGGAGAGGAGCATCCATAAAAAACATGAAGTCACTCACAAGGCTGGAACTGTTCCTTCTGCCAGTCTGCAAGAGAACCACATGTTATATACCAGGGGTCCGTACAGACTGCAGACGTCAGTTCAGCACCTGCTCTTTTGAAACATGATGTGGGAGAGATGGGGGATTGCATCTGCGAACATTCAGCTAATGGACTGTCTCTCTCTCTCTCTCTCTCTCTCTCACACACACACACACACACACACACACCACCATGTTGCAGCCTTTCTGCCAAGGCTAAGTCATAAAGTTTAACACCCAGAGATTGAGAGTTTGGACACTGACCAAACAGAAAAGTCATTTCCCAGATTTCACTTCAAATTATGCTTCCTGTAGCTCCTAAACACAAAACCATCATGAAAACTAGGTTTTCTTGAGAATAAATTGAGGAGATCAAAATCAGCACCTCCATTTACATAAGAAGCACTTATTGAGCTAGACTTGCATGTTGACTGTATGCCACACTTGGACAGAGGGGGCTGCAACTGGCTGATATGAACTTGGAGAATGATTCTCAAAGATATCCATGTCCTAACATCCCTATCATCTCACAGGGAAATGAAACTTTGCAGATAAGATAAAGATTAAGGACTTTGAAGCTAGGGTTGTGCAGGATAGTTAATGCTATTATCCAAGTGAGCCCAGTCTAGTCATGTGAACCCTGAAAACACAGAAACTTCTCAACCTCTGTGTGGACAGAAAATGCTATATGATGAAGGAGACATAGTACGAAAATGAAATATATTGCTGGCATTGAAGACAGAAGAATGGGGCCATTAACTAAATCATGCAGGTGGGTTCAACATTCTAGAAGAGACAAGAGCCACCAGAACTGAATGTAATTCAGCATAGATTTTAGCTTAATGAGACCTGGCTCAGATTTCTGGCTTCCAGAGCTGTAAGACGATCAGTGTGTGTTGGTGGAAGCCCACTAGGGCTGAAGTCAATTTTTTTACTCAAGAAACCTTTTATTTAAGAAATACAAACTTCATGCATTTCATAAATACAACTTTAGGAATGTAATGATTCTTCCCACCTGATCCACTCTTCCACCCATATCCACACCCCTCTTACTCCTTCCTCTCCTATTCCCATTCTTATTTTTTTACTAAGATCTATTTTCAATTAACTTTATATACATACAATTAATTCTATACTCAGTAAAGTGTTCAACAAATTGTATGGAAAAAAATTGTTCCTCGATAGTTGAGATAAGGGCTGTTCAGCATCATGGCATCTCAAAGTGTTAATTTCACTTCTATAGTTTACCTTTTAGGTGCTCTCTTAGTTATAAGAGATCAGGGAGGACATATGGTATTTGTCTTTTTGGGATTGGCTTATTTCATTAAGTATGATGTTTTCCAGATTCCCCCATTTTGTTGTAAGTGATAGGGTTCAATTTTTTTTTACCACTGTGTAGTATTCCATGGTGTACATAGCCTATAAATTCTTTATCCAATCTTTAATTGACAGGCATTTGGGTTGATTTCATGTCTTAGGTATTGAGAATTGAGCTGCAATAAACAAAGGGGGTACAGATAACTATTTCATATGCTGATTTCATTTTCCTTGGAAAATTCCTAGGAGTGAGGTGGCTAGGTCATATGGTAGATCTATATTCAGATTTATGAGGTGTCTCTAAACTGTCTTCCATAGTAGCTTTACCAGTTTACAATCCCACCAACAGTGGATTAGGGTACCTTTTTCCCCACATCCTCACCAGCGTTTGTTGTTTGTTGATTTCTGTATGGAAGCCATTCTAATGGGGGTGAGGAGGAACCTCATTGTGGTTTTGATTTGCATTTCCCTGATGGCTAGTGATCCTGGACATTTTTTCATGTGTCTGTTGGCCATTTGGATTATCTTTTTCAAAAAATGCTCATTTAAGTCCTTTGCCCATTTCTTTTCTTTTTTTAAAAAAAGATTTATTTATTTATTTGAAAGCCACAGTTACACAGAGAGAAGGAGGGGCAGAGAGAGAGGTCTTCCAACCGCTGGTTCACTTCCCAATTGGCTGCAATGGCCACAGTTGCTCTGATGCAAAGCCAGGAGCTTCTTCCAGGTCTCCCATGCAAGTGCAGGAGCCCAAGGACTTGAGCCATCTTCCACTGCTTTCCCAGGTCATAGCAGAGAGCTGTTTTGGAAGTGGAGCAGCCGGGACTTGAATCGGTGCCCATACAGGATCTCGGCACTGCAGGTCACAACCTTACTTGCTACACCACAGTGCCAGCCCCGTCCATTTCTTAACTGTGTTGTTTGTTTTGTTGATGTTGTGTTTCTTGATCTCTTTTTATCTTCTCATTATTAATCCTTTATCAGTTGCATAGTTTGCAAATAATATCTCCCATCTTTTGGTTGCCTCTTCACTTTCCTGAGTACTTCTTCTGTAATGCTGAAGATTCTCAGTTTGATGTAATCACATTTGTCTTTTTCAGCTTTGATTGCCTGTGCCTCTGGGGTCTTTTCCATCAACTCTTAGCCTATGACAATGTCTTGCAGTTTCCCCAATATTCTCTAATAATTTGATGGTATCAGGCCATAGATTTAGGTCTTTAATCCATTTTGAATGGATTTTTGTGTAAGGTGTAAGGTGGAGGTAGGGCTCTTGCTTCATACTTCTGCATGTGGGGATCTAGTTTTCCCAGCGCTATTTGTTGAAGAGGCTGTCCTTGCTCCAGGCTTCCTTGATTTTAGCTTCTTTGTCAAAGATAAGTTAGTTGTATATGCATGGATTGAATTCTGAAGTTTCTATTCTGTTCCATTGGTCTATCCATCTGTTTTTGTACCAGTACCAGGCTGAATTGATTATAACTGCCCTGTAGTATGTCTTGAAATCTGGTATTGTGATGCCTCTGGCTTTGTTTTTGCTGTATAAGATTGCTTTAGGTAAACAGGGTCTCCTGTGTTTTCATACGGGAAAAATTTCATTCATGTCTTGTACAAATTTCTTTAGTTCATAAATTTGTCTCTGATGACTTCTAAGTAATCCTATTATCAATTTTTTGCATTCCATTTCTGAAATTTCATTAATCTCTTCATCTTCACATTCTAGTGTTCTTTTGGGGGTGTCATATGTCTTCCTTATTTTTGTTTCTTTAATTGCTGTGTTTATTAATAGGCATTGTGGTGATATTTATTTTTTTTAATTCTCTGTGATAGCTTTTCTTTGGATTATGCCTCGGTGGATTAGTGGAGTATCCACTCTTTCAGTGAATACACAGAGGTGTGGGCTGGGAGTGGTCAGGGAGCTCTGTTCACTGCTCCAGGGAGAGGGGAATGTCCAGGGTGACATCCAAGTTGGGCATGTAAATTTTTTTAATCAGAGGGGAGGTTGTTTTGTTCTGTTGGCATCTTCTCACACTCACTCCTCTCCTCAAAGGAGACAAATGCCTGGTTGCTATCTCCAGTGGCTACGATTTTCATCTGTGCTGCCAAAAGAACCACAGGAAGGATCGGTGCAATTCTCCGTGTGAACACAGATGCCACAGCAGTGACCCTCACAGGGAGTCAGGGAAACCTGAGCATGCAGAGCTGCCCACAGCGACTGCCCAAAGTCCTAACCACACCACATGCCCTCCCACACAGCCAGTGTCTTCACAGTGCTGGCATACATGGCTCTCAGGGTCACAAGCACCCAACTCCCTGTCAACTCTCCCAGCCAGTGTCAGGTGTCTCCTCTTGGCCAGTTGCTGCGTGTACAAACATGAGTTGGCACAGCTGTTACATATGTCCAAAATGATGCCCTCCCTCTCTCACCATGTTACAAAATGCTGGTACTAGTTGGTTGGGGAGAGAGAAATGTGTGGCCCTTTTTTTCCCTCTAGGTTGGCAGGTATACTGTCTTCCACAGGGCTCTAAGCCAGACTCCCAACAGGGTCTTTCTGTAGCTTTATCACCAGTGGTTTGGCTGCTATGGACTGATCTTACCTTACTCCAAAGCAGGTGCGGATTCTCTCAGCTGCTGGGGTTCCAAGTTGCGCACATCCACACCCTCCACATTGGTCCTGTGTCCCCCCAATTTGTGGAGTTTCCTCTGCTGTTTTCTCCCTAACCCTTCCCTGAGATTGCACTCTCTACACTTTTTTAAAAACTTTCCTCCCAGACTAGAGCAGTGAGCTACCTCCCTATTCTGCCATCTTCAAGCAGAAGTCCCTGAAGATGAGTAAGTGTAAGAACAGAGAAAGAAAATGGTTATTATATACAAAGACATACACAAGACAAGCAAAGACAAAAATTAGTCAGCTCTGTTGAAATAATGAAATATGTGAGGCAAAGTAACTTTGTATAGATAAGAGGTTTATTTTGGTTCACAGCTCTGGGGAGCCAAAGTCCAGAGACCACAATGCAGATTGTCACAGGGGCTGCCTTTGAAAATCACAATATGGCAGCATCTCCCACGTCTCTCTGTGTCCATGTGCTCCCTTTACCACCCCCACAAACCCACCAAGATTCAATCATACAGGCTCTGCCCTAGCAACCCATTCCACTCAAATCACTTCACAGTGTCCTCAAATCCAAACACAGTAATTTGATTAAGTTTCTACCCTGTCACTACCGTTAATATACAACTTATAAGACTACAGTCCTGACTGAATTTGTCAACACAAATATTGAAACAATAGCAGTTACTGTCTTCCTTCTTGGCATAACTGGTTACAAGGCCAGAGGTGCGATCCACCACTTCCTTCTTCCACTTCCCTTTTCAGGTCTCTCACCCTCATCAGAAATGATAGCAAGTTAGTTTTATTTTTTTCTTTGTTTTCATTTTATTTGAAATGAAGACAGAGATCTTTTGGACACTGATTCACTCTCCAAGTGCAAACAACAACAGTTGCTAGACAATATTGAAGACAGAGGCAGGAACTCAATCCAGGTTCCCACATGGGTGGCAGGAATCCAACTATTTCAGCCATCACTGCTTACTCCCAGAGTGTGCATTATCAGGAAGTGAGAATCAGAAATAGAACCAGGATGGGAACCCAGCCAGGCATTCCAACATGGGACGTGGGGGTCTCAAGCAGCAGCAGGACCCCTGCTACACATACCCCTTCCTGGGCAAAGTATTTCATCTGAAAGAATGTGGGAAGAATCTGAGTCCTCAACAGTCCTGCTTCATTTTGTTTGCTGTGGTTTTCCACTCACTGTGACAACTGGACTTGGATCATAAAGAGGCAATGCACTGAGTAACTAGAACCATGCTCACGGTCAAAGCTGTCTGCAGTTGAACTTGAATCAGGAAATTCTCATCTTCATCTTAATCTTGCTCAGGCATCCACTGCTACCCTGCTAGCAGCTCTCTTCTTCCCACAGCTAAAGTGTTGACACAGAAGGGAATCCAAGCCCTCCCCTTAGATTCCCTGAATTAACACAGCAGTTTGTTCACTGGGAACAGAAATTACAGAAGTGTGGAAAATCATGTGTGTTTCCTCCATCCCAGAAAGGAAGTAAACAAAGTTTATCATTAAATACCTTTCCACTAAAAATCCATCAGTCACTCATTTGCATGAAACTGTTCAGATGGCCAACTTCTGTAGTCAAATAGAACAAACCCACCCAGAACAGAGCTGGGGACTTCTCTCAACCTCTAGGCCCTCTACTCAAGTTGGATAATTGAACTCTGCTTTCTTGGGCACAGTAATGCAGACTTAACCAAATTCATATCCTAAACTGAAAATCAGTAAAAATACTTCAAGACAAAAAAATACAAAAACAGATTCCCATAGTAAAATTCAGCCTATCCTAAACCAGTTCCAACAGCTGTGAACTTGCATCTTCTGCTGTTTGAACACAGGCATGAACCAGCAGCTCTCATAACCATGAGATGAGAAAGCTCTTGGTCCATCAGGACTTGCCCCAGAGGCTTTGTCCCAGGAGCCTGCAGCCCCAGCAAGAGTCTCACTGAGGAGTCAGGGGCAGTGAGGGCCCCTGTGGGGCTCAGGGCAGCAATGGAGACTCAGCCCCTGGCGGAGCTCCATCCACTCCAGAGCCTGAGCTGAGTCCCTCCCCTGGGGGCCTCCCAGCCTCCTCCAAAGAAGGAGACTTGCTAAGGGGCACAGGGAACCCGTCAGACCCCTCCTCTGTGGGGCAGATGCTCAGGGTCATGTCTCCCCAGAGTGAGAAGCATGGATAGAGGGTTCCAGAGAAAGAAGCTGGGGGGAAGGAGAAAATGTGGGAGCCGTCAGTCATGTTGTAGAAGGAGATGTCCCCCTCACTGTAGTCCAGGAAAATCCCCACCCTGCAGGGATGCTGCCTAAGGGTTAGAAGCTGCTGAGGCTTAGTCCAGGCAAGGTAGTTATTGTAATAGCACTCCACTACCCAAAGCCCCTCATCTGGGGATGCTATATACCTGCCTGTCCTAGTCACATGATCCCTACAGACCCTCACAGCCCACTTACTGATCTCCATCTCCCAGTGATATCTTCCTGACATGATGCCCTCAAGGCCCAACATGCTGCAGGTGTCATACCAGCCCCCACCAGTGTACTCCCAGGTCTCACTTGTCTTTTCATGAGAGATGGCAAGGTTGACATGGGTCGAATCTGGATTCAGAGTGACAGACCCTGCAGGGAGAGTTTGCAGTCATACAGGGCCACTTCTGGTCCCAGATCCACATAGCTGCATGGTGGGGGGGGGCCCATGGCCCTTGAGATAATGGGCCTGGGATTCAAGCCCTTGGTCTCGCAGGAGGAGGAAACAGGAGACCTCTCTGAGGTCACACGTGTCACAGAGACCTTGACAACCAGCCTGGCTTTGTTCCTGTCACTTCAGCCCCCACCCCACCATAACTGATGGTGCCAACATCTTACCAGCATAGAGAACTGAAGGAGAAGCCAGAGCAATGGGGGCCACAGTGAGGAGCACCCAGAAAGAACACAAAGTCACTCACAGGCCTGGAACCGTTCCTTCCGCCAGTCTACAAGAGAACAGACATTACGTATCAGGGGTCTGCACAGACTGCACAGGTCAGCCCAGCACCTGCTCTTCTGAGACAGTGATGGGGGAGATGTGTGGGAGACATTCAGCTGATGGACTGTGTCACACACACACACACACACACACACACATTCACACACTCACCCCATGTTGTACCCTTTCCACAAAGGCTAACATATAAACACTCAGAGATTGAGAGGCTGGACACTGACTGAACAGGATAATCACTGCCCACATTTAACTCTCAAGTCATGCTCTCTCAAACTCCTAGCCACAGTACCTTTATGAAAGCTAGGTTTTCTGTAGAATAAATTGAGGATTTCATTATTTCCAGTATCTCCACTTACTCGGGAAACACTGATTGAGCTAATTTGTAGGTTTCCTCCAAGCCATAGGTGGAGAGAGGGGGCCACAACTGGCTGATATTAACCTCAAGGATGATTCTCAGAGATACCCATGTCCTAATCCCTAGAACCTGTGACTCTGTGACCTATAGGGAAGGGAGCTTTGCAGATGGGATAAAGTTTAAGGACCTTAAGTTAAGATACTTCACTGCATTACCCAGGTGAGTCCAATCTAATCATGTGAATTCTCAAAGAAACCTGCTAACCTGTGTATGGCCACAGAAAGTAACAGAGTCAGGGAACCAGAGTTGGAAAGATGTATTTATTGCTGACTTTGAAGATAGAGGAATGGGGCCATGAACCAAGGCATGCAACTGGGCTCAGATGCTGGAAAAAGAATGAGCCACCAGAGAGGAAGGCAATCCTGCATTGATTTTAGCCCAGTGAGAGCTGTCTCAGACATGTGACCACAGAGCTGTAAGACAATCAGTGTGCGTGGTGGAAGCCACCAAGGCCAAGGTCATTTTTATGGCAACAAACAGAAATCTCCTCCAATCACATGTGCTTGGTTGCTACACCAGTGTGGAGCAGTAGAATGGGCAGGAGGAGGTATCTGGAGAGAGCACAAGGATCCTTGGAACCTGCATAGGGGAAAATCATGATCCAGAAATTTCCACGTGGTGTGGTGTGAGATGGAGGGACTCAGAGGGGCCCAGAGAGCCAGTGGGCAAGGGAAAGTCTGGGATGGAGGCAAAGTCTACATGGTGCATGAATTTTCCATTCAAAACAGATAACCCAGACCATGAACTTCACTGTCATGGGGCACAGTCACCATCTGCTCTCCTAAAGGACCAGACAGGACCTGCCCCTGCCCTTCTGCTGACAACACCACAGCCTCCCCATGTGAACAGCTGGGAGGACAAGAAGAGAGCACAGCCTCCCCAAGGCTGCTGCATCTCCTCCACTTCCAAGCTCACCATAACTGTTCTGTGGGACAAAAAGGAAGAGGAGGAGGAGAACAAAGGGAAGGAGAAGGAAAAGGAGGAGAAAACAAAACCAAGATAAGTTTCTGAGAGGACAACACATCAGGTTCTATGTAATAAATATCAGTGTACAATTCAATTAATTTTCACAAGATATCTATAAGCTAAGAATTGTTTTGTATTCATAAATAGAAATCAGACATCTATACATTTCATGAGAAAATGTCGATTAATAGTGATGATATTGTTTGTTCTTACAAAACAAATAAGCAGGGCCAGTACTGTGGCACCAGCATCCCTTATTCGCATGGCTTGAATCCCAGCTGCTCTGAGTCTGATCCAGCTTCCTGCTAATGCACTTGGGAAAGCAGCAGGGATGACCTGGTCCTTCAGCCCCTGAACTCACATGACAGACCGGGAAAAAGATCCTGGCTCCTGGCTTCTTACTGGCCCAGCTCTAGCCATTGAGGCCATTTGGAGAGTGAACCAGAGAAATGAAGATATCTTTCTCTCTCTTTCTGTCTCTCTCTCTCTCTCTCTCTCTCTGTGTAACTCTGACTTTCAAATAAATAAATAAATCCTTAAATAATGGAGACAAGACTCAAATAAGTATACTAAAAGCACATGATATATAATTTCAGCAGAGGAAGGGTGTATGGTAAAAGATGACTCTATGGTCCTCTTGTTTTATAAATAAGTTTCATGCAGACTCAGACACTGTAAGGTGGCTCCCTGTGCACCTGCTGCCCAGGCCCCCTTCCCCTTAGAGGGGAACATAACTCTGTTTCTCACAGTCCACATCCCTGACCCTGATCAGAAACATCCAGAATGGGGGGGACATTACACAGGGCCAGAGAGCACAGCTCCTCCTATCACCACAGTGACCCCCACTGCCTCAGCATCTCCCTTACTATGTTCCTTCCCTCACTGCTCCTGGAAGATTGAAATGTTCTTTTTATTAGAGGCAGACTTCACTAGACGCTTATTTCAAAATTGCTCTTTTTAAGATTTATTTGATTTATTTGAAAGATAGAGTGAGTCAGAAAGGGGAAGGGAAGACAAAGAGAGAGAGAGAGAGAGAGAGAGAGAGAGAGAGAGAATATGGATCTTCCAGATCTTCCATCTGCTGGCTACTCCCCAGTTGGCTGCTGTGGCCAGAGCTGGACCAGGCTGGAGCCAGGAGCCAGGAGCTTCTTCCAGGTCTCCCCCATAGGTGGCCCTAGAACTTCGGCCATTCTCTACTGCTCTCCCAGGCATATTAGCAGGCAGCTGGAGTGGAAGTGAAGCAGAGGAGATTCTAACCAGTGCCCACACCGGATGCAGGTAATGCAGGCACTATTTTTTAATAAAATAAATAACTGAAACAAGTTTATTTAAAGTAATTTCCCTGATCAGTACCTCCTCACAACATGCCCCTAGAAGACATTTTTTTTTCTCACCTCTCCAGTTTGCGTGACTCACAGGAGTCATCTTCAAAGCTCCAGAATTGGAGACCTGAAAATTTTCACCCTTTCCCTGAGTTTATCCACCTCTGCTCAATATTCAGCCAGCTGACATTCTAATTTTTCTGTACGTAGTTGTTCACACTCAAGCAGGCCCAGCAGCTCTGAGATGGTCCTTTCAGATTTGAGATGTTCTTTCTTCTGCTCTAACTTTTCTTCTGTTATCTCTCCCAAGTGTCTCTAGTTGCTCACAGCAACTTCCAGGAGGTGTCTCAATTCTACAGTTTTCTTAGAAGCTCCCATTCTGGCATCTGTTTTATGCAACTCACTAAGACATCAATCATCCTTGGCATCAGTGTTTCCGTCAACATCATGTCTTATAAAAATCTCATATCAATCTCATCCCTGTCCTCCATATCGTATTTCTGTAGCCAATTTAACAACTTCACTTGCTGCCAGATGGGCAAACCTCATGGCCACATCACTGGGTCCCCTGCTTTGTGGTGACGTCACTGTCTGCTCCTCTGTAATGAACCACTGCAGACTCCATGTGACCTTGTGCAGCAGCTTTAAGCTCAGCAGTTGATCCACCATCATCACACTCACTCACATGGATTACTCCAACCTCTGCAGATTTCTTCAGCATTTCCACATCACCCTTAAGGGCAGCCACAGGACCTGGAAATGCTTAGGTTTCCTTATCTTCCACATCATTTCCTTCATACTCAGTCCCCTGGATAAACTGTAAAATATTCTGCTTAAAGAACCTCTGTGCCAGCTCTGCTACATTTTCTCCACTATCCTTGAAGGCTTTCAAAGCTTGTGCTCCTCTGCTCGTTCTACTGAGTAGGAATTTGAAACAGTGAAGGTGGCCTTCCAGGGCTGCTAATGAACTGGAAGGTTTCCATTGTGGCCCCCAGAGTCTATGCTACATCCCCACTTAACAAGAAGCTGCAAGCAGCCAAGTCCCCATGAAAAGTGGCCTCATGTACAGTTCTCTGTTCTCTCTTTAGTCACCCTGGGATCCTGGTCACATTTGCTTAGGAGCTTGAGAACCTTCCCAAACTCTGAACTGACATGACAAACACAATGCCTGTGAAATTCTTGGCACTACCAAACTTTGGAGGGTAGGACAGTAGAGAAGGAGATTTGTCCAATTTATTTAAACATCTAAATCACTTTTCCAGTCATATAAGAGATTTTATGTGTTGGAAGAGATAGCTAGCATACCAAATTCTATCCCATCTATAAGAGTATATATTGTCACTAATGAATAGGCATCCCTCACACTCCACTTTGGAGCCTTATTTATGAAGTGAAAGCGCATCCATGAGTTGCAGTGGGATATGAAGGAGTGCATCCATGGTTATCTTGAGCTGCCAGGTTTGCTCCATTGATCATAAGAGCCAACTCACAGGCATCCTGACCTCTGATTGCATCTATGTCAGCTGCTGACCTACCTCTTACAGTTACTTGTATGACACCAGCTCCACACCAGAGTTAGCTCCAACTCTGGACTCTAACTTCCTCCCATTGTAGACTGAGGAGGCAGCAGTGATGGTTGAAGGATTCAAGGAATGAACCATGGGATGATGTGCTTTTTCTCGCTCTCTCCCTCTCTCAAAATTTAATATGCTTTAATTTAGATTTTTCCTGAAATTGACCTACACGGTATCTGAAATCAATTCTATTTCACACACCCAAGCCCTGTGAACCCTCTGCACACTCCCTACAATCTAACACCAGGGCTGGGCCTTCAGCCACTGCAGTCACTCTGAGCCACCTGCACAGCACTCACTTTCTCCCTCACCTCCTCTTCTCTTCCCCACATGTTCTTCTCTCCTAAGGTTTGCTTGCTGTCCTTTCTCTAGATAACAATTTTTTTTCACAGGCAGAGTGGACAGTGAGAGAGAGACAGAGGGAAAGGTCTTCCTTTGCCGTTGGTTCACCCTCCAATGGCTGCCGTGGCCGGCACACCACGCTGATCCGATGGCAGGAGCCAGGTACTTATCCTAGTCTCCCATGGGGTGCAGGGCCCAAGTACTTGGGCCATCCTCCACTGCACTCCCTGGCCACAGCAGAGAGCTGGCCTGGAAGAGGGGCAACCGGGAAAGAATCCGGCGCCCCAACCTGGACTAGAACCCGGTGTGCCGGCGCCGCAAGGCGGAGGATTAGCCTAGTGAGCCGCGGCACCGGCCTACAATTTCTACCTTTCTATGTTTCTCCTTTTCCAGTGTGTATATATTGCCCATAAAAAATCAAACCAGGGCCTGAGCTCTCAACAAATACAGCATTCTTCTGAGGTGTGAGAAAATCATAGTGACCAATCACATATTACATGCTTTGTTCTTGTAAACACACACACACACACACACACACACACACACACACACACACTCCTTCTCAGGGGCAGGGATTTGGCCTTCCAGCAAAGACAGGGGCTAAGATGTCTATTCGATGTCAGAGTTCCTGGATTTGATTCCCAGCTCCATCTCCTAATATCAGCTTCTGGCCAAAGCACATCCTTGGAAGCAGTAAATGATGCATCAAACTGGGTTACTGCCAACCATGTAGGAGATCAATATTGGGTTTCCAGTTCCTGACTTTGCTACAGCACAGTTCAAAAAGGTCCCTGGCCCTTGTGAATATTTGGGGAATGGAACAGCCAATGCAAGTCAGTCTCTCTCTCTCTCTCTCTCTCTCTCTCTCTCTCTCTTTCTTTCTCCCTCTCTCTCTCCTCTTCCATCCTCCATATTCTTATTCAAAAAATATTATTTGTAAAAAACATGGCAGGTATTTAGCTTAGTGGTTAAAATACCCAGCATCCAAACTGAAGAATCTGGGTTAATCCCCAGCTCAGGCTACAGGCTCCAGCTTCTGGCCAGTGAAGACCCTTGGAGGCAGCACTGAGGGGCTGAGTTGCTGACATGCATGAGGGAACATGGATTGAGGTCCCAGCTCCTGGCTTTGGCCTTGCCTAGCCTTGACTGTTGCTAGCAGCTAGGGAGCGAAATAGGAGATGGAATATCTCTCGCTCTTGCTCTTGCTCTCTCTGCATGTGAAATATATTTTGTAAAAAAATTCTTTTTTTATTTGAATGGCAGAGTTAAAAAGAGAGAGAGAAAGAGAGAAACACATACACACACACACACACACAGCAGGGTGGGGGGAATCTCCCATCCAATGGTTCACTCCCAAAACTGCCAAAATGGCCAGAAATGGGCTTATCCAATGCCAGGAGCCAGGAGCTTCATCCTGGTCTCCCACATGGGTGCAGAGGCCCAACCACTTGGGCCATCTCCGCTGCTTTCCCATGTGCATCAGCGGGGAACTGGATCAGATGGAGCTGTTGGGACTCGAATCTGTGCCCATGTGGGATTTTGGCACTGCAGGCAGTGGCTTAACCTGCTACACCACAGCACCCACCCATGTCAAATACATTTTAAGTTTTTCTAATCTTATGCAGAGTACACAAACGTTGCATACAATTTCAGATATACCAGAGACTCCAACCCAGGAATCTGTCCACAAACATCCCAGAGGCTCTATTGCCAAATTTAGAACATTTACTCAGAGTAACTAATTCCTCAGCAACCACCAGTACTTAGAGGAAGAACCCCAGGCTGGGCAGTGGGCAGAGCATGAAGAAGCAGGGAAGACCATATTCCAGAGGGCCAGGAGAACCAAAGTGAGCCATGAAGGGAGGAATTTGGGGGTAAGAGGAATACAAATCCCATGACCCTCTTAGTAAAATATGGGTCCTGAGCAGCATGATTTCCTGAGTATTCTGGAGACCAGCGCTTCCTGATCTACACAGTCGTTACCCCCAGACTCCCCTCACACCTGAACTCCTGTGGTCACCCTGGCAATGACAAGGCTCAGTTGGATAAGAGGTTTAAGAAGGTGTTGCTGGGGCTGGCTCGCTAGCGTAGCGGGTAAAGCTACCAGCTGCAGTACTGTCATCCCTTATGGATACTGCTTCAAGTCCCGGATGCTCCACTTGTGATCCAGCTCTCTGCTATGGCCTGGGAAATCAGTAGAAGGCCTAAGTCCTTGGGACCGTGCACACACGTGGGAGACCCGAAGGAAGCTCTTGGTTCCTGGTTCCTGGTTCCTGGTTCCTGGTTCCTGGCTCTGGATCGGCACAGCTATGGCCATTGCGGCCAATTGAGGAGTGAACCAGCGAATGGAAGACTCTCTCTCTCTCTGCCTCTCCTTTTCTCTCTGTGTAACTCTGACTTTAAAATAAATAAATATTTAAAAAGAAGAAGAAGAAGATGTTGCTAACACTAACCATGACCTGCAGAAGACAAAGAGCCCAGAATGGAAGCAGAGCTGTGTTCCCAAAGAGGAGCCCCTGCTGTCTTCCCACAGAGGCTACAACAGGTACAGGGAGAGCAGGGATGCCCAGCCCATCTGGAGTTGAGTCCACAGGTAGAGAAGGGGCAGTGCAGAGGCAGGGCAGGGAGACAGAGGAGCCATCAGCGTCACTTACCAGCATACAGCTGCGCCTTCCTCCAGACCACAGCCACACCACCTGCTCAGCCCTGCCTGCCCTCTGTGCTGAAGGTCAGACTCTGCAGGAGGAGAGAGGCTGCACAGGAGGGGCCTCCTGCAGGTGCAGACAGCAGAGGATTGTGGGAAACTCCCTGACCACAGATCAGGAAACCTGCAGGACAGCTGAGTTTCACCCTGCCCCAGTGCTGGGTGACTTTGGCTGTCAGCGCTCTGCCCTGCACCTCAAAGACCATAAAGACTCCTGTGTCACTGGATCCTCAGTGCTATTGGTTAAGACCAAAACTGTCTGTGTGAAAATAGTGAAAAAAGCACAAATGATAAATATTGATAGCAATTAATTAATGTACAGCATTTCCTGGCAGGGATATTGGAAGAATTAAAGGAGAAAAAATAAATAATATGGATATAAGGCCAACTCCAGAGTCTAAGGGGCCAAACATTCCATGAGAAAATGTTTTTTTTTTCTTTTTATTTATTTATTTATTTATTTTTAACTTTTATTTAATGAATATAAATTTCCAAAGTACAGAATATTGATTAGAATGGCTTCCCCCCCATAACGTCCCTCCAACCCGCAACCCTCCCCTTATCCACTCCCTCTCCCCTTCCATTCATATCAAGATTCATTTTCGATTCTCTTTATATACAGAAGATCAGTTTAGCATACATTAAGCAAAGATTTCAACAGTTTGCTCCCACACAGAAACATAAAGTGAAAAATACTGTTTGAGTACTAGTTATAGCATTAGATCTCAATGTACAGCACACTAAGGACAAAGATCCTACATGAGGAGTAAGTGCACAGTGACTCCTGTTGTTGACTTAACAAATTGACACTCTTGTTTATGGCGTCAGTAATCTCCCTAGGCTCTTGTCATGAGTTGGCAAGGCTATGGAAGCCCCCTGAGTTCACTGACTCTGATCATTTTTAGACAAGGCCATGGTCAAAGTGGAAGTTCTCTCCTCCCTTCAGAGAAAGGTACCTCCTTCTTTGATGACCCATTCTTTCCACTGGGATCTCACTCGTGGAGATCTTTCATTTAGGTTTTTTTTTTTTTCCCCAGAGTGTCTTGGCTTTCCATGCCTGAAATACTCTCATGGGCATTTCAGCTGGATCCGCATGCCTTAAGGGCTGATTATGAGGCCAGAGTGCTGTTAGGACATTTGCCATTCTATGGGTCTGCTGTGTATCTCACTTCCCATGTTGGATCATTCTCTCCCTTTTTGATTCTATCAGCTAGTATTTGCAGACACTATTCTTGTTTATGTGATCCCTTTGGTTCTTAGTCCTATCATTACGATCAATTGTGAACAGAAATTGATCACTGGGACTAGTGAGATGGCATTGGTACATGCCACCTCGATGGGATTGAATTTGAATCCCCTGGTATGTTTCTAACTCTACTGTTTGAGGTAAGTCAGATATATTTACTAATTTGAAAGGCAGAATTACAGAGAGAGAGGGAGAAAAAAAGAGAATCCTTCATCCATTGGTTCACTCCCCAAATGGCCTCAAAGCCAGGGCTGGACCAGGGAAAAGCAAAAACCAGGAGCTTCTTCCTGGTTTTTCATGTGGGTGCAGGAGCTCAAGTACTTAGTCCATCTTCCACCACTTTCCTAGGAGCATCAGAAGGGAGCTGGAAGAAGTAGAGCAGCCGGGACGTGAACCGACACTCACATGGGATGTCTAAAATGCAGGAACATGTTTAACAGGCTACACCACAGCAACTCTCTAGAATAAAATATTCTAGAGAGAAGCATCCCTACTCTGAGAAGCACTCAGCTTATCCCATCGCATCTCCACACCTGGTCAGCAGCCCTGTCCTCTGCCATTCATTTTTTCAACAGCAACTTGGAGGAGCAGGATAGGAACGACTCCCCCTGGGTGGTGTCTTAGGAGGGAGGAAGGGGGCAGAAATCACACTCCCAAACTCAGTGACCCCATTTGCTCCTCTGCCTCCTGTTTTGAACTCTCACAGCTTCTGGCATATGCCTTTGGTGCAGTCAAGAGCTAGAGCATTGGAGGCTAAAACACTAACAATTCTCAAATAGGACACAGGTCTGGACTGGAAAGAAACCCAGGATGCAGGCAGACTCCATGCCCATCATTGACCACAGGTCTTTTTATTTATTTTTAATTTTCTAATTTTTTCTTCTTACCGATTTTTTTAAAGATTTATTTATTTGACAGGTAGAGTTTCAGAGAGAGAAACAGAAAGTTCTTCCTTCTGTTGGTTCACACCCCAAATGGCCGCTACGGCTGGTGCTCCGCCAGTCCAAAGCCAGAAGCCAGGCGCTTCTTCCTGGTCTCCCACACGGGTGCAGGGGCCCAAGCACTTGGGCCATCCTCCAGTGCCTTCCTGGGCCACAGCAGAGAGCTGGACTGGAAGAGGAGCAACTGGGTCTAGAACCCAGTGCCCATATGGGATGATAGCGCCACAGGTGGAGGATTAACCAAGTGAGCCACGGCGCCAGCCCCCCGACCACATGTCTTGGAGCACAGACTGCAAACAGTCACCCAGATGTGAGAGAGCCCAGGGAGCAGGGTTCTGCCACCACCACTGCCACTGCGGCACCAATGAGGGGTCCACATGTCTGTGCCTGGACAGAGACAAGGAGGGGACAGCTGGGCACAGGTAGGACAGGAGACCAGGGGACATCTGGAGAGTCACTCACCAGCCAGGTAAGCTGACTTCCTCCGACCTGCAGAGCAGCACACAGGGAACAGGTGAGCTGAGACCCCAAGCGTCCTCCACAAAGGGACAGGGGGAGTTCAGGAGGGGGAGCAGAGCTTACCTAGATCTGCCTGGAGCTCATCTGAAAGAGAGTGAAGCATCATGAAGTCCTGTGCCCAAGGAAAGGAGAGTCCGTGTGCCTGGAGAACCCACAGGAAAGAACTCATCTGTATCCTAGAGAAGTTCTTACTCCAGACCCACGCACAACTCCAGCCCCCATCTGTCCTGTCTGAGTCTCCACAGCCACCTGATCTGGAGGGTGGAACCCACAGAATCATCTCCCAGCATCCTTCCTCAGCACCAGCTGCCCCCCCCCCCCCGCCTGACCACTGGCCTCCTACCTGTGGCCTTCAGTGCCTCCTCCTCTGCCCGCTGGTCCTCCTCCTTAGCCCGACACAGCTTCTCCCGTTTCTCCCTCTCCTGGACCTTTGCAGATTGCTCTCTCCTGGTGAAGCAGCCAGCCCCAAAGAGCAGAAGCCCCAGCACCATCAGGCTCCAAGCAAAAGCTGCCTTCCAGGGAGAGGCCTGTGGGAAGAAGGGCTCTGGGGCCCAGGCAGAGACCCAGTCAGGGGAGCACCCAGGCCCACCCTGCACACTCAGGGATGCCAGCACCACCTCCCAAGCCCTGCCAGGAACAAGAAGCAGCACCAACCTGGGATGGACACGGCCATCGCCTTCTCCTGGCCCAGGATGGGATTGAGGACAGAGCAGCTCACACTCCCTGCAGAGCTGTCTCTCACCACCAGAGCCGCCTCCACGCTGAACAGCCCTGCTGCGTCCTGGGCATGGGCCTCAGAGAACTTCAGGAACTTTTTCCTGCTGAGGTCTGTCCACTGCACCTGGGGCTTCGGGAACCAGCCTGAGGCCTTGCACACCACGCGGACCCCATTCCTGCTCTGGCCCTTCAATGTGCACTTGAGGGGCAGAGCCCAGGCCTGCAAGAGGGGAGCTGTGGAGACCTTGGGGACCACTTGGCCCAGGGCCTCAGCAGGGTCTGGGTGTGGCACAGCTACAGGGGAGTCACTGTGTTCCATTCTGGAGATTCCATGGGAGGGCGTGCCCTGAAGGAGGGGAAAGAGCCCTGGGACCCATGGGGGGCACAGAGTAGGGGGCTTTCTCCTCAACTGTGCAGATGGGAAGACTGAGGCCCAGAGAAACCAGGAGCAGCAACTTGACCCCAGGACTCCATCCTGAACCTCTAATCTCACCTCTCTCACTCCTGGGGCACCTGCTATGATTCCCACTGCCTCTCTCTGTAAATCACTTCCAATACTGCACCAGTTAACAACCCTGTCCCCACTGCTTCCCTCATATCCACACCCTGAGTTATCTCTGCCAGGTTTCCTTACAGACATGAAACTCACAATTTCAGAACTGAGTTCACACCTGGACCTATGTGTGATAACTGAGTATTAAATCCCCGTGTACTGTATCCTTCTTCAAAGGAGCTGGCCCTCCACCATGCTGTAGCTCCTTCACATTCTGGCTCTGAGGTTGGTCATGTGACTCACTCTGGCCAATGAGAGACCAGATCATGTGACTTAAGGAGAGGTTTAAAAAGCCCCTCCCTGTGTCACTGGCTCTGCCTCTGCCTTTGCCTTAGGAAGGACAGGCCTGCGGCAACCACTGCAGGATGAGACTCCTGGGCACTGCTGGTCACCCAGGCTCTGGGAGACACTGTCCTAGGGCAGCCATAGTCAAGAATGGGAACACACCCAGGCACGGCCCACGTGGTGACCTCCCCAGCTGACTACAAGAACAATAAGTACTGAAGTAAGACCTCATTCTCCCTGTTGAAAATAAGAGAAATTCCCCCTCTCCTCCGTTTTCTCAGAGCGCTGACTTTATAGCACTGGGAACCATGAATACTTCCCCTCATGTGAAATATGATCATTAGAAACAGATATGCCTCTGGCCAGCTTACTGACCCAGGAATGTCTTGTTCAGGGACCTGAGGAAAACACATTGAAATGAAAGCATTTTTGCTTATTTCATAAGTTTTATATGTAAGTTTTATTTATTATGTATTTTATAAAGAGACAGTACTCCCTTCTCCTCCTTTCTGTGGAAGCATCAGAGCCTCACTTCAGCAAGTAAAATTAATTTCTATTATAAAACTAGGACATGTAGAGCTGGCACTGAGGTGTAGAGAGTTAAGCTTCTACCTGCAGTCCTGGTATCTCATATGAGCACCTGTAGGAATCCTGTCTGCTGTACTTCTGATCCAGCTCCCTGCTAATATGCCTGGGAAAGCAGCATAAAATGGCCTAAATACATGGGTTCCTGCACTCATGTAGGAGACCTAGACGAAGCTCCTGGATCCTGGATTCAGCCTGGCTCAGGCGCCAGTGGGGAGTGAACCAGCAGGTGTAAGAACAATATCTCTCTATCTCTCTGTGTGTGTGCCTCTCTGTCTCTCTGTCTCTCTCCCCCTTCCTTCTCTTCCACATTCTCTCTCTATGTATCTCTGCCTTTAAGATAAAACTAATAATTTTTTTTCTAAAAATAGAAGTTTATTTTACCTCCAGATAAAGCCTCTTAATTAAGATAGCTGGCCACTACAATTACTGGGTACAGTTAGGGTGAGCTCTGTGTGATAAGCAGGTATTATATCTGCTTCAAGTCTTCTTACTTGAAGATCAATTGTTTATTTTGAAAACATGAATGAAGGCATTTGGTGCAGCAGTTAACATAATGCACAAGATGCCCACATCCCATATCTGAGTGCCTGGGTTCCAGTCCACTCTGTTTCCAATCCAGCTTCCTGGATATGCATGCGGGGAACCTGCAGGTAAGGAGTCAAGTGTTTGTGTCTCTGCCACCTGCATGGGAGACTCAGGAGTTCTGGGATCCTGGCTTCAGCCTGACCACATCCCAGCTGTTGTAAGCATTTGGGGAGTGAATCTGTATATGGGAGGTCTCTTTGCCTCTCTGTATCTCTGTTACTTACCTTTCAAATTAGTAAAAATAAATGAAACATTTTGACATCCTTGGACTTTTATTCAACAACCCTACACTTCAGACTGCTGTTGACCCTCATGTTGGGCCCTCATCACACCATGAACAGGGGCCAGGTAGCCTGATAGGAGCCACCAAAGGCCCAGCAGCCGGGGCCACATCAGTGGCTACAATCACTGCTCCTACCAGAACTGCCGTTGCTCACTGTGCTCTGTGCTGGGGCACCACACTCTCCATGGACCAGGGACCCACACGTTCACCCATGGGGGTGAGGGGCCCACACTGGGGCAGATCCCAGCAGGACCAGACGGGGAGGGAGGAGCAGCTGAGCACCTGCCCGGTGGCTGTCAGCAGGATCCACCCTGAGGTGCTCTGCATGCCCTGCTCCACGTGAGGTCCCCGCCCCACCCATCAAGGCCCCATCCTTGGAGAAGGCTGCCCATGCCAGGAGCTCAGAGAGCGGCAGCTGGCCCCACACAGTGCCAGACTAAACCCAGGGCCATCGAGGCCCCAAACGAAGCTGCTGAGTAAAAGGAGACTAAGGTCACAGGCAGTGATGGTGTTGGCCCCAGGATGAGGCACAGGTGGAACTCAGGGCTCTCCATTCTCTTCAAAGATCTGCTTCTTCCTCCCATGCCCACTCTGCCCTTGGGTGCCATGGTGTGAAGCAAACACCCAGCTGCATAAAACTAAATAAAACTTTTTAAAATGTGTGTAACGCATATTATATCTGCTTGGCTACACACAAAAAAATATTTCTTTCTGTCTTTGCAAACTTTTAATGGATTTCCTGTGATGCATAATGTGTTCTGGTTTGGTTCTTGTTGAGCAATCAAAGAGGTGTCTTTCTCCAGTCCCTTTGCAAAGAGGATTTCTGGGAAAGAACCTTGGTTTTGGTTTTAATTTCACAACCAGACCAACAGTGTGTGAGCAAACCCATCTGATACTAGCCAAATCCAACCCACACATGTAAAATGAGATGTTTAATTACGTGAGTTTCCAATACCCCCCAAGGTGCAGATCAAGCAACTAACCTATCACCTGCAGTTCTAGAATGGCCTCGGCATAGCAGCCTCCCTTCCGGAAGAAGCAAGTGTATCTCCCTTTGTCTGAAGCCCAGACCATCTGGATGTGCAACGAAGCCACCCCTTGGGTTAAGAGATCTGAACCAGCGAGGTCCCCCCTGCATACTGGGGCATCTGCTTCTTGTTCTTTTTCTGGCCATTCTGATAGACAAACACTACTTCTGAGATCTTGGTATGGAACCACCGCATCTCCATGTCCTCTGCATTCATTGATGGGAACAGGAAGCAGGGCAGAGTGGCATCACCACCCAACACGGCCACCATGGGATCTGAGGGGCCAATCACCTGGAACTCATCTGTGGACACAGAATAGACTGAGAACTGAGAGACACAGGCAGGGGGCAGAGACACACAGACCACGGGGGAAGAACAGGCAGACCGGGAACAGGTGCTGGAAGAGGTGACCCCCAGGCTGAGGGACTGAGCAGTGATGACTCTGAATGTGGATGAGATCCTCAGGCCACAGGCTGTGGCCCAGAACAGATGTCACAGATGCCCTCTTGAGCCTGGCCCCTGGCCCCAGGCTGTCCCATGAAGAAATTTCTACACAGGGAGTCTCCACCTTGTGTGTGCCCCAGAATCCACAGGACAGTTTGTAAAACCCAGATCACAGGTCCCACCCCCAGAACTCCTGACTCACTCGGTGTGGGGTGGCCCAACAATGTCTAAGTGTTTGTGAGCAGTTCCCAGGGAGCTGACTCTCCTGGTCCATGAACCACCATGGCTCTAACCTGGCCTGGGGGAGGACAAGCCTGGGAACTGAGCACAGAGCACCCCTGGGGCCTCCCTCAGAGCTCCTGGGTCACTCAGTGGCACCAGGAAACTCCTCACTTAAACTTCTAAGCTTATTGTTTCTTTCTGTAGTTTTTTCTCCACTGAAAACAAGATGTACTTAATCACAAATTTTCCTTTTAGCAGGTTAGGTCACCACGTGTGACACCAGCATCCCATTTGGGCACTGATTCATGTCCCAGCTGTTCCACTTGCGATCCAGCTCCCTGCTAATGGGTCTGGGAAAGCTGTGGAAGATGGCCCACGTGCCTGGGTCCCTGAACCATGGTGGGAGACCCAGAGGAGGTTCCTGGCTCCTGGCTTCAGCCTGTCACAGATCCAGCCATTGCAGATCTTTGGGGAATAAATTTGTGAATAGATAATCTGTCTCTCCTTCTCTCTGTAAATCCATCTTTCAAATAAATCAATAAATCTTTTGAAAATATTAATTAATTAATTAAATACCCCAAAACCCTAGACAACTGTCGAGATCCCATACGCTCACTTTATTGGTGAGTGACTGGCAGTAAATTTATAATGACAAGTAATGGCTGGGGGAGCCCTGTGGGGAGCAGCTCGGACTAGACTAAGTTACTGGAATTAAGACTTATTCTATGCATCTGCTCTCCTCTGTGGGGAGCAGCTCGGACTAGACTGAGTTACTGGAATTAAGACTTATTCTATGCATCTGCTCTCCCACAATATGGCGCTGGGAGAGAAGAAAACAGCTTCTACACAGGTGCCTCCAGTTCAACCAATAAACTGTAGGACTCGCTCCTGATTGGAGGAGAGCAGCGTACTCGGCGTGTGGGCAGCCGAGTTGGGATTGGCGGAGGAGGACTATAAAGGAGGAGAGAGACGGCATGCACCGGGAACATCTATGGGGAACATCTAAGGGAACCCGTGCAGCCCCCGAGAAAGCCGGCCGGCGGTGTGCCGCTCCCCTGCGGAAGTGGGGAATGCGGCCAGGGGGAACTGCCCTTCCACGGAGGTGGAAGGGATAGTAGCCAACCCGGGAAGAACCAGCAGCAAACCCGGGGAGGGCCGAGCAGACGAAAGAACAGCGCAGGGTCCTGTGTCGTTCCTCCACGAAGAGGGGGAGCGACATAATGGTGCCGTGAGTCGGATATGAAGCCTAGGCAGGGCTTAGTGTCGTTCCTCCACGAAGAGGGGGAGCGACAGAGCCCCATCACCTTTCTAGAGCCTGGACCCCCACAAATCTCATCCCATCCTGACTGAGAGGGCTGGGGGCTCCAAGTACTCCCTGAAGAAGCCCCAGGGAGGGACAGGGACAGACTGACCTGCAGACCCCTACGTGGGCAGCTGGGCGAGGAGAAGCAGGGAGGGGAGACTGCAGAGCAGAGAGGGGCGGCAGCCGTGCTCCATGTCCTGAGAGCTGGGGAGAGAGGCGGGGAGGAGGAGGCCTGGGCCAGCAGGCAGGTCAGCCCCAGAGCACCAGCAGGACAGAGTCCACCCCGTCAGCCCTCACAGCAGCAAAGCCCTCCCTACAGGCTCAGCACGCCAGCACCGTGGGGCCCACAGGATCCCGACAGCACAGACAGCTGGGCCGGGGCTCTACCAGCCCTTCTGGGGAGACTGCGGTGCCAGAGAACCCTCAGGGCAGCCTGGGGGGAAACAGCCCCTCCTCTTCCCACCCCAACTGAGTTCCTCTGCCTGGAAAATCAGGTCTCTTCTTTCTCAGCCCCAGGGCCCCATGGAGGAAACCATGCACTATGCACACAGTGCCCAGGACCCACCCCACCAGGACAGAGGACCCTGATTCAGGCCACTCACCCTGAAGGACGACCACCTCCTGCTTGCCTGCAGCTCTTTAACTCCAGTGGTGACCTGGGTGTCCCTGAGAAGCGTCAGAGACAGACCCCTCCTCACCGAGCCTGTGCTGCCCGTCCCAGGGGCCCAGCACCTGTGGCATCTGTGGCTGTGGCATTCACCTAAATTTGACCCCACCCTTTGCCTCTTACTCCATGGGCCCAGGTCCTGGTCCTACATTCAGCAGGTGCTCAGGCAAGTTCCTGCTGATGGTGAATCCACACTCTCTCTGCATTGAAAGATTTCTGGGTGAGTACCTAATGACCCAGGTAGGAGTCAGGGCAGGGCCACAGAGAAGATAAAATGAGCCTTGGTCAGAGAAAGACCCACACACTGTTAGTAAGTGGGAGGGGCAGCTTTGGTCCTGGGAATGACAGCTCAAGGGCCCCTCTGCTGGGCTCCCTGCAGGCTCGGCCACCCTGGGTGACTCCAGTTCTCGTGAGGTCCTTGGCCTTCCTGGGCTCAGTGTCCTGATCAGCAAATGGGGGAGGTAACAGCAGCCCCCTCCTATGCAGGGAGGGGTCCATGCCTTTGTGTTGCTGCAGTCACCCTGTGAGGTTAGAACAGGGCCTGGTCCCAGCAGACACTGAGGAGCAGAAGTGAGAGAAGTGAGTAAAGGCTCAGTGCTCATTGC
Organism: Oryctolagus cuniculus; assembly: GCF_051225735.1. NCBI lineage: Eukaryota > Metazoa > Chordata > Mammalia > Lagomorpha > Leporidae > Oryctolagus > Oryctolagus cuniculus. The sequence continues at coordinate 137,939,080 of NC_142871.1, read as the reverse complement.
TGTCCTGGTCTCCCTGGACTGAGACATCCTCAGCCGCCCCCTCCCACTACCCTGTGCCCCACCAGACTCTCAGCCTCCTGCCCAGCCAGCTGCTCCCTGCCTTCCTCCTCCTCCCCTACAGGAGTCTTCAAGCCAGCTTACCTGCTCCTCCTTCTTCCCAGCTGGGAAAGCTGTGACTTCCTGCAGGGTCTAACATTCAGCAGCTCCAGAAACTTCAGAGCCACAGAGACCCCAGCAGACTGCACATCTCAGCACACAACCCCTGCTTCCAGGTCCAACGCTGGGGCCTAGGAATCCTCATCAAAGGAGGCAGTGGGCTCCCAGGAGACTGGAGGAGCAGCAGAGCTGGCACAGTGCAGCAGCCTCTGCAGAGGCCCTGGCCCTGGGGCCCCACCAGGACCTCCCAGCCAGAAGAGCCAGCTCCTCTGTCTCCTTCCACCATCTACAGTGAGAGCTTGCAGAAGCAGCCTGGGCAGGGAGTGCCCTGCCCTGTGGACCTCGCTCCCTGTTGTCAGCATGAGCACAGCAGGAGACAGCACCACAGCTGCCCTGGGAGTGGCTGCAGCACAGCCTGCTTAGAGCTCACAGTGCCCTCAGCCCCTCCCTCTCAGCCACCACCTGCCCCTGCCCAGCACCAAGACTTCCCAAGGCCGAGAGATGCTAGGGAACTTTCAGGAAATTGCAGAAGAAACTAAATTTCAGTCCATGACTGTTTAGTGTCAGGATCTGAGATATACACAGTAAATTCTTGCAACTCCTTGTCACAGCTGGGAGCAGATGCAGGAGGAGAGGTACCCTGCACCTCCTGACACCCAGGAACTTCCTAGGAGAGGGAGGGCCTTGAGCTGCAGAGACTCTCCCTCCCATCTCCGACCCCTCACCCCAGCCCTCACCCCCATCCCTCCCATCCCCCTAGCCTCACCCCGGCCCCAGCTGCCAAGGCCTTGGGCTCTCAACTGCCCCCACGATGATACCACCTGGACTCTGATCTCAGCCTGCAGCCCAGCCCTTGCCCTGCATATCAGGCAGGAGAGGGAGAGGGAGAGGGGGATGAGAGGGAGAGGGAGAGGGAGAGGGAGTGCCCTGACCAAGGTCAGCTTTACTGTAAGAAACACTTCCAGGCCCCAGGGCTCAAGCAGGAAGGCAGCAGACAGCCACTCCTCCCCCTCACAGTTACCAGGACCACGGCCATCAGTTTTAACACTTCTGCTATTCACTAAGTACCAAGGGGTTCTTGCTTAAAGTATAAATTATCCTAATGCTACTGCATTAATATTTAACTTCCTGTTAACAGACAGGTCATACCTCTATCTTAGTTATTTCTAGTACTTTCAAAATAGCTTTCAATAAATATCTAAGCCATAAAATAACTGTTAACCCAAAGTATATTAAATGTATTGGGATTTTAGGGGCTGGCACTGTGGCCTAACAGGTAAAGCTACTGCCTGCAGTGCCAATTCTCATATGGGTGCCAGTTCGAGTCCCGGCTGCTCTACTTACAATCCAGCTCTCTGCTAATGGCCTCAGGAGACAGTGGAGGATGGCCCTAGTGTTGGGCCTCTGCACCCACATTGAGACCCTGGAAGCCCCTGGATTCAGACCAGCCCAGCTCTGGCAGTTGCAGCCATTTAGGGAGTAAACTAGTGGATGGAGGACTTTCTCTCTCTCTCTCTCTCTCTCTCTCTCTCTCTCTCTCTCTCTTTCTCTCTGCCTCTGCCTGTCATTCTGCCTTTCAAAGAAATAAATATTAAATTAAAAATAAAATAAAACTGAAGGACCCCAAAAAGTGGTGCCCTTTTGTGATGACCCCAGAAACACAGACTCCAGACCAGGTGATGCAAAAAGCAAGAGTCAGTTTTATTTCATTTGCGCAAATGGGCCCTCTGCTGCCGCAAGCAGCGAGAAAGAGAGGAGAAGCCCCGAGCAATCTTTTCACACCGCTTTTAAAGGGCAAAACCACAAGATTAACATACCAGGGTGGCGTGAGTTCATTGGGCAACTACAAGGGGAGGGGGTCGTTGAGGAGGAGAAATGGGGGGCTACATGCCTTGCGGTTTCTTTGTTAAGCTTAAGCAAGCACAGGGGAGGGGGCTTATGTACATAACAGGATGTTCTGTCGCCCTTATCTCTGAGTAGTAGCTAACTGCTTTCTCTGTGAACCAGTTTACTCCCCATTTCCCAGGACTGTTTCTGGAACTGTTTGTCTCAGTTCCTGTTTTTTTTTTTTTTTTTTTTTAAGTTCATCAAGGCCATTTTTATGGTGGCTCATGGCTGCTCCCTTCAAAAACAAATATATTAGAATTTAAAAACACTATATTTGGAAATACAGACAGGAACCAAAGGAAGAAGAGCAAGCTGCCAGCCTCGCAGAGGACCAAGAGGAGAAGGACCAGTCACAGCTGCTGCCTGGCCAATTGCATGCAGAAAGACGTCCTAGAAAACCAAGCATTCCTGCACAGCCCAGAGCGGCTCCCAGGTGCCCACGGGACCCAGCCAGAAGCTGGGGCTGCTGGCCCTTCTCAAGCCCATGAACCAACCCTTCCTGAAGCCTTGTGCTAACACCCAGCTCACAGTCACTGTGGACAGAAGCCGTTGGCCTGGCTGAGCCATTTCAAAGTTCTACTCGCATCCACTCTTATTTAGACGAATGCTTGGGGTGGTATTATTTTTAAAATAAATGTTTTCTTTTTAACAGCAACGAAAAAAAAGAAATACTATAACTGTGGCCGGCACTATGGCATAGTAGGCCTGTTGTGCTAGCATCCCACATGGGTGCCAATTACTGTCCTTGCTGCTCCTCTTCCAATCCAGCTCTCTGCTTGGATCCCTCCCTGCATGTACGTGGAAGACTGGGAAGAAGCTCCTGGCTTGTGGCTTCAGATTGACCCAGGTCCTGCCATTGTGGTCATTTGGGGAGTGAACCAGTGGATGGAAGAACTTTCTCCCACCCCCCAACTCTGCCTCTCAAGTAAATAAATAAAATATTTTTTAAAAATACTATTGTTAATGACGACTGGCGCTGTGGCACAGTGAGTTAAAGCCTTGGCCTAAAGTGTTTGCATCCCATATGGGCGCTGGTTCTAGTCCCGGCTGCTTCCCTTCCAATCCAGCTTTCTGAATGGCCTGGATAGCAGTGGAAGATGGCCCAAGTCCTTGGACCCTTCACCCAAGTATGAAACCCGGAGGAAGATTCTGGCTCCTGGCTTAGGATCGGCACAGCTCCAGCCATCTGGGGAGTGAACCAGCAGATGGAAGACCTCTTTCTCTGTCTCTGCCTCTCTCTGTAACTCTGTCTTTAAAATAAATAAAATAAAATCTTTAAAAAATACTATTGTTAATGGAAATACTTCCATCCTTTTTTATTTTTAATTTATATATTTGAAAGAAGGGGGGGAGAAAGAGAGAGAGAGAGAGAACAAGCTCCCACCCCTGTTCATTCTGAATGCTCACACTGTTGCCAAAGCCAGGAGCTAGGGACTCAGTCTAGTCTCCCATGTGGGTGGCTGAAACCCCATATGTGAACCATGACCACTGCCTCTAGGGTCTGAGTTAGGAAGAAACTGGAATCAAGAGCTGCAGCCAGGTATCCAGCCCAGGCATTCTGGTGTGGACACAGGTGTTTCAGCCTAGGAAATAACTGCTACCCAAATACTTGCCCAACCCATCCCTTTTCTCGGAAGCAGAGCCTGATAAAAAAAATTAATTTACCTTGGTAGTGTTAAGATTAAGATCTTACTGGGTTATCCTCTCTGGGAAGAGAACTGTTTTCTACTTTCTCTCATTTTGAAAAAAATGAAAAATGAGAAGACCCACACACACACACAGTAGTATTTCTTGTTTCAACTTTAAAAATTTTCCTTGCCATCTGTAACCAGCAGAAACCTGGCTGGTGGGCTGATCAACCTGCTGAGCAGAGCCCTGGTGGACGCTCCTCCCCCGGCTGCCATCTGCCCCTCAGGTGGGAGGAGTCTGTGCCCCCACCCCCAGTCCAGGCTGTCACCACCACAACTGATGTTTACAAGAAAATGTGGCCCAGGAACATCTGGATGCTCTCAGCCCAACAAACGACCAGGGTCTGCCCAGCCCCACCCAGAGGTCAGCAGCAGAGCCCTCCTGGCCTGGGACTCCTGCCCAACCTAGCTCAGAATGCATGTCTAGCCCACATCCACACCTGAGGGTACGGAGTAGGTGAGGAACTTTCACTCCCCTGCAACCACTGAGATGTGCAAGGGGCCAAAAAATAACATGGAAAGCAGGTGAAAGATCAGTTTACTTTGGTGCAAAAATTCTGTAGTCCAATTTCATAATATGCACTTCCCACAAAGTATTTGAAGTATCCCAGTACAAAGATTAAAAAAAAATGTGGTCAACTGGGCCTAGAGCTGTGGCATAGTGGGTAAAGCCACAGCCAGCAGTGCCAGCATCCCATATGGGCGCGAGTTGGGACCTGGCTGCTCTACTACCAATTCTGCTCTCTGCTCATGCCCCCAACCCCTACAGCTGAAGTTGGAAAATCACAGTTGAGACCATCCCCGGAGTTCCCTTCAACCCCGAAGGCCTCCAGTTCCACAGGCGATCCAGACACCACCCAGAGCACTTTCAATTTGTCCTCCTGAGACGAGACCACCTGGCCTCTTTGCAGGATGGGGCTCCTGGTAGACAAATCTTCACATCACACAGGAGCTTCAGCCCCAGGGTCGAGCTGTGGCTTGCAACACCGACACCAGCATCCCTTAGACCCCAGGTGTCACAGGGAACAGGGTGAGATGAGTCCTAGTTCCTATCCTGGTGTCGATGATGATTTATGAGACTGACACAGCAGTGGGGGTAGAAGAAGCAAAGTTTATTAAGTAAGGAAAAGAGAAGCTCTGAACAATACGGTTGGAGGCGCTGGTAGAAAGGGAGACAAAGCCGCTGAAGTCTCGCAGTCTAGGGATATTTCTATGTCTTCAGCTCCTTATCTCCACAGAGCAAATACAGTAGTTCTACATTAGCTGCTGTTTCAGGCATTTGGGGAGTGAACCAGCAGATGAAGTTCTCTCTCTATTTTTCTGCACAGCACTCTGTCTCCTCCCAGAGATTTATCAAGGCAAAATTTCCATACCACAAAATTCACCAATTTTAAGTGTACAACTCAATGATTTTATTATACTGTCTCATGGGAGTAGGTCAGGTCAGCTATGCCTGGATTAGTTCCTACGAAGCTGTGTTATGAAGTGGGTCTACCCACACCCTGGCTACTGCTGGATATAGTCACTTCTCTACCATGTGATACAGCTGTAGGGGCTCTGGCCAGGAGACCAAAGCCCTGCTGTGTGGCCTTCTAGCCACCATGGTCATGAACCAAATAAACCTCCTTCCCTTATCCTTTAGCAGCACTGATTGTTTGGTTACAGCAACAGCAAATGGACCTACATAGACAAACTCGGCAACTGGAAAATCCCTGCACATTTGTTCTTGACCTGTTAAACAAGAGCTACTGTGGGAAAAACCAAGTGGAAGCATCTAAAATTGTCTCCAATAATCCTAAGCTGGAATCATAAACAAGAAGCAATGCGACATTCATGGAGGGACTGCAAAGATTACCTCCACTGTCAAGGACTTGAATGACAGAAGGGTGGTGACTCCCCTGACATCCCCATTCAACTGTTAGGCCTGTGACCAAGGGAGATGGGTGCTGGAGAATCACAGTGTGTCATAAGCTTAACCAAGTGTGGGTCCATGTGCAGCTGCTGTGAGAGACATGGGCTCATTAGTACACCCCATTGTTCCTAGTGTAGGGCTATTGATTAGGATTTGCCTCTCTCACTGTTCCTGTTAATGGAGACCAGGAGGAGCAGTTTCCTTTCAGCTGGCAAAGCCAGCAGCACATCTTCAATGACCTGCATCAGGGGTTTATTTATCAGTTCTCTGTCTGTGCATCATATTTTACTTCCCAGAGATCTCCATACCCTTGCTCTGCCTTAAAGTGTCACACTGATGCATTGATGGCACTATGTTGACCGTACCTAGTGAGCAAGAAGCAGCATTACTCAAGACTTGCTGGAAAGACATTCACATGGGAAAATTGGGCAATAAGCCCAACAAAAATTCAGAGGCCTCCTACCTCAGTGAAAATCTGTGGATCTACTGGTGTGGGCATGCTGAGCTACCTCTTTAAAGCTGTTACACCTGGCCCCTTGTACAACTGAAAATTCCAGGTAAGACTTTTGGAATTAGAGGCAACAGATTTCTTATCTGGGTGTGTAATCTGACCATTCACCAAGTGACACAGAAGCTGCTACCATACAGTGGGGCTCACAACAAGAAACCGCTCCTGCCACATAAGCTGCTCTCCCATGGGGCAGTTGGAGAAAGTAGACCCAGTGGAACTTAAAGCAGCAGATGTGGGTGTTGTTTGGAGCCTTTGGCAGACATCATTAGAGGATTCATATTGCCGGCCCACAGGATGATGGAGAAAAACCCTACCATCTTCTCTGGAAAACCACACTCCTTTTGAGAAATGGCTCTTGGCTTCCTATTGGGCCTTAGTAGAAACTAATGGGCAAGGAAGGCACCGTGCAACCTGAGTAGTCCCCATGAACTGGTGTTAGAATTAAAACAATGACAAAGGAGATGACCTTGGTCCTTGTCTCAAATAGAAGAATTTCCATGTAGACATGGAAGTAAACAAAGCAAGATTATTAAAGTCAGAAACCTCCTGCCACAGCAACCAGGAGGCAGGGCTCAAGAGAGGCGGACCTGAGAGCTGGTGGAATTGGTGTCCTTAATGCATAATTCAGGGAACAATCAATCAAAGGATGCAGACAAAACCCATCAGAGGGCCAGATTTTATTCCTGTCTATCCACCTTATGATAAAACAGAATGGTGGGATAGGTGACTTCTTTCTAGGCTGATAAAACTATAGCCTCAGAAGGGTGGGATCTGCTTTTTTCTCTTTCCAAGGGCAGCTTCTGGAGATAAACATGCATCTTGTACACACATAAATGGACTCCCCCTTTTCTTATTACAGAAGGGATCTGAACTAACTACCTCTAACTGTCACACGGGGTGTGAGCTGATTCAGACGCAGTAAAGTAGGGCATGTAAAGCACCACTCCATCATCACATGGGAGTGTGTACTCTAAGCAGCATCCACTGAACAGGCCTTGCACTCACAGGTGAGTTACAGGAAGACACGGCCCAAACACCCATGGCCCCTCTCCCAGCACACAGCAATAAGGAAATACCTGAGGAAGAGTAAATTTATAAAGACAAGAGTTTTATTTTGGCTCACAGCTCTGGAGAGTGAAAGTCCAAAGAGCACAGTGCAGACGTTCACAGGGGCCACCTTTAAAAATCACAATATGGGTGCATCTCTGTGTCCATGTGTTCCCTTTCCCACCTCCATTAATCCACCAAGATTGAATCATACCGGCTCTGCCCTAACATCATGCTCCAATCAAATCACTTCAGAAAGTCTTCAACTCTAAACACAGTAATTTGATTAAGTTTCCACCCCCTCACTACCATTAATCTACAACTTATAACACTACGGTCCCAACTGAGCTTGGCAGCACAAATATTAAAACCTAGCAGCTACTGTCTTTCTTCTTGGCATAACTGATTACAAGGCCAGAGGTGCTAAACACGACTTCCTTCTTCCACTTCCCATTTCATGTCTCTCACCCTCAGTCAGAATTGATAGCCAATCAGATAGTTTTGTTTTTTTATTTTCATTTTATTTAAAATGAATACAGAGATCTTTCACACACTGATTCACTCTCCAAATGCTAACAACAACAGTTGCTGGACAATGCTGAATACAGAGACAGGAACTCAATCCAGGTTTCCCACATGGGTGGCAGGAATCCAACTATTTCAGCCATCACTGCTTACTCCGAGAGTGAGCATTAGCAGGAAGTGAGAATCAGAAATAGAACCAGGACAGGAACCCAGCCAGGCATTCCAACATGGGACGTGGGGTCTCAAGCAGCATCAGAACCTCTGCACCACCTGCCCCTTCCTGGTCAAAGTGTTTTATCTGGAAGAATGAACGTCTCCTTGCGGGAAGAATCTGAGGCCTCAACAGTCCTGCTTCATTTTGTTTACCGTGCTTTTCCACTCATTGTGACAACTGGACTTGGATCATAAAGAGGCAATGCACTGAGTAACTAGAACCATGCTCACGGTCAAAGCTGTCTGCAGTTGAACTTGATCAGGAAATTCTCATCTTCATCTTCATCTCACTCAGGATCCACTGCTACCCTGCTAGCAGCTCTCTTCTTCCCACAGCTACAGTGTTGACACAGAAGGGAATCCAAGCCCTCCCCTTAGATTCCCTGAATTAACACAGAGTTTTTTCACTGGGAACAGAAATTAACTGGAGTGTGAAAAATTATGCGTGTGTCCTCCATCCAAGAAAGGAAGTAAACAAAGTTTATCATTAAATACTTTTCCACTAAAAATCCATCAGTCACTCATTTCCATGGAACTGTTCAGATGGCCAACTTCTGTAGTCAAATAGAACAAACCCTCCCGGGACAGAGCTGAGGACCCCCTCAACATCTAGGCCCTCTGCTCACATTAAAGTTGGATAATTGAACTCTGTTTTCTTGGGCACAGTAATTCAGACTTCAGCCAATTTATATCCAAAGATAATTTAAAATCAATTAAAATATTTGAAGACAAAAAATATAAACCCATATTCCCATAGTAAAATTATCCTATCTTAACCAGTACAAACTGTGAACTTGCATCTTCTGCTGTTTGAACACAGGCGTGAACCAGCAGTTCTCATAACCATGAGACGAGAAAGCTCTTGGGCCATCCAGGACTTGCCCTAGAGGTTTTGTCCCAGGAGCCTGCAGCCCCAGCAAGAGTCTCACTGAGGAGTCAGGGGCAGTGAGGGCCCCTGTGGGGCTCAGGGCAGCAATGGAGACTCAGCCCCTGGGGGAGCTCCATCCACTCCAGAGCCTGAGCTGAGCCCCTCCCCTGGGGGCCTCCCAGCCTCCTCCAAAGAAGGAGACTTGCTAAGGGGCACAGGGAGCCCCTCAGAGCCCCCCTCTGTGGAGCAGATGCTCAGGGTCACGTCTCCCTTGAGCAAGAAGTATGGAAAGAGGGATCCAGAGAAAGAAGCTGGGGGGAAGGAGAAAATATGGGAGCCTTCAGTCATGTTGTAGAAGGAGACGTCCCCCTCACTGTAGTCCAGGAAAATCCCCACCCTGTGGGGAGCCTGCCTAAGGGATAGAGCCTGCCGAGGGTCAGTCCAGATAAGGTACCTATTGTAAAACTGCCTCAGAACCCAGAACCCAGTATCTGGGGATTCTGTAAACCAGTCTTTCTTTTTCACATGACCCCTGCAGACCCCCACAGCCCACTGGGTGCCCTCTCCACTCCTGATCTCCACCTCCCAGTAACATCTTCCTGATGTAATGCCCTCAAGCCCCAACACAGTGCAGCGGGCAAGTGAGTACTCAGCATTGTGCTTCCAGGTCACACTCTTCCTTTCAGGAGAGATGGCAAGACAATGGTGGGCAGAGCCTGGATCCAGAGTGACAGACCCTGCAGAGAGAGTCCAAAGTAATCCAGGGCCACTTATAAACCCATAACAAGAACACACAACCACCCTCAAATCCAGCTTGCTGAGTGGGGGAGGGGCAAGGCCCCTGAGATAAGGGCCCTGGGACACAAGACTGTGGCCTCCAAGCAGGAGGAGGAACCAGAAGACCTCTCTGAGGTCACACATGTCACAGAGACCTTGACGACCAGCCTGACTTTGTTCCTGTCACTTCAGCCCCCACCCCACCACCACTGATGGTGCCAGCATCTGCACCAGCACAGAGAACTGAAGCAGAGGCCAGAGCCATGGGGGCCACAGGGAGGAGCACCCAGAAAGAACACGAAGTCACTCACAGGCCTGGAACCGTTCCTTCCGCCAGTCTACAAGAGAACATACATTACGTATCAGGGGTCTGCACAGACTGCACAGGTCAGCCCAGCATCTGCTTTTCTGAAAAACTGATGGGTGAGGCTGGCACCTCGGCTCACTAGGCTAACCCTCCGCCTGTGGAACCAGCATCCCAGGTTCTAGTCCCAATTGGGGCGCCGGGTTCTGTCCTGGTTGCTCCTCTTAGAGTCCAACTGTCTGCTGTGACCCGGGAGTACAGTGGAGGATGGCCCAGGTCCTTGGGCCTTGCACCCACATGGGAGACCAGGAGGAAGCACCTGGCTCCTGGCTTCAGATCATCTTTGCGCGCCTGCCGTAGCAGCCATTGGGGGGCGGGGGTGTGAACCAATGGAGGAAAGACCTCTCTCTCTCTCTCTCTCTCTCTCTTTGTCTAACTCTGCCTGTCAAAAAAAAGTGATGGGGGAGTGATGGGGGAAATGTGTGGGAGACACTCACTGTTTCTAGGACACACATTCACACACACATTCACACTCACTTACCCCAATTTGTACCCTTTCCACAAAGCCTAACATTGAGATTGAGAGGTTGGACACTGACTGAACAGAAAAATCACTGCCCATATTTAGCCCTCAAATTGTGCTCTCTCAAACTACTAGACACAATAGCTTTATGAAAGTTTTATGAAAGGAACCTGCTAACCTGTGTGTGGCCACAGAAAGTAACAGAGTGAGGGACCAGAGTTGAAAAGAAGCATGCATTGCTGACTTTGAAGATAGAGGAATGGGGCCATGAACCAAGGCATGCAACTGGGCTCAGATGCTGGAAAAAGAGCCACCAGAGAGGAAGACAATCCTGCATTGATTTTAGCCCAGTGAGAGCTGTCTCAGACATGTGACCACAGAGCTGTAAGACAATCAGTGTGCGTGGTGGAAGCCACCAAGGCCAAGGTCATTTTTATGGCAACAAACAGAAATCTCCTCCAATCACATGTGCTTGGGAGCTACACCCAGCATGGAGCAGGGGAATGGTCAGCAGAAGGTGTCTGGAGAGAGCACAGGATCCTTGTAACCTGCACAGGGGAAAATCATGACCCAGACATTTCCTCGTGCTGTGGTGTGAGATGGAGGGACTCAGAGGGGTCCAGAGAGCCAGTGGGCAAGGGAGGGCCTGGGATGGAGGCAAAGTGTACATAGTGCATGAATTTTCCATTCAATACAAATGACCCAGACCATGAACTTCACTGTCATGGGACATAGTCACCAACAGCTCCTCTAAAGGACCAGACAGGACCTGCCCCTGCCCTTCTGCTGTCAACACCACAGCCTCTGCAGCATGAGCAGCTGGGAGGACAAGAAGAGAGCACAGGAAGCCTCTCCCCACTGCATCTCCTCCACCTCCATGCTCACCCCTGGGGAGGAGAGAGGCAGGTGCTGACTGAAGTAAAGCCTCCATCCACAGAGTCTGAGAGATCATCAGTGAGAGAGCTTTACCTGGCTGGCACAGGGAAGGCAGGGTGGGAGCAGTGAGCAGGAACACAAGGGTAGAAGCCTGACAGTGATAAGTAACAGGGTATTTCTCCTGCACATGTGGTGATAAGCTGGTGACGACCACCCACACCCATATGGATTCATTCAGAGAAACTGGCATTTCCATCTGGGTCGATGTGCTTGATAGGAAACAAATCCACATCAAATGGTGGGGCTGGTCCATGTCCCCTCTGGAAGAGAGTGAGTTTTAGTTGACTTGTTTTTCATCAAGACTTAGTTGTCAAACAAACTGTAAAGTTTGGGTCATAACTGTAGCGTGGGACAAAAAGGAAGAGGAGGAGGAAACAGAACCAGGATTAGTTTTTGAGATGATGATACATCAGGTTCTATTTAATAAATATCAATGTACAATTCACTTAATTTTCACAAGACATCTGTAAGTTAGGAATTGTTTGTATTCATAAATGGTGATCAGATCAGTTGTGATCTTGCCATGAGAAAATGTAGATTAATAGTGATGATGTTGTTTGTTCTTACAAAACAAATAAGTGGGGCTGGCACTGTGGCATTGTGGGTAAAGCCCTCACCTGGGTAACCAGCGTCCCTTATTTGCCCTGGCTTGAGTTCCAGCTGTCTAACTCTATCTGTCAAATAAATTAAAAAAAAATATATATATAAACATGAGATATAATTTCAGCAGAGAAAGGTTATGGTAAGAGAAGACTGCATGATCTCATCTTTTATACAGAAGTCTCCTGGAGATGCAGATTCTATAAGGTGGCTCCCTGTGCAACCGCTGCCCAGGCTCCTTCCCCTTAGAAGGGGCCATGACTCTCTTTCTCACAGTCCACGCCCTTGACCATGAGCAGAAGCATCCACAGCAGGGAAGGGCACATTACACAGGGCCAGAGCGTGCAGCTCCTCACGTCACCACAGTGACCCCCACTGCCTCAGCATTTCCATTACCACATTCCTTCCCTCACTGCTCCTGGAAGATTGAAATGTTCTTTTTATCAGAGGCAAACTTCACTAGATGCTTATTTCAAAATTGCTATTTTTAATATTTATTTGATTTATTTGAAAGGTAGAGTGATCACAGAATGGGGAAAGGAAGACAGGGAGAGAGAGAGAGAGAGAATATCGATCTTCCATCTGCTGGCACACTGCCCAATGGCTAGAGGTTGACCAGGCTGAATCCAGGAGCCAGTAGCTACTTCCAGGTCCCCCATAGGTACAGGGGCCCAAGCACTTGGGCCAACCTCTACTGCTCAGCCAGGTACATTAGCAGGCAGCTGGAGTGGAAATGAAGCAAAGGAGACTCCAACCAGTGCCCACACAGGATGAGAGTGCTACAGGCATTAATTTTTTTAATAAACAAATAAAACTGCAGCAAGTTTATTTAAAGTGATTTCACTGACCAGTACCTTCTCACAACATGCCCCTAGAAGGAAACTTCCTTTTTTTTTTCTCACCTCTTCCCTTTGCGTGACTCACAGGAGTCATCTTCAAAGCTCCAGAATTGGAGACCTGAATTTTTTCAGCCTTTCCCTGATTTATCCACCTCTGCTCAATATTCAGCCAGCTGACATTCTAATTTTTCTCTATGTAATCATTCACACTCCAGCAGACCCAGCAGCTCTGAGATGGTCTTTTCAGATTTAGGATGTTCTTTCTTCTGGATTAACTTTTCTTCTGTTATCTCTCCCAAGTGCCTCTAGTTGCTCAGAGAAATTTCCAGGTGTCTCAATTCTAGAATTTTCTTATTAAGCACGCCTCCTGGCATCTGTTTTATACAACTCACTGAGACATTAATCATCCGCAGCATCAGTGCTTCCCTCAACTCATGTCTTATAAAAATCTCATATCACCCTCATTCACATCCTCTGTATCATATTTCTGTAGCCCCTTTAACAGCTTCACTGCTGCCAGATGGGCAAACCTCGTGGCGACATCACTGGGTCCCCTGCTTTGTGGTGATGTCACTGTCTGCTCCTCTGTAATGAACCACTGCAGACTCCATGTGACCTTGTGCAGCAGCTTTAAGCTCAGCAGTTGATCCACCATCATCACACTCACTCACATGGATTACTCCAACCTCTGCAGATTTCTCCGCATTTCCACATCACCCTTAAGGGCAGCCACAGGACCTGGAAATGCTAAGGTTTCCTGACCTTCCTCATCATTTCCTTCATACTCAGTCCCCTGGATAAACTGTAAATGTTCTGCTTAAAGAACCTCTCTGCCAGCTCTGCTAGGTTTTCTCCATTGTCCTTGAAGGCTTTTAAAGCTTGTGCTCCTCTGCTCGTTCTACTGAGTAGGAATTTGAGACAGTGAAGGTGGCCTTCCAGGGCCGCTAATGAACTGGAAGGTTTCCATTGTGGCCCCCAGAGTCTATGCTACATCCCCACTTAACAAGAAGCTGCAAGCAGCCAAGTCCCCCATGAAGAGTGGCCTCATGTACAGGTCTCTGTTCTCTCCTCAGTCACCCTGGGATCCTGGTCACCTTTGCCTAGGAGCTTGAGAACCTTCCCAAATCTGAGCTGACATGAAGAACCTAATGCCTGTGAAATTCTTGCCACTACCAAACTTTGGAGAGAAGGACTATAGGGAAGGAGAATTGTCTGATTTATTAGAACAACTAATTACTTTCTCAGTCATATAAGAGATTTTAAACATTGGGAAGAGATAGCCAGCCTACCAAATGCTATCCCATCTATAAGAGTATGTATTAACACTAATACCAGCAGTCCTTCACCACTCCACTTTGGAGCACTATTTGTAAAGTGAAAGAATGTCCATGATTTGCAGTGGGATGTGAAGGTCTGCATCCATGGTCATCATGAGCTGCTGGGTTTGCTCCGTTGATCATAAGAGCCTACACACAAGCATCCTGACCTCTGGCTGCAGCTATGTGAGCTGCATCCAACCTCTTACAGTTCCTTGTGTGATATCAGCTAAGATAGCTCCAGCCTGGACTCCAACTTCCTTCCATTGCAGACTGAGGAGGCTGCAGTGATGCTTGAAGGAATGAACCAGGGATGAAAGTGCTTTCTCTCTCTCTCTCAAATTTTAAGATGCTTTAATTTAGATTTTTCTTGAAATGTAAATACAAGGTTTGCAGGAGTCAATTCTATTTCACACACTCAAGCCCTGTAAACCCTCAGCACACTCCTACATTCCAACACCAGGGCTGGGCCTACAGTCACTGCAGTCACTCTGAGCCACCTGCACAGCACTCACTCTCTCCCTCATCTCCTCTTCTCTTCCCCACATGTTCTTCTCTCCCATGATTTGCTTGCTGTCCTTTCTCTAGGTAACAATTTCTGCTTTTCTATGTTTCTCCTTTTCCGGTAGTCATATATCACCCTTAAAATATTAAACCAGGGCCTGCACTGTTAACGAATACAGCAGTCTGCTGAGGTGTGAGAAAATGGTAGTAAACTATCACATATTACATTTTTTGTTCTTGTAAACACACACACACACACACACCCCTAGTAAGGGGCAGGAGTTTGGCCTTCCAACAGAGGCAGGGACTAAGATGTCTGCATTTGATGTCAGAGTGCCCGGGTTTGATTCCAGCTCCAACTCCTAATTCCAGCTTCTGGCCAAAGCACATCCTTGGAGCAGTAAATGATGCATCAAGTTGGGTTTCTGTCAATCACGTGAGAGATCTAGATTGGCTTCCCGGCTCCTGACTTTGGCTCCAGCACAGTTCAGAAAGGTCCCTGGCCATTGCTGATATTTGGGGAATGGAACAGCCAATGAGAGTTTCTCTCTCTCTCTCTCTCCCTCTCTCTCTTTTCTCCCTTCCTCCCTCCCTCACTCTTACACAAAAAAACATATTTTTAAAAACATGACAGGTATTTGGCTTAGCAGTTAAAACTCCCACCACCCACACTGAAGAATCTGGATCAACCCCCAGCTCAGGCTACAAACTCCAGCATCTGGCCAATGGAGACCCTAAGGCAGCCGTGAGGGGCTGAGTTGCTGACATGCATGTGGGAACCTGGAGTGAGGTCCCAGCTCCTGGTTTTGCCTTATCCTATCCATGGCTGTTGTAAGTAGCTAGGGAGCAAAATAGGAGACAGACAGAATATCTCTCACTCTCACTCTTGCTCTCACTCTCTGCATGTGAAATACATTTTGTTAAAGAATTCTTTTTCTATTTGAATGGCAGAGTTACTGAGAGAGAGAGAGATAGAGATAGAAACACACACACACACACACACACACACACACAGAGCAGGGCTGGGGCGGGTGGAATCTTCCATCCACTGGCTCACTCCCAAAATGACCACAATGGCCAGATATGAGCTGATCGAATGCCAGGAGCCAGGAGCTTCATCTGGTTTCCCACACGGGTGAAGGGGCCCAACCACTTGGGCCATCTTCTGCTTTCCCAGGTGCATCAGCCGGCAGCTGGATCAGAAATGGAGCAGTTGTGACTCAAACCTGTGTGCATGTGGGATTCTGGCACTGCAGGTGGTGGCTTAACCTGCTACACCACAACACCCGCCCATGTCAAATACATTTTAAGCTTTTCTAATCTTATTCAGAGTACACAAATGTTGCATACATTTTCAGATGTACCAGAGACCCCAACCCAGGAATCTGTCCACAAACATCCCAGAGGCTCTATTGCCAAATTTAGAAGATTTTCTCAGAGTAATTAATTCCTCATCAACCACTGATACTTAGAGGAAGAAACCCAGGCTGGACAGTGGTCAGCACACGAAGAAGCATAGAAGACCATATTCCAGAGGGCCAGGAAGACCAAAGGGGAACATATACAGAGGAATTTGGGGGTAAGAATCCCAAACCCACTCCCCTTTAGTATAATCAGGGTCCTGAGCAGTCAAGCATAATTCCCAGAGTATTCAGGAGATCGGCACTTCCTGATCCACAGTCATTGCCCTGCTCCAGGCTCTCCTCACACCTGACTCTCTGTGGTCACCCTGGCAATGACAAGGGTCAGTTGAACAGGAGTTTTAAGAAGGTGTCGCTAACCCTAACCATGACCTGCAGTAGACAAAGGGCCCAGAATGGAAGCAGAGCTGTGGTCCCACAGAGGAACCTCTGCTGTTTTCCTTGGAGGCTACAACAGTGAAAAAAACATTCCATCAGGAGTTGAGCCCACAGGTAGAGAAGGGGCAGGGCAGAGGCAGGGCAGGGAGGAAGAGGGACCATCAGCATCACTTACCAGCATACAGCTGTGCCTTCCTCCAGGCTGGAAGGAAACACACCCTGGTGAGACCACAGCCACACCACCTGCTCAGCCCTCGCCTGCCCTCTGTGCTGAAGGTCAGACTCTGCAGGAGGAGAGAGGCTGCACAGGAGGGGCCTCCTGCAGGTGCAGACAGCAGAGGATTGTGGGAAACTCCCTGACCACAGATCAGGAAGCCTGCAGGACAGCTGAGTTGCACCCCTGCCCCACTGCTGGGTGACTTTTGGCTGTCAGGTCTCTGCTCTGTGCCTCAAACCCACAAACACTCCTGCATCCCTGGCCTCTCAGTGCTACTGGTCGGGACCAAATACTATGTGTGTGAAAATAATGAAAAAAGAGCAAATTACACCATGTTGATAACAATTAAATAATGTATAGCATTTCCTGGCAGGAACATTGGGGAAATTAAGGGAGGAAGAAGAAATAACATGAATATAAGGCCAACTCTAGAATCTAAGGGGCCAAACATTCTCTGAGAAAGTGTTTAGTAAAAAAAGATATATTTATTTATTTGAAATGCAGAGAGAGAGGGCTAGAAGGAGGGAATCCACCATCCATTGGTTCTCTCCCTGAGATGGCCCCAACAGCCAGGGCTGGACCAGGGCAAAGCAAAAACCAGGAGCTTCTTCCTGGTTTTTCATGTGGGTGCTGCAGCCCCAGTACTTAGCCCATCTCCTACTGCTTCCCTAGGTGCATTAGAAGAGAGATGGAAGAAGTGAAACAGCTGGGACATGAA
The DNA here is from genome assembly GCF_051225735.1 of Oryctolagus cuniculus. Taxonomy (NCBI): domain Eukaryota; kingdom Metazoa; phylum Chordata; class Mammalia; order Lagomorpha; family Leporidae; genus Oryctolagus; species Oryctolagus cuniculus. The sequence goes on along the minus strand of NC_142871.1, from coordinate 137,921,740 downwards.
TCAGCACTCACATAGGATGCCTGAATTGCCAACAGATATTTAACAACTACACCACAACAACTCTAGAATAAAATACTCTAGAGAGAAGCATTCCTACTCTGAGAAGCATTCAGCTCATTCCATCAAATCTCCACACCTGGTCAGCAGCCCTGTCCTCTGCCATTCATTTTTCACAGCACCTTTGAGGAGCAGGACAGGAACGACGCCCCTGGGTGGTGTTTTGGAGGGAGGGAAAGGGCAGAAATCACACTCTCAAACTCAATGACCCCATTTGTTCCTCTCCCTCCTATCTTGAACTCTCACAACTTCTGGCATATGCCTTCTGGTGCAGTCAAGAGCTAGAGCATTGAAGGCTAAAATACTAACAATCCTCATATAGGGAAGAGGCCTGGACTGGAAAGAGACCCAGGAATCAGGCAGACTCCATGCCCATCATTGCAAACAGGTCTTAGAGCACAGACTGCAAACAGTCACCCAGATGTGAGAGAGCCCAGGGAGCAGGGTGCTGCCACCACCACTGCTACTGCTGCACCCACCGAGGGGTCCACATGTCTGTGCCTGGACAGAGACAAGGAGCGGACAGCTGGGCACGGGTGGGACAGGACCAGGGGACATCTGGAGAGTCACTCACCAGCCAGGTAAGCTGTCTTCCTCTGACCTGCAAAGCAGCACACAGGGAACAGGTGAGCTGAGACCCAGAGTGTCCTCAACAAAGGGACACGGAGAATTCAGGAGAGGGAGCAGAGCTTACCGAGTTCTTTCTGGAGCTCATCTGAAAGAGAGAAAAAATCCATGAACATCCCTATCCAAGAAACCAAAAGACTGTATGCCTGTAGAAATTTCATAAAAAATCTTTTGTGTCCCCAAAAAAGTTCTTATTCTAGATCAATCCATACCTCCACGCCTCAATCTGCCCTTTCTTGGTATACTAATCCACCTGCTCTGAGCCTGGGACCCTGGATCTCCATAGAGAGCTGCACACACAGACTCAAGACCTGTCAAGTGTCCTTTTCAGTAACTAACCCTGTCCCTTCCCTGCCCTGGCCCCTGTCCTCCATTACCCATGGCCTTCAGCCCCTTCTCCTTTTCCTGCTTCTCCGCGTCCTTAATCCAGTCAAGATTGTTACATTTCTGCCTCTCCCGCAGCTTTGCAGAGTGCTCTCTCCTGGTGAAGCAGCCAGCCCCAAAGAGCAGCAGACCCAGCACGGTTAGACTTACAGCAAAACCTGCCTTCCAGGGAGAGACCTGCGGGAAGAAGGGCTCTAGGGCCCAGGCAGGGACCCAGTCAGGGGAGCACCCAGGCCCACCCCACACACTCAGGGCTGCACCACCTCCCAAGCCCCACCAGGAACAAGAAGCAGCACCGACCTGGGATGGACACGGCCATCACCTTCTCCTGGCCCAGGATGGGATTGAGGATGGAGCAGCTCACACTCCCTGCAGAGCTGTCTCTCACCACCAGAGCCGCCTCCACGCTGAACAGCCCTGCTGCGTCCTGGGCATGGGCCTCAGAGAACTCCAGGAACTTCTTCCCACTGAGGTCTGTCCACTGCACCTGGGGCTTCGGGAACCAGCCCGAGGCCTTGCACACCACGCGGACCCCGTCCTGCTCCGGCCCTTCAATGTGCACTTGAGGGGCAGAGCCCAGGCCTGCAAGAGGGGAGCTGTGGAGACCTTGGGGACCACTTGGCCCAGGGCCTCAGCAGGGTGTGGGTGTGGCACAGCTACAGGGGAGTCACTGTGTTCCATTCTGGAGATTCCATGGGAGGGCGTGGCCTGAAGGAGGGGAAAGAGCCCTGGGACCCATGGGGGCACAGAGTAGGGGGCTTTCTCCTCAACTGTGCAAATGGGAAGACTGAGGCCCAGAGAAACCAGGAGCAGGAACTTGACCCCAGGACTCCATCCTGAACCTCTAATCTCCTCACCTCACTCACTCCTGGGGCACCTGCTATGATTCCCCCTGCCTCTCTCTGTAAATCACTTCCAATACTGCACCAGTCAACAACCCTGTCCCCACTCCTGCCCTCATATCCACACCCTGAGTTATCTCTGCCAGGTTTCCTTACAGACATGAAACTCACAATTTCAGAACTGAGTTCACAACTGTGACTATGTGTGATAACTGAGTATTAAATACCCATGTACTGTATCCTTCTTCAAAGGAGCTGGCTCTCCCCCATGCTGTAGCTCCTTCACATTCTGGCTCTGAGGTTGGTCATGTGACTCACTCTGGCCAATGAGAGGCCAGCCCATGTGACCTAAGGAGGGATTTGAAAAGCTCCTGTGTCACTGGCTCTGCCTCTGCCTTTGCCTTAGGAAGGACAGGCCTGGGGCAGCCACTGCAGGATGAGACTCCTGGGCACTGCTGGTCACCCAGCCTCTGGGAGACACTGTCCTAGGACAGCCCACAGTCAAGAATGAGAACACACCCAGGCACGGTCCACGTGGTGACCACCCTGACTGACTGCAAGAACTATAAGTACTGAAGTAAGACCTCATTCTCCCTGTTGAAAATAAGAGAAATTCCCCTCTCCTCCATTTTCTCAGATCATTAACTTTAGAACACTGGGAACTATGAATACTTATCCTTATATGAAATATTATCATTAGAAAAGCAGATAGGCCTTTTGTCAGCTTAATGACCCAGGATTGTCTTCCTCAGGGACATGGGGACAGCACAGTGAAATGCAAGCATCAAAGAAGACAGCATCCTTTATCCTCCTTTCTGTGGAAGCATCAGAGCCTCAGTAAGTAAAATTCCTTCCTATCATAGAATTAGGAGAAGTAGGGTTGGCACTGAGGTGTAGAAGGTTAAGCTTCTGCCTATAGTCTGGCATCTCATATAGACCCTTTTCGAGTCCTGGATGCTCTACTTCCGATCCAGCTCCCTGCTAATGTGCCTGGGGAAGTAGCAGAGGATGGCCCAAATACATGGGACCCTGTATCCATGTACAAGAACAACAGAAGCTCCTGGACCTGGCTTCAGCCTGGCTCAGACCCATTGAGGCATTTGGAGAGTGACCTAGCAGAGGTAAGAAAAATTCTCTCTCTCTCTCCCCACTCCTCCCCTCCCAACTTTTTCTCTGTATCTCAGCCTTTCAAATAAAATTAATAAACCTTTTAAAAAACATGTTTGTTTTCCCTCCAGATAAAGCCTATTAACTAAGATAGATGGCCACTACAATTACTAGGTACTTTGGGGGTGAGCTCTGTGCAATAAGCAGGTATTATATCTGCTTCAAGGCTTCTTATTTGAGGAGTAGTTGTTGTTTATTTTGAAAACATGGATGAAGGCATTTGGTGCAGCAGTTAACATAATGCACGATATGCCCACATCCCATATCTGAGTGCCTGGGTTCCAGTTCCCTCTGCTTCCAATCCAGCTTCCTGGATATGCACACGGGGAACCAGCGGGTGAGGGAACAAGCCTTTGCATCTCTGCCACCTGCATGGGAGACTCAGGAGTTCTGGGATCCTGACTTCAGCCTGGCCACATCCCAGCTATTGTAAGCATCTGGGGAATGAAGATGTGGATGGGAGATCTCATTGCCTCAATGTCTCTATATTACTTGCTGCTCAAATGAGTAAAAATAAATTAAAAAAAACTTGTTCACATTCTAGGCCATTTATTCAACAACCCTACACTTCAGACTGCTGTTGACCCTCACACTGGGCCCTCATCACACCATGAACAGGGGCCAGGTAGCCTGATAGGAGCCAACAAGGGCCCAGCAGCCGGGGCCACATCAGGGCTATCATCACTGCATCGGCCACTGCTCCTACCAGCACTGCCATTGCTCACTGTGCTCTGTGCTGGGGCACCACACTCTCCGTGGACCAGGGACCCACACGTTCACCCACTGGGGGTGAGGGGCCCAGACTGGGCCAGATCCCAGCAGGACCAGACGGGGAGGGAGGAGCAGCTGAGCACCTGCCCGGTGGCTGGCAGCAGGATCCACCCTGAGGTGCTCTGCATGCCCTGCTCCGCATGAGATCCCCGCCCCACACATCAAGGCCCTGTCCTTGGAGAAGGCTGGCCAGGCCAGGAGCTCAGAGAGCGGCTGCTGGCCCCACACACTGCCAGACTGAAGCCCAGGGCCATCACGGCCCCAAACAAAGCCACTGAGTAGAAGGAGACTAAGGTCACAGGCAGTGATGGTGTTGGCCCCAGGATGGTGCACAGGTGGAACTCAGGGCTCTCCATTCTCTTCAAAGATCTGTTTCTTCCTCCCATGCCCACTCTGCCCTTGGGTGCCATGGTGTGAAGCAAACACCCAGCTGCATAAAGCTAAATAAAGCTTTTTTAAATGTGTGTAATGCATATTATATCTGCTTGGCTACACACACAAAAAAGATTTCTTTCTGTCTTTGCAAACTTTTAATGCATTTCCTGTGATGTGTAATATTTTCTGGTTTGGTTTTTATTGACCAATCAAAGTATTATCTTTCTCCAGTCCCTTTGCAAAGAGGATTGCTGGGAAAGAACCTTGGTTTTGATTTCACTTCCACAACCAGACCAACAGTGTGTGAGCAAACCCACCTGATACTAGCCAAATCCAACCCATATCAGTTTAAATCGCTCAGTGCCCATATTGAATGAATATCTTTCTCCATATGCCACTGAGATTTCCTGGCTTTTTTATACAGTTATTACAGGAAAGTGTCCTTGACACACAATTACTAATATTCCCACCACTGAGGAACAGACAGCAGTGCAATCCCCTGGGAGTCTCAGCAGTCACCACTGCCCCCTCCTAACTCTCTGTGTCCCAGATCCACTCACTCAGCTGGGTCTGCTTTCTGGACTGCCCCCACGTCTGCCCCTGCCCCCACCCCACTGTGGCTGTCTGAGGTCACACAGTCATCCTCTACTCCTCAGAACTGCTCTCCATGCCTCCTTCTGCTCACCCCCGACTCATCTCCTCCCAGTCACCTCAGTCAGTACTCCTGCCCCTGCTCTGTTTCAAGTTTCCCCTCCTGCATGCAGACCCCAACACAGCATGCAGCACCTGCACTGACCTGGGATCCTCCTTGCAGCCCTTCCCCTGCCTCCCCCCAAACCTTAGGATCTGTGCCCCTCATGGACCACACACCCAGTGCAAGGACTACTTGGTTCACTGTGAATGGCCATGGCTGCTGTGCTGTGTGACCCCTGCCTGCTCACATTCCAGTCCACAGGGGGCTCTTGGGTCCAGCACAAGTGTCTATGCCTAATGACCTTTTCCTAGTCAGTGTGGGCAGCGCTAGTCCAGGGATATCTATCTCTTTATTGAAGTCCTACTGGCACTTCCTGCATCCCCACATCACTACCCCCACTCACCACAGTGTCCCCCTGAATGCCCCGAGCACACCAGACTGGCTCCCATGCCAAGGGTTTCTCTCTGGATGTCTCACTGCACTGAATTCTGTGCCTCCAGATATCCACTTGGTGAGACACTCACTTCCTTTGAGCTCTGCTGAGATCAACAACCAGGCCCCACCTGATCCCCATGAAACACCAGGGGCTGCCCTAACTCCCCACCCCGTATCCTGATCCCTTCATTGTCGCACTTGGCCTTTTTTTTTTTTTTTCTTTAGCAGTTATCCCCTTCTAACAACATCCAACCAATCATTTATATTGCTTTTTCTATCTCAGCCTCTAGATCATAAACTACACAGGGCAAGAATCTGCCTGTGACCTTCAATGATGAGTCCCTGTTACCCAAAACAAGGCATGGCACACACTAGGGGTTCCATATGCAAGATTTCTATTGAAGAAACAAAGAATGAGCAAGAGTGGCTCATTTCTTGCACTTGTGAAATGAGATGTTTAATTAGGTGAGTTTACAATACACCCAAGGTGTAGATGTAGAATATGGATCAAGCCACCCACCTGCCACCTGCAGTTCTAGAATGGCCTCTGCATAGCGGCCTCCCTTCTGGAAGAAGCAGGTGTACGTCCCGTTGTCTGAAGCCTGGACTTTCTGGATGTGCACAGCAGCTTCCCCATGCGTTAAGAGATTTGTCACCAGTGAGGTCCGCCCTGCGTACTGGGGCATCTGCTCCTCGTGCTGCTCCCGGCGGTTCCGATACACAAACACCTCTTCTGAGAACTTGGTACGGAACCACTGCATCTCCATGTCCTCTGCGTTCATTGGTGGGAACAGGTAGCAGGGCAGAATGGCATCACCACCCAACTCTGCCACAATGGGATCTGAGGGGCCGATCACCAGGAACTTGTCTGTGGACACAGAACAGACTGAGAACTGAGAGACACAGGCAGGGGGCAGAGACACACAGACCATGGGAAAGAACAGGCAGACTGGGAACAGGTGCTGGAAGATGTGACCCCAAGGCTGAGGGACTGAGCAGTGATGACTCTGAATCTGCATGAGACCCTCAGACCACAGGTGGTGGCCCAGAAAGGATGTCACAGATGCCCTCGTGAGCCTGGCCCCTGGCCCCAGAGTGTCCCATGAAGAAATTTCTACACAGGGAGTCTCCACCATGAGCATGCCCCAGAATCCACAGGACAGTTTGTAAAACCCAGATCACAGGTCCCACCCCCAGAACTCCTGACTCAATCGGTCTGGGGTGGCCCAACAATGTCTAAGTGTTTGTGAGCAGTCCCAGGGAGCTGACTCTCCTGGTCATGAACCTCCATGGCCCTAACCTGGCCTGGGGGAGGACAGGCCTGGAAACTGAGCACAGAGCACCCTGGGGCCTCCCTCAGAGCTCCTGGGTCACTCAGCCACACCAGGAAGCTCCCCACCTCGACCCCTAAGTTTGTTGTTTCTGTCTGTAGTTTTCTCCTCCATGAATTCTAGGTCACATAAGTGCAAATTTTCCTTCTGTTATAAATCTATCTTCTTTGAATTGTGTCTATAAAATACATGAAATCTGTTCTCTTTATATTGATAATTTTTTTTTTTTTGAAAAAGCTGTCTCCATCCCTCTCAGAAGCTCCAGTACTACTGGTTAAAGTAGAAAATTGAGCCAGCCCTCCACCCCTTCTTGGTCCTTGTCCCTCTGAGGCCTGGCGACAGGGTCACAGGAGGACACTTTTGCAGGACCAGCGGCCATGGCCCCGGAACAGCCCCCCTCAGCTCTGTGCTGCTCCATCCTGGCCCAGCCACATTCGTCTCACACCCAGAGATGGCAACAGACCAGGCACCTGGCTGTTCCCTCCCCACCCCACACTGTGATCCTCTCAGAACATGAGCTAAACCACATCCCTCCTCTGCCCAGAGCCCGCCTCTGGCTCCCCAGTCCCCTCCCCAGTGTCCCACAGGCCCAGCAGGTAGACCCCAGCACACTCAGACCCCATCTCCTGCTTCTCTCCCCAGGCGCCCTCTGCTCCAGCCAGCGCTTCCCTCTGTTGCTCCTCACCCTGGCACACTGCCAGCTCTGTACTGGCTGCCCCTGTGGAATTGTCTTCCCCTGGGGTCCTCACAGCTCACCTGCTGCTCCTGATCTCTGTTCCCATCTCACCATCTACACTGCCCGCCTCCCTGAGCATGGCTGCTGCCCACACCCCACCCATGTTCCCTGCCTCCCTCACTACCCACCACTCATCTCCTCTCACAGACACAGGCCTGTCTCCTGCTGGAAGGAGAGCCTGGGCACCCCAGGTAGCACTGTCTGCTGTGTGCACAGAGCAGAGCCTAACACGCAGTCTGCACTCCATTAATATTGGGGGGGACAAATAAATGGGTGCTCAGAACCCCAGAAGAGGAGGGAAACCAAAAACTACAGGAAAGACATTTTTTTTTGACAGGCAAAGTGGACAGTGAGAGAGAGCCAGAGAGAAAGGTCTTCCTTTTTGCCATTGGTTCACCCTCCAATGGCCGCTGCAGCCGGCACACAGCGCGCTGATCCGAAGCCAGGAGCCAGGTGCTTCTCCTGGTCTCCCATGCGGGTGCAGGGCCCAAAGACTTGGGCCATCTTCCACTGCACTCCCGGGCCACAGCAGAGAGCTGGCCTGGAAGAGGGTCAACCGGGACAGAATCCGGCACACCGACCGGGACTAGAACCAGGTGTGCCAGCGCCGCAAGGCAGAGGATTAGCCTATTGAGCAGCGGCGCCGGCCTACATTTTCAAATTATTGATACTTGACATTAAAATACGCCAGAAAGGGCCAGCACTGTGGCTTAGCAGGTTAAGCCGCCACTTGTGACACCAGCATCCCAACTGGACACTGATCGTCCTAGCCGTTCCACTTCCGTGATCCAGCTCCTGCTAATGTGCCTGGAAAGAAGTGGAAGATGGCCCACATGCCTGGTACCTGCACCCACATGACAGACCCAGAGGAGGCTCCTGGCTCCTGGCTTCAGCCTGGCACAGATCCGGCCATTGCAGCCATTTGGGGAGTGAACTAGTGGATAGATCTGTCTGTCTCCTCTCTCTCTCTCTCTCTCTCTCTCTCTCTCTCTCTGTAAATCTAACCTTCGAAAAAACCAATAAATCTTTTGAAATAATTAATTAATTACCCAAAAAACCTAGACAACTGTCAAAATCCCGTACACTCACATTACTGGTGAGTGACTGGTAGTAAATTTTTATTTTGTTTTGTTTTGTTTTTTCTTTTTAACTTTTATTTAATGAATATAAATTTCCAAAGTACAGCTTATGGAGTACAATGGCTTCCCCCCCATAATGTCCCTCCAACCCGCAACCCTCCCCTTTCCCACTCCCTCTCCCCTTCCATTCACATCTAGATTCCTTTTCGATTCCCTTTATATACAGAAGATCAGTTTAGCATACATTAAGTAAAGATTTCAACAGTTTGCTCCCACACAGAAACATAAAGTGAAAAATACTGTTTGAGTACTAGTTATAGCATTAAATCTCAATGTACAGCACACTAAGGACAAAGATCCTACATGAGGAGTAAGTGCACAGTGACTCCTGTTGTTGACTTTACAAATTGACACTCTTGTTTATGGCATCAGCAATCACCCTAGGCTCTTGTCATGAGCTGCCAAGGCTATGGAAGCTCCCTGAGTTCACTGACTCTGATCATATTTAGACAAGGCCATGGTCAAAGTGGAAGTTCTCTCCTCCCTTCAGAGAAAGGTACCTCCTTCTTTGATGACCCATTCTTTCCACTGGGATCTCACTCACGGAGATCTTTCATTTAGTTTTTTTTTTTCTTTTTCCCAAAGTGTCTTGGCTTTCCATGCTTGAAATACTCTCATGGGCTTTTCAGCTGGATCCGCGTGCCTTAAGGACTGATTCTGAGGCCAGAGTGCTGTTTAGGACATCTGCCATTCTATGGGTCTGCTGTGTATCTCACTTCCCACGTTGGATCGTTCTTTCCCTTTTTTATTCTATCAGCTAGTATTTGCAGACACTAGTCTTGTTTCTGTGATCCCTTTGGTTCTTAGTCCTATCATTATGATCAAGTGTGAACATAAATTGATCACTGGGGCTAGTGAGATGGCATTGGTACATGCCACCTTGATGGGATTGAATTGGAATCCCCTGGTATGTTTCTAACTCTACTGTTTGAGGTAAGTCAGCTTGAGCATGTCCCAAATTGCACATCTCTTCCCTCTCTTATTCCCACTCTTATATTTAACAGCGATCACTTTTCAGTTAAGTTTCAACACTTAAGAAGAATTGTGTATTGATTACAGTATTCAACCAAAAGTATTAAGTAGAACAAACAAACAAAAATACTAAGAGGGATAACATATCAAGTTGCTCATCAATAGTCAGGGTGAGGGCTGATAAAGTCACCGTTTCTCATAGTGTTCATTTCACTTTAACAGATTTCCTTTTTGGTGCTTAGTTAGTTGTCACCTATCAAGGAGAACAAGTGGTATTTGTCCCTTTGGGATTGGCTTATTTCACTCAGCATAATGTTTTCCAAATTCCTAACAGGGATCACTATTCAGTTAAAATTTAAACACCTAAGAATAATTGTGTGTTTATTACAGAGTTCAACAAATGGTACTAGAACAAAAAAATACTAAAATGGATTAAGTATTACATTTTACATCAACCGTCAGGACAAGAGCTGATCAAGTCCCTGTTTCTCATAGTGTCAATTTCACTTCAACAAGTTTCCCCTTTGGTGCTCAGTTAGTTGTCACCGAACAGGGAGAACATATGATATTTGTCCCTTTGGGACTGGCTTAATTCATTAATTTTTAATGACAAGTAACCGTTAGGGAGCCCCATTGCCTTTCTAGAGCCTGGGCCCCCACAAATCTCATCCCATCCTGACTGAGAGGGCTGGGGGCTCCACTCACTCCCTGAAGAAGACCCCAGACAGGGAGAGGGACAGACTCACCTGCAGACCCCCACGTGGACAGCTGGGCGAGGAGAAGCAGGGAGGGGAGACTGCAAAGCAGAGAGGGGCAGCAGCCGTGCTCCATGTCCTCAGAGCTGGGGAGAGAGGCGGGGAGGAGGCGGCCTGGGCCAGCAGGCAGGTCAGCCCCAGAGCACCAGCAGGACAGGGTCCTCCCGTCAGCCCTCACAGCAGCAAAGCCTTCCCTACAGGCTCAGCACACCAGCACCGTGGGGCCCACAGGATCCCGACAGCACAGACAGCTGGGCCGGGGCTCTACCAGCCCTTCTGGGGAGACTGCGGTGCCAGGGAACCCTCAGGCAGCCTGGGGTAACCAGCCCCTCCTCTTCCCACCCCAGCTGAGTTCCTCTGCCTGGGAAATCAGGTCTTCTTTCTCAGCCCCAGGGGCCCCATGGAGGAAACCATGCCACTATGTACACAGTGTTCAGGACCACCCCACCAGGACACTGGGTCAAGCCACTGACCCTGACCCTTATTCAGGCCACTCACCCTGGAGGACGCACTACCTCCTGCTTCCTGCAGCTCTTTAACCTCCAGTGGTGACCTGGGTGTCCCCTGAGAAGAGTCAGAGACAGACCCCTCCTCACCGAGCCTGTGCTGCCCGTCCCAGGGTCCCAGCACCTGTGGCATCTGTGGCTGTGGCATTCACCTAAATTTGACCGGACCCTCAGCCTCATACTCAACAGGCCCAGGTCCTGGCCCTATGTTCAGCAGGTACCCAGGGCCAGTTCCTGCTGACAAGTGAATCCTTACTCTCTCTGCATTCAAAGATTTTGCGTGAGCAGCTAATGACCCTGGTGGGAGGCAGGGCCACAGAGAAGAGAAAATGAGCCTTGGTCAGAGAAAGACCCACACACTATTTATGGTGGGGGGGAGGGCAGCTTTGGTTCTGGGAAGGACGGGCTCGAGGGCCCCTCTGCTGGGCTCCCTGCAGGCTCGGCCACTCTGGGTAACCCCAGTTCTAGCAAAGTCCTTGGCCTTCCTGGACTCAAGTCCTGATCAGCAAATGGGGGAGGTAACAGCAGCCCCCTCCAATGCAGGGAGGGGTCCATGCCTTTGTGTCGCTGCAGTCACCCTGTGAGGTTAGAACAGGGCCTGGTCCCAGCAGACACTGAGGAGCAGAAGTGAGAGAAGTGAGTAAAGGCTCAGTGCTCACTGCTGTCCTGGTCTCCCTGGACTGAGACTTTTCCCCAGCTGCCCCCTCCCCCTGCCCTGTGCCCCACCACACTCTCAGCCTCCTGCCCAGCCAGCTGCTCCCTGCCTTCCTCCTCCTCCCCCACAGGCGTCTTCAAGCCAGCTTACCTGCTCCTCCTTCCTCCCAGCTGGGAAAGCTGTGACTTCCTGCAGGGTCTAACATTCAGCAGCTCCAGAAACTTCAGAGCCACAGAGACCCCAGCAGACTGCAAATCTCAGCACACAACCCCTTCTTCCAGGTCCAACGCTGGGGCCCAGGAGACCTGACATCCAGGAGGCAGTGGGCACCCAGGAGACCAGAGGAGCAGCAGAGCTGGCACAGTGCAGCAGCCTCTGCAGAGGCCCTGGCCCTGGGGCCCCACCAGGACCTCCCAGCCAGAAGAGCCAGCCCCTGTGTCTCCTTCCACCATCTACAGGGAAAGCTTGCAGAAGCAGCCTGGGCAGGGAGTGCCCTGCCCTGTGGACCTTGCTCCCTGTTGTCAGCAGGAGCACAGGGCAGGAGACAGCACCACAGCTGCCCTGGGAGTGGCTGCAGCACAGCCTGCTTAGAGCTCACAGTGTCCTCAGCCCCTCCCCCTCATCCACCACCTGCCCCTGCCCAGCACAGAGACTTCCCAAGGCCGAGAGATGTTAGGGAACTTCTTTTTTTTTTCATGTCCTACCACATAGTTTTTTTTTTAACTTTTATTTAATGAGTATAAATTTCCAAAGTATGGCTTATGGATTACAATGGCTTCCCCCCCCCATAACGTCCCTCCCACCTGCAACCTTCCCCTTATATTCACATGAGGATTCATTTTTGATTCTCTTTATATACAGAAGATCAGTTTAGCATACATTAAGTAAAGATTTCAACAGTTTGCTCCCACACAGAAACATAAAGTGAAAAATAATAGATGATTTTTTAAATGATGATGAAATCAGATCAAACCTATTGTCATGTTTAATCCCAGTGAGAGTCAAGTTGGGAATTGATAACTTCTTCTTTTTTTTTAACAGAAGATCAGTTTAGTATACATTAAGTAAAGCTTTCAACAGTTTGCATCCCCATAGAAACACAAAGTGAAATATACTGTTTGAGTACTCGTTATAGCATTAAGCCTCCATGTATAGCACATTAAGGACAGAGATCCTACATGAGGAGTAAGTGCACAGTGACTCCTGTTGTTGACTTTACAAATTGACACTCCTGTTTATGGCATCAGTAATCTCCCTATGCACCAGTCATGAGTTTCCAAGACTATGGAAGCCCCTTGAGTTCTCCGACTCTTATCTTGTTTAGACAAGGTCATACTCAAAGTGGAGGTTCTCTCCTCCCTTTAGAGAAAGGTACCTCCTTCTTTGAAGACCTGTTCTTTCCACTAGGATCTCACTCACAGAGATCTTTCATTTAGGATTTTTTTTTTGCCAGAGTGTCTTGGCTTTCCATGCCTGAAATACTCTCATGGGCTTTTCAGCCAGATCCAAATGCCTTTAGGGATGATTCTGAGGCCAGAGTGCTGTTTAGGACATCCGCCATTCTATGAGTCTGCTGAGTATCTCGCTTCCCATGTTGGATCACTCTCCCCTTTATTTATTCTATCGGTTAGTATTAGCAGGTACTAGACTTGTTTATGTGCTCCCTTTGACTCTTAGTCCTTTCATTATGATCAATTGTGAACTGAAATTGATCACTTGGACTAGTGAGATGGCATTGGTACATGCCACCTTGATGGGATTGAATTGGAGTCCCCTGGTATGTTTCTAACTCTACCATTTGGGGCAAGTCAGCTTGAGCATGTCCCAAATTGTACATCTCTTCCCTCTCTTATTCCCACTCTTATGTTTAACAGGGATCACATTTCAGTTAATTTTCAACACTTAAGAATAACTGTGTATTAATTACAGAATTAAACCAGTAGTATTAAGTAGAGCAGACAAAAAAAACTACTAAGAGGTATAATGTATTAAGTTGTTCATTAACAGTCAGGGCTATGCTGATCAAGTCACCATTTCTCATAGTGTCCATTTCACTTCAACAGGTTTCCTTTTTGGTGTTCAGTCAGTTGTCACCAATCAGGGAGAACATATGGTATTTGTCCCTTTGGGACTGGCTTATTTCACTCAGCATGATGTGTTCCAGATTCCTCCATTTTGTTGCAAATGACTGGATTTCGTTGTTTCTTACTGCGGTATAGTATTCTAAAGAGTACATATCCCATAATTTCTTTATCCAGTCTACCATTGATGGGCATTTAGGTTGGTTCCAGGTCTTGGCTATTGTGAATTGTGCTGCAATAAACATTAGGGTGCAGACCGCTTTTTTGTTTGCCAATTTCATTTCCTTTGGGTAAATTCCAAGGAGTGGGATGGCTGGGTCGAATGGTAGGGTTATATTCAGGTTTCTGAGGAATCTCCAGACTGACTTCCATAGTGGCTTGACCAGTTTGCATTCCCACCAACAGTGGGTTAGTGTCCCTTTTTCCCCACATCCTCGCCAGCCTCTGTTGTTGGTAGATTTCTGCATGTGAGCCATTCTAACCGGGGTGAGGTGAAACCTCATTGTGGTTTTGATTTGCATTTCCCTGATTGCTAGTGACCTTGAACATTTTTTCATGTGTCTGTTGGCCATTTGGATTTCCTCTTTTGAAAAATGTCTATTGAGGTCCTTGGCCCATCTCTTAAGTGGGTTGTTGGTTTTGTTTTTGTGGAGTTTCTTGATTTCTTTGTAGATTCTGGTTATTAACCCTTTATCTGTTGCATAGTTTGCAAATATTTTTGCCATTCTGTCAGTTGTCTCTTCACTCTCCTGACTGTTTCTTTTGCAGTACAGAAACTTCTCAATTTGATGCAATCCCAGTAGTTGATTTTGGCTTTGACTTCCTGTGCCTCCCGGGTCTTTTCCAGAAATTCTTTGCCTGTGCCAATATCTTGAAGGGTTTCTCCAATGTTCTCTAATAACTTGACGGTGTCAGGTCGTAGATTTAGGTCTTTAATCGCTGTTGAGTGGATTTTTTGTGTAAGGTGTAAGGTAGGGGTCTTGCTTCATGCTACTGCATGTGGAAATCCAGTTTTCCCAGCACCATTTATTGAATAGACTGTCCTTGCTCCAGGAATTAGTTTTAGATCCTTGATCAAATAGAAGTTGGCTGTAGATGTTTGGGTTGATTTCTGGTGTTTCAATCTGTTCCATTGGTCTATCCATCTGTTTCTGTACCAGTACCATGCTGTTTTGATTGCAACTGCCCTGTAGTATGTCCTGAAATCTGGTATTGTGATGCCTCCGGCTTTGTTTTTGTTGTACAAGATTGCTTTTGCTATTCGAGGTCTTTTGTGCCTCCATATGAATTTCAGCATCATTTTTTCTAGATCTGAGAAGAATGTCTTCGGTATCTTGATTGGGATTGCATTGAATCTATTAATTGCTTTTGGGAGAATGGACATTTTGATGATATTGATTTTTCCAATCCATGAGCATGGAAGATTTTTCCATTTCTTGGTATCCTCCTCCATTTCTTTCTATAAGGTTTTGTAATTTTCATCGTAGAGATGTTTAACGTCCTTGCTTAAGTTTATTCCAAGGTATTTGATTGTTTTTGTAGCTATT